>NC_092454.1:38312124-38659146 GCF_036169615.1 Heliangelus exortis
GTTTCACCCAAGTTCCATTGAGAATGTAGTTCAGTGTAAAAATATAGTTTGTTCTGAAAATGCTCAACATAATTTCTTCATATTAGAAAAATATGCTTTCATCTGAAGCTAATTATTCATTATTAATATAAATTTTCTCAAATTCACATTTTTCTGTAAATTCTCACTAGAGCTTTTTTTCGTATGAATCCATGGAATTGTGAATATCATTGTGATTTTCACAGGACATTATTCCAATCTGTAATTTTTTTTCCAGTTTTCCTGTGATTTTCCAGTTTTCCTGTGATTTTCCAATTTTTCCTGTGATGCAGCCAAGTATTTTGCTGTATATTTTAATAAATTTATCATGGTCTACTTAATAATGATTTCATCATCCAGAGCACTGTTCTTGAGAGTCATCTACAGGTTCTAGGTATTTACTACAAATGGCTTTTTCACACAATATTCTTAATCATTTTTATGATAATAAAAAAAAAGGCTTTTGGGCTTTGTTACAGTTCAGGATTTCAGAGCTCTCTTGTATCATTTGTGGAGGAAGATTTCATTGTAGTTGTCATTTTTAATATGCATATTATTTTCTGATGCAAAAAGATATTTTTAAATACATCCTGATCCATAGCTGTCCTTAACCACACAGGGCTCTCCTTTTTTCTTTCTGAAAATGCAGAAAACAAAAATAATCTTTAAGACTGTCCTGAATTCTGAGACTAGGTACGTAGGTAGTGCAGTGGTGCATCTGTTATCAAGGACAGGTGATCTATGTGCTTGCTGCAGCCTGATGGCATGGGGCTATGACTCCGTCCAAGGAGACACATTAGGAAACCTCTGTGACAATGTCAACAAGAGAGCTTCTAAATGATACACTTATGATGGCAATCTTCAAGGCTTCTAGAGGAAGAAGACAAATTGTGTTCAAACTCTGGAAAAAAAAGTGAGTTTTGCTTTCTCTCTTCATGCCATGTTGCTACAGTACCTTTTTCTGAAGCTCTCTCTAGAGTTTTTTTTCAATGACCATCAGGATCTGTATATAAGATGTCCCTTGGGTGTCATTCACATGAGATCTCCATCACTGCAGGCTTCCATGTAAGCCCAGATCACTAAACAGTTGCAGGTTTATTATCCACTCAGTACTGACCTGACCACCAGCAGCACTTGCTCTACGGCTCCAGAAAAAGAAATTCAGTAGAACAGCTTATATCTGTTATTTTTATGCCTATCAGTAGTCCTGTGCCACAAAATAGAGTAAATGGTTTAAGGCGAGAACAATGAAAAAGTTTTTTACAGTAGATCAACAAAATCACAAAACAAAATAAAATAATAATGAAAAAAGAAGATGCAGTCTTATAGCAAAAGAGTAAACAAATACACAGGCTGAGTTCCTACTCTTCAATACAGATTATTAGACAGACTTCAGTAAGAAAAGTTACAGCTCTTCAGAGCAGGCTTTAGATTCACCATTTTTGTTTAGAGGAAAAAAGATAAAGCCTAGAACTTGCCAGTTCTTATTGCAGCAACAGGCATGCTGTGTCAAATGAAGGAAAATGTTACTTCACTTGCCGGGACAAATCCATAAGCCTTTTACAAATAAAGATTCCCATTTTCATTCTATGTCCTTTATCAGAATGTGTTACAGAGTTTTCATTGCCAGTGTTTTTTTCTCATCTGGTGCTTTCTACAGTTACATAAATAAGCATTAGCATGAGCAATCTACAGCCTCTCTAAGTGCATTATTTACAGTGCTTAATGCACTTCAGTGATTTCGTCTTACTTAATGGAGTGCCACAGAGAAAATTACAAGAGCACATCCTTCTTTGCTGACAAAAAATAAGTCCTTTAAGATCTGATTCTACTTGCTTGTTGTAATAATTAAAAAAACACAAATGACAACAAAAACAACAAAACAAATAAAAAAAAATCCAAAACAAACCAAAAAAACCCAAACCAAACAAAAATCACAAACCTGTTCAATTTTTTCCTTTGCAGTCACTTAAAGTAAATCATATGGTGCTTTATATACTGATATTTTAAAAAAATATTTCTGTAGCTTTGTAATCTATTTATTTAATTTACATCTTCATCTAAACATGCCTGAAATGTTCTCTCTTTTCTTTCTCTTTCTTTCACTTGAATAAAATAGTATATTACACTAACTAATCTGGATCAGCAAACTCTGCCCACACATTTGTCTTACAGCAACCTTTCTTCTTTGTCACCTTAGAAGTTTATTTATCATATTTTGGCATGTCCCATGTCAGCTACTACTATGGGGAAAGAAACTGTGTGAGGAAAGGAGAAAGACTAAGAGAGAGAGAAAGAAAAGAAAAAAAAAGAAAACCATGTAAAGCATGTTCTTTAGCACATAATTGAGATAAAAACATCTCAGCAGGTCGTATTTTTTTCCTTGGACTGACCTTTTCATATTTCTGCCTCAGAATGACAGATTGCTGTACCACATAGCAAACTGCTGTTCTAACTGTCCTCTCACTATTTTATTGAAGCTTTCAGTTAAATACCAGAGTTTTTCTATGTTGCATTTTTAGTCACGACTACTAAAACATTTTCAGAAATTATATTATTTGCAAAAATGCAATAAATTTTGCCTGCTAATAACACATTGGAAACAAACAAATCAAGTATATCTGTATTTCTCATAGTTTTCTCACTCTTCTTCCTGTATTACATGAACAGACACATACCTGCATGTGTTTTTACTGTCACTGTTTATTATTGTAGCATATGAGAAAAATATCTGCTAAAACCCACTGTAAATGAAAAGAACATGATGTGTGATCTTGGGAATATTTCTCCAGTTAATAAGGAAGTGTCAGCATCTAAATATTCTTCAATTTATTTATGCACTGGGAAGGCCAATATCAACTGCACTTGCCCTTTTAGGTTTTGCACTGTAGCTCCACCAACATGGGCATATAATTGGACTGTTCTTTCAGCGAAGACAGGGCCTTAACATAAAAATAGCTGACTTTTTTGTGCATATTTGTGCTTATGACACTCAAACCTCTTAAGAAGATACTAATGCTGTATTTGATCAAACTGTAATAGACACTGGGTACTGCTGAATACACCAATGCATTTGCTTGCATAATCAGTACGTAAGCCAGAGGGAGTGCTTTAATCCTTAGCTGTTCTGTGTAGGTAAACTGATAACCTTTCTAAGGTCTCAGAAGTAAGACTTTGATGCTAGACATTCCTTGTTTTAAAAGTTAATTATTTTATTTTACATTTGGTATCAATCAGATTGATGTTTCTTAAAAATTAGCATGCTTTTTTTTTTTCAAAATCTCTTTAGAAGTGTGAATGTGCTTGCTTTTCATGACCAGCATAGAAAGAATATTTTAAAAGAGTTGCATGAAAAATATGACATGAGGTTTATGTTATTTATTTTTTTAAGCAAACTGCATATTTAAGCCATGATGAAATTAAAATTATGAGGTTTACCTGCATGTGACTAACTTTCCTAATTTCCTCTTATCTTTTTTTATTACCTATACTATAATTATTATTAATTTGGCTCCAAAAGTATTATTTTTATTTTTTACCACATTCAATGCTGTCAGTTCAGGAACTTCATTTGCCACTTTCTGCTGCCTGAACAAGATTAATGAGTGGATGCAATTGTCTTTTCTGCTTTTACCTCCTTTTGCCTCTATCATTCTATTTACAAAAAACCCCACAAGTAAATGTGTTGCATAGACTACAGTAAACAGTATAAATGCTGAGGCTACAGAAGTTGACTCAGAGCTGTTGTAATACATGGGATAGCTGGGACACCTCATTGGGAAACAGAAAAATTGAATGTGCAAGTAATACCGTTACAGGATGCATAGGATTCAGATGGTATGCTGGTGACTAGTGTCTTCCCTCTCTGAAGATGAAAAAGAAAAGAAAATGTATGAAAAAAATGTTAATAACTTGCCACCTGTGATCATATACTTTCTGTTCTACATCTAGATAAAAGAGCCTCACACCTATAACAAAATAAGCCAGTAAAAATGTTAAAAGGACTTGGAAAATCTAGATCATGTATAGTGGTATAACTCAGCCTATGGCCAATTGGCTATTAACAGGCCAGCAAACATCAAGCTGTAAAGGGAATCACCACTATGAGACAAAATTCCACAAGGCATCTTGTGAACTAGAAGACTTGCTTCATTTTTCAAAGGCTGCCGAAGTCTGTTTGGAAAGAACAAGAGGAGTTTGATGAGATTTCCACCTAATAATAAACTAATATTGACACCAGAGACCGCACTCAGCTTTTCCTCTGCCTGAATTTAGATTATGCCATACTTTAGATTAAACCATGACTAATAAGGGTAACTGAATGGCTAATTATCTAAATCTTTAATAAAATATTTGATATGGGGTCAACAAACCTACAAAGAAAACAGTCACAGACTGGACAGATTGCAGCCTATAGAAAGACTGTAGATCAGTAAGAGGCTCAGTGATTTCTCTGTTTATGTTTAAAAAAAAAATAAATGTCACAACACTTTGGGCTGTAAGTGAATGTAAAACTAACTGCATAATATTGAATTTGCTTATAACTGGATTAATAATTTTTGTTGAAAATTTACAGTCAGGACATTCAGGTCCTTACCCAAATCAGACAAAAAACAAAAAAACAACAAAAAAGCCCAATCAAAGCAAAAAAAAAAGAACCACCAAAAAAACAAAAACAGAAAAGCAAATGAAAGAAAACAAGCACCAAAAGAAACAAAAACAAAAACAAAAAAAGACCCCCCAAAAATGACAAACAAAAAAACAAACCTCAAATGAACAAGCAAACAAACAAATAAAAAAACCTGGGAGAACTCCTATTATCTGTCTGACTGGAAGAGAGATTGCAGTAGGGACTGAAGAGCAAAGGTCATCCAGAACACTCCTATACAAAGCCTTCATGGTTAGCATACAAGTGCATATTCGGTGCTGCTGCAAGATTTAGTTACTTATTCCTGGATGGTATTTTTAAACTATTCTGTAAACTTTTAAGAACTCTATATGCATATATGCCTTTTAGAAGAGACAATACAGAAAATAGTCTAGGGTTTTCCACAGTGAAAACACTTTAGATGCTATAAGTGGAACTGAACTTCTGAACATTATTAAAACTTTAACAATTAAAAATATTAGCCTTGTCTGATGGCCAGATGACATAGGATGCATATGACTTCTCCACAAATCATTGAAATTAATGATGATAAAGTGCAGCGACTCATCCACCCACATGTTTATCAGTGCTCTTTAAGACAAGCACCAATTTCAGATGTCTTGAAGGAAGTTTATTATGGAGGAGTCTAATTATCAGTTGGATTCCTTTAAAGAATATCAATTATCAGAGATAGAATTTAGCTAATGAAGGGTCTGCTCGTAAAATTTTGTTATATTTTTAACGGTCTTGGAAGCCAGAGTACAAAAAGGATAACTTTTTGCACTTAGCACTTAGTAAGATTTATTTATTCACATATTCATACGAAAAATTCAATAAACGTGTGTTAAATGAGTTACTATTTTGGGCAGCTCAGTGAAGAAATTGTTTCCTAGGCACAAACTTGAAGTAGGGTTCAAATAAGAATTTGTAAGAGATGTAAAAAATGTAGTTGGTATGCTCTTTTTAAAGAATTTTACTTCCTTAACTGAGCTTAAGGGCCATATGAACAAGTGTGTATAAATTACTTCCAAGTGTTTTTTTAACCTTCCACACCATAAGTTCAGGTGTTGTAACTGAGTGCATACTATTGGCTTTAGTTTTCCATCATTTGTCTTGTGTTTCTCTGAAGGTATGAATTACCTACAGGTGTTTTCTACCTGTATGAATGCCAGCTGCTTGTGACTGGCTTGTAAAGGCTCTAACGTGTAATTTCTCAGTACATTATAACCAAAAAAACAGAAAAAAAACGTGAGTATAAATCAGTTCTAAATGATAGTTGTAGGAAATAGACATGATATTTGATTTTGCTAGTAAATTAATCTATCCTGACCTAACTGGTTCATGGTACAGATCTCCCATAACTGAAAGCATCCAAGCTTACACCAGGGCTACACATATGCCAGATTTTGCAAGTGTACCAGTAATATTTTTTATCTTCTATAGAGATCCCATCTTGATTCCACAGCATACATCGCATCCTTTTCCTACATGTTAAGAAGTTAGAAAAGAGGACTGCAGTAGACTAATGTACACAGGTTCCAGGCTCATGCACCCAAACTACTGTGCAGCCTGGAAGTGGTGTAGGATTTGAACCTGAATGGAGACATCCAAGTTCAGCCCTTAACCATGTGCTACCAAAATTAATGGTGTTCTTCATTATTACTCTCTTCATGGCAGCTATCCTTCAGACGTTATATGCCAAGAAAAAATAATAATTTATGGGTTTTAACACTGGGCCAACAGGAATAATTTTAAGCCACAAAGATCCAAGTTGAAGAGTATGGAAGCTCACTGGTGCTTTCCCATTGATATTGGAAGAGTAATCTGGGATTCATACTAATCAGGAAGAACTGAAAAAAACCCCACCAACTCCCATCTCAGTCAGTCCCACAGACAATGAACACATATCACTGGGGTTTCCCTTGGTTTCATCTAAAAGGAGCTATTTTTTAAAAAAAAATTTTTCAAGCCTGATTGCAAGTTCTTGAAGAACCAGAGAAAGCATCTGCAATGTTTGCACTATAATCTGGATACTTTTAGCAATATTAAAATTATTACTGAAAGTTTACGTTTAGGACTGAAGTTACTAAAAAAATATTGTAAAGCTTGATATTAAAAATTAGAAGGTATTGAGATCGACATCTGATGTGCAGCAAAGCATAAATGTTCATAATTATGTCATATATTTTTTAATGAGATCTTGTAAATGTCCCCTCATACATACAGGAAAATATGTAGGCTGATGAAGTTAGATTAATAGATTAAATCACAGAAACGCAAAATACAGATGAAATATTTAAGCTACCATTGCTGTTCTACTTTGATTAGTTCACTCTCCATTAACTAGCTTTGAGTAACTAAACGATGGATTACATGTCAGCTTTCTGACTTCTGTTGTTACATAGAACCTGTCAATGCTTGATCCTTGCCTTCACATAGACCTTCGACCTGCCACATGTTCTCCATGCTTTTTCCAAATTTCCCTTCAGGTCTAGTCATTCTCAGCTTTATCTTCTAGGTAGTTTGATATTCAGTTTGATATTTCACACTGACATCATCTATTTCTATATTGTGCTTATAGGTCATCAGAGAACTTTTCAAAAGCAGCAGCAGTTAGGTCCTGTAACTCTTGAAAGGCTACCTAAATGTCTTATGTCAACTTTTATAATACTAGCAAATTTTCTCACTGGTGGCTAATTGTAGCATTTTCTGAAACAAAAGTATGAAAGTATATAACAACTGAGTTCTTTGTCACCATCTGTATCTCACAAAAATAAAGGAATAAAAGGAACTTTACAGTGAAGTGATAGCAGAAAAAACCTTTTTTTTTTTCTTTTTTTCTTTTTATCTTTTTTCCCCTGACTTAATAGTGCCTCTTGATAACAAATAACACCCTTCATGGTCAGACTCCCAAGAATGTACTTGGGTAATGGAAGTATGTGAGTTTCAGAACACTTAGTATTCTCCGTATTTACTTACAGGCAAAGTTCTGAATTTTTTTAAAAAAACATTTAAAGCAAATTTTGCATGAAATTTCATCATAAAAATAATACAGAATTTAGTAATTTGCAAAAAAGATACATTAACAGTCATTGCAGATGCATAAGACATGAGCGAGCCAGGAATTAGTAGCAAAAAGAGCTTAAATATGTATCAGATGTCTGAGATAACATTAGAACATCTGAGATTTTCTGTGTGGGATTTCATTACAACCAAGGAAGAAACTGGAAGAGTAGGCTTGTTTGTCTCATTGACAGACCTGGACTCTCACTTCAGCTTCAGAGTTTTTATGTGGATAATGCCTATTAAACACCAAGAAGTGATTATAAACTAAAGGAGGGATGTTCCATTAATGGCTGTCTGTCACATACCTAACTAACTTCCTAAGTCACATTTTTATGATCAGGTTGTGCATTTAGGTCTGATAAGGCCTCTTATTAAACTCCTTTCCAAGCACATTCTTTTCAACAGTTAGGTTTATGTATAGCTCCAAAAACCCATATGAAAATAATAAGCTATTAAGATAACTTTGGAAATAATTAGTTCTATAGAAGAATTCATACCACAAAGACAAAATTGAAACAAAAATTAAGTTGAACTAAGGTAAATAAAAAAATAGAAATGTAAATTCTCTTTTCTGTAACCCATTCAAACTTAAATGGGAAAATTGTGATATGCTTCTTGCACTGCATGATTTCAATAGCAGAAAAAAACACAAACATGAAAGAAAAGCCTTTTGGCAGAAGTTAAGTACATAAATTATATAAATCATACAGGAACATAATTTATTTCATTAAACCATCTTGTCTAAAACTTAATACATGACTTAGATTAATTGTAAAGAGTTCTTTTTTTTTTTTTTTTTTTTTTTTTTTTTAAGCTGCATTCATTTCTCACCTTACACAAGCTATTTCCTTGTCGTATGAAACATAATTATCTATATCCCTTTCTGCATTAATGAGGCTCTGAGAGCCCAGCAAGGTTTTTGGCTTCCGCAGTATTGATATCAAGGAGGACAAAAACAATATTTCAGTATTTCTGAAGTCAGGTAGCTAGGAGTCAGACATTAAAAAAAAAAAAAAAAGTAACTGTTACCCAGTAACTTCTTTCCTAGGATTATGTCAAGCATAGAACATCAGCTATGATTTTTTTTTTTATATATATATATGTGGAGCACACCAGATCCCTGTTGTACTGTGCAGTTGAAAACTGCAGAGTAAATATGCAATTTACCAGTGCCATCTTTTGTCTGATAGCAGAAATGAGCATATGTTTTAGTCAAAGTAAATAAAAATGTGAGAATGTGCATACTGAGTCTGTTGGTTACACAAAAGGTCTTCAAGCATTTTTGGTAGTTTATAAATTTCTATTTAAAATTAAGAGTGTCACTGCCAGATTAGATATGCATCACAGATGAGAAAATGTTCCTTTCCTGTCTGTATTCTTCCTTATGAGTAAGAAATAAGTGAGGGCAACAGTCATAGCCAGTTGAAGTTTTTAACATTAATTTAGAGATGCACAACTAAGCAAGGTCATAGAATCATACAGTCATGGAATGGTTTTGGTTAGAAGGAAACTTTAGGATTATCTTGTTCCAACCACCCCACAAGGGCAGGGACATGTCTTGATAGACTACATTGCTCAAACCCCCATCCAACCTGGCCTTGAACAATTTCAGGGAGGGGACATTCACAGCCCCCTGGGCAACCTCTTCCAGTGCCTCACCACTCTCACAGTAAAGAATTTCTTCCTAATGTCTAATCCAAATCTCCCCTCTTACAGTTTAAAACCATTACCCCTTCCCCTATCACCATACTCCCCACTGTGATAAGCCCTCTCCTGCTCTCCTGTAGGAAGGCTGCAATAAGTCTTCATGGAGACCTCTCTTCTCCAGGTTGAACAAAATCAACAATCCCACCTTGTCCTTATAGGAGAAGTGCTCCAGCCCTCTGATCATCTTCATGGTCTTCCTCTAGACCTGGTCCAAAAGATCCATGTCCTTCTTGTGTTGGGGGATTCCAGAACCAAAGCCAGTACTCCAGCTGGGGTCTCATGATAGTGGAGTAGATGGGAAGAATCCCTCACCCAATGGCCATGCTTCTTTTAATGCAGTCCAAGACATGGTTGGCCTTCTGGACTGCAAGCATGCTTTGTCAGTTCATGTTGAACTGCTCATCAACCAACACCTCCATGACCTTCTCCTCAGGGCTGTTCTCTATCCATTTTCTGGTCGGGATTGTCCCACAGTAGGTGCAAGATAGCAAAACCTATCCAGAAAACAGGATACATACATCTGGCTGAATATGCTCATTCTAAGAGAAAGAGCAAGAACTACCATTTATGACAATACTTTACCCAGTATTTCCCTTATATCTGTATACTGAGGTCAGAGAATTAGGCTAAAAGAGTATTAAGGCTGAAAATTCAGACACTTAATTTAAGGTAGTTCACCTTTTAAATAGCTCAATGAAGTTTGCAGATGGGTTTCTGTTAAGCTCCGTTACAATTTTAAAATGAAAGGAATGAAATTTTTTTTTTTTTCTGAGAGCTGGATGTTTGGCTATGTCCACAGATAAAACGAAGGAATTATATTTTAAATTCTACTAGAGCACATGCTTTTAAACTTACACATGACAAGTCACAAGAAACAAAAAATAAGCAAGTCGCAGTGGTAGGTTTTAACAGTGTGACACATTTATTATTCTTATATTGCCTGCAAAATTTAAACAATTATTAAAGGATCTTCAATTTTACTACATTGCCAATGCTACACAGTGACATTTGGCTGAATTTCTAATCAGTGTAAATACTAGAAGAGCTCTGTAAGATAGTAATGATGAGAGTAAACCACTGAGGAACTCAATTATGCTGTGCCTTCGCCAGGCAGTCACCTAAGAAGCTGTGCAACAAGCAATCACTCAAAATGCTCATGGTCAGCCACCTTGTGTTCTTCATTTTCTTGGTACCAACTGAAGGATCTGTGATCTGACATTCAAAGATGCTATAGCATGACAAAGGAACATGCTAAACACTTACCTTCACTACACATTCCAAACAGACAAATTATAAATTTTTTATCTTGGTGACTAATTCTAGATCTTCTAGTCTCTGAAACACATTGATTCTTAGACTTCATTCACCTTTCCATGCAATATCTTTCTATTTACTGAAAGAAAAAAAAAATTTCTTTAACACCTCTTCGGGTTTTTTGTTTTGTTTTTGTTTTTGTAGTGGGTTTCTTTGTTTGTTTTCTTTATTTTTGTTTTTGTTTGCTTGTTTTTTGTTTTGGATTTTTTTATGAAGGAGTTTGTAGAACACAAACAGAAACAGCTAGCATATCTGTAATGGTAAATATCTGTGTAACTAGAGAAAATAATTACAATAGTAAGTAACAATGTTTATTCATTGTTTATGACAATAAATATCTATTAACAAATATCTACAAAGTATTTGGTTGACACGGTTTTATTTTGACATTTAAAGAACACAGATGAAGAGAAAACATACATTTCATATAATTATTTTTAAATAAATGCATTTATCTTACCTAAAATAATTGATGCTTTTCAATAGTTTTGCTTGTGTAGATTAACAACCTAAACTATCCTGGAGAAATGGGATACTGACATATTAACTCAAGCATCAAACGCAACAAAACTTTAAGTATTTTTTCCCCATTGCCATCTCCAGAATAGTGTTCTTCTTTGACCTGTCAGGTAAAACGATACTCTACTCACTTATCTTAATGCAAATAAGCTCTATATTTAACCAGGGAATTGTAATTAGATCTGCCAGCAATTAATAATGACAGTACCCATGTTTTATGAACCTATTGAAACATAAATCATTATAATTCTATGCTAAAACTTCCTCCTGGCAGAACACATTTTAGAAGAGACTGCACCCCTCTCTCTAACTGCTGTTATAGATACCATTTCCCGGGTGTGTAGTTTATCCCTTGTTCTCAGCCTTAGGATGCATGCAAGAAATAAATACGTTTCTGCCTTCAACACCAATACAATTTTTCATGCTAAGTGCCCAGACTTAGTGCATTACAACAGAAAAAAAATAACATAAATTCCAGTGTCCTAAAAAGAGAGTTTTTAAACAGTTGTCTTTCAGTTTCCTTATAACTGATATAACTACTTCACCCTAATTGTTGTTCAGCAGATTTATATAAATAACTATGAGAAATCAGTTGAATGGGACTCTGCTTTTCAGAGATTTTATCTGTCGTTAGCATGTCTTAACATTTAAGCAGGCATGACTTTCTGAATCCTCATGTTTGTATTCAGCTTCCACATTCAGTTACAAGAGATGCTTTCTCCATCTACCTTCTCTTCTTCCCTGAATGCTTGATTTCAATTTCTAGGTACTCCAGCATTTAGTGAACTAATTTTTTCACCCTCCTTTATTTTTCCTGCTGTTCTATATGCTTTTAGATAAAAATACTTCAGTTAATCATTCCAGCTCGTCTTCAATGTGCTGGATTTCTAGTAATTCAGCTATGATTTCATGAATCAAATCACTTGTTGATCAAGTATTTGCTCCATGCTGATCTGTGAAAACAATTTTTCTTTCAAAGTTTGTAAAATTTAAAATTTATATCTGTACTGGTAAATTAATTTTTACTTCCCTTACACACAGCTGCCACAAAGTTCTGATATTTCCATAAAAGGTCAGTTTGATACCCAATACTAGATGGTTTAATAAAAAATGTAAAAGAGTGGAGAAAGCGCTAGCACAGCAGAACTGTTGCTGCTGAGCAGTGAAGACAAACTACTGTCAGCTAGGGTTTAGAGCTTTGAAGGTACAGGACAGAAATAGGTATGAATGCCCAGAAGGAATATGGGTAAGAATAGCAGAGTCAGGATATTTCAGCTTTTGGGAACATCTATTGCTGCCTTTCACCTTGGAGTAGGAATATATAATAAATGCTGTCTTGTGGGCAGTTGTTTATTTCAGACCACTGTATCTGATTAGATGTGTTGCCTTTTAGTCATGAAGACACTGAATAACATGCTGCAGGGTAAACCTGATGTATATCACAAGTTTAGGATGTGGTAAAGCTAGTTGTCTCCCTCAAATGGCATAGGACAGAGATGTGTTCATCTTTAACCAGAATGTGAATTTTGCTTAAATTCACATTTTCAATGTAATGCATTGTTATGCTATCCTAAGCAGCCGGGGTCTGACTATTTAAAGTTTATGAAAATTAAGTGTTGGTGATTTGTAGAGAACATTTTGTGTTGCTGGAGGACATACAGCAAGTGATCAGGATACGAGGCAGGAAGGAAGTATAAATTACTCTTACAATAGCCAGTCACAGTCACTGAAGAAAAAAATCTTAGTTTATATTCAAGCCCACCAGTCAAATGATATTTAGAAAAGATGCTGAAACTTGAGATTCCGATCAGAATGCAGCCAAAGTCTTAAAAGAAAAAGGATAAGATACATAAGAAATTAATAGCTCTAACTAGCTGTATATTTACACAACTGGACACAGGGAAACAATCTGCTTCCGTTTCAAAGGTCTCTGTTATGTTTGTGCTGAGAAAAGGTGCAAGATTAAGGGAGTCCTTCAGAAAAGGACTCAATCTCCTTGTATAACAGAGGATAGATAGATGGAAGTTATTGCTTATGCTCAGCCATTTGTTAGTTTATACGTTGTTAGCTAGGGAAATTCTTTTGGGTCAGTATGTATTTTTGGGTAAAGAAACTGGGCACTAAAGGAAAGCCCTAGAAATTACTAATATATTGCTGAGGTTTTTTGTAGACTGGGGAAGGAACTTGTTAGTCTACTTAAAAACTTATTGTCAGTTAAGCTTTTCTAGGTGCAACTATTCTTAGTGTGTCTCTAAACACAAAAGGCTTTTATCACTTTGTAGAGGCAATTTTAAGTATGTACATTTAATACTCCACAGTAAACATTGTTTTCCTCTTTTACATTTTTGTTTGCTTGCTTGTTTATTTTGTTTCATTTTCATTCCATAAGCTGTTAGCTGTTAGCAGTACCAGCTATCAACACTTCATAATTCTTTCACTCAAGTTCATCCTCCAGCTTCTCTACATTACAATACTTGTAAAGCAATGTAAGACCTCCTCTTCAACATATCAGCCAGGTGCTTTATCAGTCCTGCCAGGTGCAGTAACAATTGTGCAATAGCAAAACAGTAAATCTGGATTCATCGGTTCTCATATGCTTTGTTATGGATTGTTACCTGATATAAAATAGTGTTTTATTAAATGTAGATTTGATATGCAGAATAGAATGGGAATTTCTTTGATGTACTTAGGTTACTAAACCACCACAATTCAGACTATGGGTCAGATCCATTATATAAGAACTGCTAAATAAACACAGTTGTCATGGTTTAACACTGATCTGGCAATTAACCACATGGCAGATGCTCTCTATTAATCTCCTTCCCTGATAAAGAAAGAGGAGAGAACGAGAGAGAGACTTACACATTGAAAACTAGACTACACAGCTTTAATGAAACAGTAATTATAAAAAAGGAAAAACTATTAAATATATGCAAATATTTATAAAAACCACACAATCTTCCCCCCCTCCCCAGTAATGCTCCCATCACCACTGAGGCTGCAGGCCAGTCCTGGAAAGTCCAGGATGGACTCCTGGAGTCAACACCAGTCAGAAGCTGAAGGCAGGAACACATGAATTCAGGATGGCATGGATTGGGACCACAGCTACACAAATAGAAGAAACTCTCCCAGGATGCTGAAAAAAGCAAGAAGAAGGACAAAAGGGAAGGGCAAAAGGACTTGACCATCATGATGTCTCAAGTTTATACCGAGTACAATACATATGTGATGGAATATTCCACTTGGTTGATTTTGGTCACCTATCTTGTCTGCTCCTCCCCGAAGGAGAGTTGCCTTTGTCTTTCTAAAGCATAAGATGTTCCTCAGAACTGAGGAGTGGCCTTGGTTCTGCATACCATTCTCTATCCCTAGCTATAAACTTTGGGCATTACCAGTCTTAAAAACAGACACTGGCTGGGACATTTGCTGTCAATTTCAGCAGCAACATAGGAGAGACTTAGATGAAAGCAAAATTACAAGACAGGAGATTGGCTCTATCCTGGCTCAAACCAGGGCAATGATTATTTATCCTGCTCCATGAGAGTTAGAACTGCTTAGCCTTCATATCAACTTGTTGTAACTAGCATCAATTAGACATTCAACTAAAAAAAGTAGGCATTGAGGTATGTATCTTGTAACAGATACAATTTTTTGAGACAATCTAGAAATCAAAACAAGTTCAGACAAGCTGTTCTGGAAGTTTCATTACCATATCCATTTCTACATTTTACCTAGATCAACATTTTCAAGCATGTAGCATTCTAACAGAGATTCTGTTCAATAATACAGAATGGAGGGAGAGAAAGCTTATGTGTATCTCCTGAAGACCGGAAGTTTGCTTTCTGTACATTTCCTCCCTTGAAAAATAGATTATGATATTATCTAGACAGAGAATAGATAATTATTTTACTATGTAAGGAAAGAAAAAATGACTGAGAAGTAGACAGAATGTCTGAATTCTGCCTCTACTGTAAAAGTTCTCCTGAGGGAGCTCAAAATTTGAATGTGAATGTAACCAGAACTTCTTTACTTTTCCTAAAATTCTTCCTAGCCACTTTCTGTTCCACAGAATAGAGCTACCATGTCTTTATTTTTTAAGACATTGGGAATAGAATTTCAATCTACATCCCGGCTTTGATTCAACTCAATCAAGCTTTCATTTTATTTTGTTTATTGACTGCAAAAGCCAATGTTGCACTTGGAATGCACAATGATTTTCTCAAATCTACTAGAAGCCATAAAGTACTGCTCTGCCTAAGGATGAAAGAATCTGCATGTCAATGAAAAACCTGAGTGGGTCAGAACTTGCTTTGGTTTAACAAGGTTTTCTGTGTAGCAGCAAAGATAATTCATGACTGTGGCTGTTTGCCTAACTCATGCTCTGATTTTATCTAACACAACTCACACAAGGCCTGATGTTCTCTGGGAGAGTTTGCATTAGGTCTAAGCAGGAGCACCATGTAGAAGCTGGCCAGAAAGAGCTAAAAGGCCACTATGCAGCCATTATGACCTGCATATTACCATCTCCTGCTGCCATCATTTTTGCATACTGATTGTCTGGCAGTTTTGTCAGAATGCTAGTTCTTTGAAAAGCTGTAGACCATACTTCCATTCTGGAAGGTACAAAAAGGTCAGCTTGTCCAAAAAGCTTTTGAAGTAGATCCAACAGCAGCTGGTCATCTGAGGCTTTTGTGCTTCCCAGTGTGATACAAGGGACATCAGCATCAGGACTGATGAGATAGCATGAGCACTATCATAGAATTGTTTTGATTGAAAAGGACCTTTAAGATCATAGCATCTAGTCTGTAACCTAAAAGTCTGTGCTGGTTCTAAACACCACTTTTACATATCTTTAAACACCTCCAGGGATGGTGATTTAGCCACCTCCCTGGGAAGCATGTTCCAGTGTTCAGTTTCCCTTTCAGTAAAGAAGTTGCTTCTAATATCTAATCTAAACCTCCCCTGGCACAACTTGAGACAATTTCCACTCATCCTATCACTTTTTACTGGGGAGAAGAGGCCAACACACAACTCTCTATGGCCTCCTTCTGGGTATTTGGAGTGAGCAATAAGGTCTGCCCTCAGCCACCTTTTCTCCAGACTAAAAAAACTCAGTTCCCTCAGCCTCTCCTCATAAGAATAGTGCTCTGGATCCTTCACCAGAGTTGTTGCTTTTCATTGGCTTTGCTCCAGTACCTCCATTTCCTTCTTGTAGTGATGGGCCCAAAACTGAACACAGTATTGGAGATGTGGCCTCACCTGTGCCTAGTACAGGGGGATAATCACTCCCCTTCTTCTGCTGGCCATGCTATTGGTGATACAAGCCATGCTGTTGGCCTTGGCCACCTGGGCACACTGATGGTTCACTTTGGAGCTGTTGTGAGTCAACACACTCGGATCCTTTTCTATGGGGCAGCTTTCCAGGGAATCTTTCCCATGGCTGTAGCATTGCCATAGAATTTTTTGACCCAAATGCTGAACCTGGCACTTGGCATTGTTGAACTGTTGATCTAGAGAACACCACTTGTGACCAGCCACCAGTTGGTTCTATCTCCATTCACCACAATTGTTTGGGCCTGGCCAGCCAGCCAGTTTTTCACCCAACAGAGAGTACATTCATCCAAGCAATGAGCAGCCTCTTGTGGGAAACAGTGTCAAAGGCTTTACTAAAGTCCAGGTAAACAACATCCTTAGACTCTCTCTCTTCCATGAAGTGTGTGATAGGAAGAGATCAGGTTCATCATGAACCCATGCTGACTGGGCCTGATCACTTGGTTGTCCTGCGCATGCTGTGAAATGGCACTCAAAATTATCTGCTCCATAATTTAGCTTATAGGTGCAAGAGTTAAGTGTTATGGGTGATAAGTGATGAAACCTCATGACCTAAGTTGTGAATAAATCAACTCATATGAAAGATAAGTCCTTGCAAAGTGAATTAAGCCATTGCTTGTTGTGTTTGTTGTGTGTTCATATAATAAATTATAATATACACATTACATTGTTCTGTAAATTTCAGAGATCCAGAAAGACTGACTGTGAACAAAAAAGAAACTAAATAGATAGATTATCCCCTAAAAACTGCTCTTCTGTCTCCTCTAGTTCTTCCATCAGTTACTGTTCTCACTTCCTTTGGGCTCCCAGCTGTGTTTAACTGGCACAGTAGGCAAGTGAATTTCCCTCAGATGTAAACAGAAACATTGAAGGTGAGTTGTTCTGCACCTAAACATGCCTGATGGTTTACAGCCACAGTGTGAGGTAATCCAGCTGAGATCAGAGTACTGCAGAGGAATAATTTTTAGAACGCCTGAAGGTCTTTAGTCTTATTAACTTTTTCATTGAGCAATTTAGACTTCAGGCATTTTTCTATTTTAAAAAGTTTTAGGGATCTCCACTCAGATTGCACTGTTTTCACTCTCCAATTACCTACTGTGATACTTTCACTAAGGGACCTGCACTGGCTTGAAAGCAGCAGGAAGATAAGCAGCAATGTCTAATCAGCTCATGGATACAGTTTTTTCAAGCTAGAAACTGGACAACTGAGCTCTCTGAAAATGTGTTCTGTCTCCAGGAGATTGCAACGAGGTGGAAGGTAGACCTGGCTGAAGTACCTGCAATTATCTAAGTTGCTGTTTTAATGAGCAGAAAGAAATACAGACAGAAACAACAAAGTGTAAACACATGAAAACCAAAAGTCAAAGTAGGTTGCCAAAGCTCTAGAATGAAGAGAAAAAAACTGCCGGCTCTTAAATATAAGATTTTAGATTTTTTAAATCTGTGCAATACTTCATAAGGAATTACTACTACATTCAAGACAGATAAGAAACAAATCACAGACTGATTATGAGAAAAGTAAAGTTTCATGCATCACCTTACATTTTCTATCTAATTGAAGCCCCTTATACTATCTACAGGTTTTTATCAGTTAAATATTAAGCAACTATAGAATGTTGAATAGAAAAAATTAGAATGCTACAATCAGTGCAACTGTTAACTGGTCATTTGACTGGTTGTGTGATAGAAACTTGGAAGATGAAAATAGTTGATGTTGGGCAGACCAAGAATACATTTTAGAGCTACATAGATCTTTGGTATTTCCATGGGAAAGAACAGTATTTTTCTCTTTGGCTCATGGGAATTGTATGGACTTTAACTGGGACAGCTGAATTGCAAAAAGTTACACCCCTAAGGTGCTTCTGGCTCTTTCTTGCTTGATTTTGAATGTTCTCAGATTCAATGGACACTTAGTTCAATACATCAAAAAATATGAGTCACCAAAACAGACAAAGATTATGCATATGTACATACTCCCTTTCTTTGGGAGGTGCAGACATGGTATGCCTTCTTTGGGCCTGAAGAAGAGTGCAACACTTAGAAAAGCTAACAGACATTGGGGTTCATATATACTCTTCTCCTAACCATATTCTTATGCTCACTATAAATGATTTTCAACAAGACAGAGGTTCTGCAGGACATTATTGCCTCAGAAACGAAGCAAGTCCATGAAGGGAAAAAAATGCAGTAAGTATGTTCTTCCCAGGGAGCTCCTCTGTAGGAGTTTCTCTGCAGAAGCTATATAATCATTTTATGCATTTTGATTCACCTTCCAGTCCTGGTTATTTACTTAGATTTTTGAAGAACCCATAGTATCTTCAAAAGGCATGTTTCTGTGATAATGTTTCCATCATACATTTTGTGTATGAAAAGCTCATTGATTTAATCAACAAAAACCCTACTCATTGGAACATGAAAGAAAACAACATACCTGAGCATACTGTTTTTTTCTTCCCAAATGAGTGAAAAGTAGTTTTTTAGCATATCTGGACCCCTCGGTTCAAGAAGGACCAGGAACTGCTTGAAAGAGTCCAGCACAGAGCCACAAACATGACGAAGTGAGTGGAACATCTCCCTTATGAGGAAAGGCTGAAAGAGCTGGGTGTCTTCAGTTTGGAGAAGAGGAAAATGAGGGGTGACCTCATTAATGTTTATAAATACATAAAGGGAGAGAGCCAGGAAGATGATGCCAGGCTCTTCCCAATTTTGCCTAATGACAGGAGGGGAGGAAATGGATATAAGCTTGAGCATAAGAGGCTCCATATTAACATGAGGAGAATTTTTTTTCATTGTGAGGGTGACAGAGCACTGGAACAGGTTACCCAGGGAGCTTGTAGAGTCTTCTTCCCTGGAGACATTCAAAACCCACCTGGATGTGTTCCTACATGACCTCCTATAGGTGACCCAGCTCTGGCAGGGGGGTGGGACCCAATGATCTTTCATAGTGCCTCCCAGCCCCTAACTTTCTGTGATTTTGTGACTGTATACTAAAATTGATTCTGTAAAATGAAAAATACACAGCTGAAAGAAAACCCAACAAAACCCTAACCCATTATGTTTGTCTAAAAAAATATCATTAATATGACTTACATAATTTTTTATCTCCTTTGCTTACTTAAATAATTATACTGATCTCACTGAGGACTTATATATTTGAAAGTATTTATAAGCCAAGATGCTACTGGAGAAGTGACTTTCTGCTTTCTGTTTTGCTCTTTCGTATTTCACTTGGAGGAAACATTTGCTGAGATATTAGACATGCAGTTAATCAGCAAAATGATGAGTTGCTTTGCAAAGTTTGAAGTACCTGCAGCACTCTGAGAGTAAATGGTGAACTGTAGTAAAACTATATACAGCATTACCTTGTAGGGCACAGCCCTGTTTTTCTTGAAAGCCTGCCAAAAGAATAATAACAAACTAATCTTTCCTGTACAACATATAATCTCTGAAGATATATAGCTATAGCATCATAGCTAATTCATGGTATGAATCTTTCAAATTTTTTTTTTCTTTTTTTTTATTTCTTGAGCCTCATGTTGTGAGGGACCAATGATTTAAACCTGTCAGTTTGTCCTGGTTATTCAAGGATAAAAGCTATTTTTTATCATAATTCTAAAGACCTGACAAACTCAGTATATAATGAAATGCAGACGTTAGCCTGGATGATCACACTGAACACCACTAGAATTTCCCTGTATTTCCAAAGCAGTGATCTAGGTATTAAAATATGTAGCTTAGCTACCCAGTTGTTACTCGCTGTTGCAAGGTCACATAGAACGGTATGCAATGTTACATTCCACACAGCACATTTCCAGACTGCTAAACCATTTTCATATAATCTTTCTGAACTTTTAATTTCAAAGCAGTTCAATACAACAACAATAGAAAATCTTCCCAGAAACAGCTGAGATTTTAAAAAAACAGAGCTGTTGCTGTATCTTCTGTATAGTGTGAAGAAAGCATGGAAGTATTTCCCAGTCTCCCTAATTTTTGTTGCTTGCCAGCAACTGTGCTGAGTAATAAAATTTTAGACACCATTCTTTGGCTTGAATTTATTTGACACAGTACACATCAAAATTTATTTGAAAACGGTTATGTCCAAAATTTGTTTTGATCAAAGCATGGATGATATTATACAATCAACTTTTAGAAGACAGGATCAAGATTTTCAGATATTTTTGTTATTTTTTCTCCCAAGTTGACATAGCCTTTGACATACTAGTGTGTGAATTCTTCATACTCTGAATACTCTGCATCAAATTTTATAAGACAACAAGGAACAATCCAAGGAAAAGGGTGCAAAATGTACTTCAGGCCCTTGGGAACTGTAATACCCAATTTTCTGTCCTTGGGTCCATGTTCCATCATGCAAATTTACCAGTGATTTACATCAAAGTGTACAAGTCGATTTTGGTTACTTATTTGTTGATCTAAGAAATTATCTGGCTTTCAAGTGAGCTGAATTCATAATTCTCTCCACCCAAAGATACCCGACAAAAGACACATAAAACCCCACACATCCTCAGTGGTTTTCTGGAACATAATAGATGGAATTCATAGTACATTGTGCTGTTCTCAGTAGTGTATTTTCTCTCCATTTGCTGATGTCACACTGAGATGTCAATTAAAGATGATATGTGCAAATCATTTAGGGTTATAAAGAAATAAAAGAAAAGGTCACAAACCACAAGGTCATAACTTGGCAATTAAGGAGGCAATAAATGCCAATGATATATGGAGGGAAATTAGAGAAGATAGAAACGGAAAGAAATGTTTAATACATTCATTAAACACATTCTGCTTCAATGCAACAGAGTAGTCCCTCTGTAGAGTTGAACAGTACACTTTTATGAACATTAGGTGACTTTGACAACAAATTGTTTTGCTGAAAACAACATAGCTCACACTGAAGGTTAAAGTACTCTGAAGTATCTGAGGTCTCACATAATGAAAAAGGCCAAGATAACGTAATGCCTGAACATATGCAAAACATAGTGTCAAAGTGGTCAATTACCAAGGAGCAATTTGTATCTCCTCTCATAAACGGGGAACTAAGAAACACCACCCAGTCATCAAAAATCAGAGTAAAAAAGTGGGATTGAGAAAAGGAGACAAATTTATTTCTACTAAAATCCAAGAGAGTTTGCTAAATAAGACAGTATTATTTAATCCTTGTTTACTTTCAGTTGGGTAGATTGGCAGATATGGTCTATTCCCTTAGATAAACCTCTGCTCACAATAAAGAAATTTAGCTTATATTTGACTTGTCGGAGCCTTCACTCAGAATTGTAGAATATTTTGGCTTGGAGCATCTAGTCCAACCACCCTGCAGTGAGCATGGGAATTTTTAGCTAGATCAAGTTGCTCACAGCCCTATCTGACCTGACCTTGAATGTTTCTAAGGATGGGACTTCTACCAATTCATTGGGTAACCTGCATTACCCAGTTTATTAATAACCCCCTAGAGAGAAGTGATTTCCCAGTGCTTTTGTCCCAGTCCATTTCCATTTCAGTATCAACTGGCCAGAGATGGAAAAGGGCCCATAAAGCTATTCCCTGCAGCTTGTTTCTGGATTAGAGTCCTGCCAAGGAATCTGAATTCTTTACTCCCTTCCTCTGCCCTCAGTCCCTTTCCCACTGACAGGCTGCTTTTCCCAACTGTAGAGGACAATCAGATTTGTCTTAGAGTAAACAATCCATTAACCAAAACAACACAAATTTTGGAGCTGGAAGTAATGTTTATTTATTATTTTTAAGCTAGTCTGGCTAAAATAATTGTTGAAAAAATTTTTGGTATAGCATCTTCTTGATAGTCCAAAATTTCCCTTTTATCTGATCCAAAGACAGCTATTTCCCCTACATGAAAACTTTTCCTTGCTGACATTTTTAGGCTTCGTTGTCTGCAGCTATATCATTAATTGGAAGCAAAGAAGCATTTCTGGGTAGAAAAGACACTCTAACTGAAAGTAACTGGTATTGTCAAAAGTAAATACTTGCCTCTAAAATTAAGTAAACACTGGGCTCCAGCACACGTTTAATTGCCAATGAGAGGCCCCTTTGACTTCACCATCCTACACATAAGCAAATCAACCAATTTTGGTTTAAATTCTATATGCAGTCATGATTTTACAGCAATCCTAGTTCTTTCCAGTCAATTTAATAACACTTTGATAGAGCCTGGTGCAATTATGGAAGTTTGCCAGAGGTGTGGTCCTCAGAAGATATGCACAGAAACCACTCCAGAACCTATAAGAGAAATGCAAGGTGATCAGTCTCAAGATAAAAAAAAAAAAAAAAAAAAAAAAAATCACCAAAATAAAAAACACACATAGCCCCCCCTAATATTCACTTATATTAAAATCCATACAAGGTATAGATATGTAAATAAGAATGCATGTAAATGTGTCTTTATATAGAGATGTATTATGCATATGCACATTAACATATACGGTATATTTCTCCTTTTCCACATAAAACCTACTTCTTCAATTCAATAGTAGTAAAAGGGAGAAAGGTTTTCAGAGAAATTTTCAGCCCTTAAGCTTGAGATTTTTCTTTTTCCTCCCCCCAGCTCTTCTGCTATAGATAACAAGCCATGAACATGCCTTTAAGAACTCTCCAGGTAGCCGGCAGCAAGAGCTTTCGAGCTGCCCTGTTCATGTCCTAGAGCTGGTGTGTGACTTTTCCTGTCTCTCTTGTCACCTGAACACCAATTTTGCTTTTTCATTCCAATGAATTTCAACCACTTGTGTATAGGACCTTGACCTTCTGGGATCTTCTTAATTACCTCCTCACTCTACCCCTCCCATTTTATAGCAAAACTTACGGCAGTATTTGAAGCCATTGACATACTGTTTCACTGCATATTCACTTCTCTTCACAGAAAATCCCTTTGGGTCAAGAGTAAAGCCAACTGCTTCCTTTTTATACCAAAGAGAATTCTTAAACTCTGCAGAAATTCTGCAATTTCTAAACTCAGGGAAGAAAAAAAAAAATCACTGCCTTCTGTAGAAAGTCAAAATGTAAAAGAATAGGACTCTCTTGGATGTGCTGAACATAGTTTCCCTACACATTTTAAAATGGTTTCATATGTAATAAAGCAGAATACAGGGTGTATATATTCACCATTACTCCAAAGAAACCTTTATTTTTTGCAAGGGTAGAATGAAATATGAAGGAACTTAGAGTTTGCAGTAGGTGGCCATAGGAATTATATTATCATTTCAATTTGTACAGTTCTTGTTTTACTTCTTGTGATAGCTGGGAGTGACTAGAACAAGACTCTGTTGTGTTCAGGACTTATTATTTTCTCTTTCTGATGCCAGAAAGAGAAGCATCAACAAAGTTATTTGGTTGTGATAATTAACTGTAGTATTGGAATTATCGCAAATATATGTTAGATGCATCACTAAATAGAATATAAATTAACAATAATAATGTGCATTGGATTTCTCTTTCTTTGTATTAAGTAAATGATAAACTATGGATCAAGCTTATATGAGTAAGTTTCACTTACTAAATCAGGCTCATATCACCTTGAAACTTTCCTCTGTACATGGTAAAAATTGTCAAATGACAGTCAAAACATATGACTATAGAGATGTTTTTGTCAAAGATGATGAAAAACACTGCAAGTGAGGACAGCAACAACTGGCACATACCATGGAATTCTGAGGAAGGCCAGTCAGAATTAAGTTTGCTGCATTTTTACTCCTTTCTATTTAACATAAGAAAAATAACATTTATTTCTGATTGCAACTTTCAAATGCATTGGCTAACATTTTCAATGCACTTTACATTCTATAGCCCATCTATTTAAGCAAGTATTAAAGGCATCATACTACCATCACAGTTAGCCTGATTTGTATTCATAAAGGGAAAGTGCTCAGTTAACCAAAGCTTTCCAAGCTATTTGTAGAGTCTGCCAATTATGGATCTAGAGAGACTGGATTTCTTGAGGTAAAAAGAACCATGAAAGTGAAAGAGAAACAAAGTGGCTCACCAAATAAATTAGTTTTGACTGTTTTTTTTTTCTGATCTTGATACCCATAAAACACATGAGATTAGGAGCTGTAAATTCTGGATTAGTTCCTGGTCTGCTCTATGAACTCTGGTTCTCTAATAGTACCTTCAGTCTCTGCTTGGATTCCACAAGTGTAGTTTAAACAGCCTTCCTTTGAGGTGAGTGTTTAGCGTCCTCAAGTTCTGCTGAAACTACTATCAGTGAAATAAACTCATTTAAACACATTTACATCCAAGTGTAAATGTATGTTCAATTTTTCTGAGCTTCCTAATCGAAGCTGAATTTGCAGATGAATAAATAGCTTCCCACCAGTCAATATTTTCAATCTAAGGCATATTTACATTTTTTGCATTTGACTTCTCTCTGGAGGACTAATATCATGATTTGTGGAGCAGAAATGTACAGAATACACAATGTAAATTATGCATTAAATAAGTGGGAAAGAAAAGGTTATTCTTCAAGGACTAAATGTCCTACTGAAATTCATGAGTCATTTTGTATTGAGCTAGAAGGTCTGAGCATTTATGATAAAGCATGGGGATGTTCATCCTTGTTTTTACCACAGGTGATCTTGGTCTTTCCTTTAGTTTGCCTCTGATAAGACATCCTGCAGGAGTTTTACCATTTCTAGACTAACAGCAAAGGAAATAGGATTATTACAATTGCTGCTCTGCATGTGGCAGTCAATTTGAAATACTGTATTTCAGATTCCCACATTGAGCTTTCAATTGCTATCCCCACTATGTCTAACAATAAGAATATACACAGGGTTATATTAGCTTTAGAAAAGGGAAAAAAACCAATGAACCAAACAAACAAAACAACAGTGTAGACAATTTGGGGGGAACAGGAATAAATGCTATGATTCATATTTTTTCCATAAAATCTTTGTAATTGATGGGCTTTGTATTGTGAAGCAGAAGTTTTCTTGCTTATTTGATACATTTTAGTGTTATCATGTTTCCTAAAGTTGTTCATATGGGAGTCTTCCTGTGCTTTAGAAAATTCTTTTCCTACCACTTTTCAGTAGGACACCTATGCTTGGTAGAGTGGCATAGTATCAATATCCTTGACAAAAGCTTGGTCTTTTAGACTGCTGGTCTACCAGTTTCCTTTTTTCTCTCTTCGCTGAAGGGTCATCCTTACAAACATACAAAACTATTTTATTGTGTTATTGCATTGTTAATATTTTCACATGGGAGACTGTTATGATATGCCAGAGATTAAGGTTTTTCTAATATGTTTTAAAAGAAAAACTAATATCTCTAAGCTACAAAAGAATGAAACAAAATGGTTCAACAACAACAGCAACAAAAAAGTAAGGGTGAAGTGGATTATTTAACATAGCAAAAGATCTCATGTTTTTCAGACACATGAGTCATCACAGGACTCTAAAAAGAAGTTTGTGAATAATGCAGCATTCAGTTTGAAATCCTTAGTATTTCAGATGCTTAGTACATCTTTAAAATATAAATTATAAGAATGCTTCTTTGGATATTTAACACATATTTACATTACATTTTGTGAGAATTACTGTTATAGCATGACTGGACTTGTTAAGGAAGAGAGGTTGGGGATGTGAAAAACACAGACAGCAGGACAAATTGAATAGAGAGTAACCTGAGCAAAGGAATAGTATATCTGCTAAAGTGTGACTAAATGTGAGAGAAAGAAATGGAAGATAGATTGACTGAAACTACACCATCAAGGAGGAAAATTCACATTACCTTTTTGGCTTGGTGTGCATTTTGTTTTTGTTTTAACTTTTTGTGTTTGTTTGTTAGGGATTTTTTTTTTTGGTTTTGTTTGGGTTTTGTTTCTGTTTTTTTTTAAGAGAGAAGGCCCATAAGAAATGTTTGAGAAGAATGAACATTTGGTTTGGCCATTGATAACAGTCAGCCTAAGGAGAAAGGGAGGTGAAAACATGACAGGTGAGAAGTTTTAGGGTGGGGAAATAAAGAATAAAGTAAAGACATAAAGAAAGTAGAGAAAGAAAGTGGGACTAAGAATTATGAAAAGGGTAGAGCTGTACAGGAGAGACCTTGGACTTGTACTGGAACTAGTGTACCCTAGCTGACAGACTAGAGCTAAATAAAAGCAGTGTATTTGGAATTATTTGCATCCCCTGAATGTGCTTTCTAGTTTTAAAATCTTTTACAGGTTTCTGTAGCAACTGCTTAATTGGTAGATGCACTGAATGAAAATCTGTCTGAATGTCAGTGAGAGGCACTCCAGGGCCTGAGCTTCAGAAACAGCCAGAGATGTCAATAAAATAAAATCTATTGCTTGTGGAATGAAGGATTAAAGGACTCTCACAGTGCGAACAGCAATGAGGGGATGTCCAAATAGAAATATTTACACTGACCGTGGTTTTGTTATGTACTCTGAGGATTTCAGTGCTGCCCACTTGAGCTGGCTTGGATGAGTAGGGAAGCAATTAATGAACATCTTTTAGCAGGCCCTTTGTCTTTCATAACTATGAAGTACTCTAAAAATCATCCTGGAGGCAATGTTGCAGCCTTGTACTTGGGGAGGGGATAATTTATTTCTGCTATGCTTAATCTCTGATTTCACTCAAAACCATTTCCTGACAAAATTCATAAATGTTCACAGTTGTTACATCAAAATACCTAATTTTAAATACTACTGGTTAAATTACGAAGTCAAGCAACAAAGTTGTGGAAAAGACAGGTAAAAGAATGTGGTTGGAAACTTAATTTGGATACAAAATAACTATTCAAAAATGTATTATTTCATTTTGTGATCCTCTGTCCTCATGCATTTTTGAACTTCCCACACACAAAGAGTTTGCTAGGCAAGTCAGTTGAGTTGTTTCAAATTATTTCTGAACAATTTGAAATATTCAGAATTTTAGAGAGAGCTTCCAAGACTTTTACCACTATATTCATCCTTCCAAGAAAGGATTTTGAAACAGTTATACCTACTTCATTTTTATATCTGTTCACATAAATCATACCTGTATATGTGGAAGGATTTGAAAGAATATTTAAATATTTAAAATGCTTTTAGTAAACCTAATATTATGGGCTTGATGTGTAAGCGATACCAGGTTTTCAGGGCTTTGCTGGAGGAATGAATGTGGATGCCAGTATCTGTAGAGGTTTTTACAGTTTGCATGGAAAAGGTTGGATACATTCACTCTTGTTAGTTGTCTCTGTTAGAGATATGAGGAAAAAATATTCCAAAGCAATAAAGTGAATGTTGGATGATTTTTCAAGTAAATTCCTGCATATGTTTAAGTTTTCAGACTTAAGTGGCTTATTTATCTGCAGAAAACATATCTTCAAAAATAATTATAAATGCTTGTAAGAAAATAACAGAAAATAAATTGACACTGAAGCCTTTGCTGGGGCTGGCTAGTGCAAGTTATTTTATATAATATAATTTATTTTCCTGAGTATTCTTTGATTTCTTGGTCTGGTGAATATATTTGAATAATACGTTTCTGAGATAGCTTGGTAGCATCTAAATTTCTTTTGTGAAAGAAGGATATCTTCAGATACTTTGATCATCTAAACATGAGTGCAAAGTGAAACCATAGAATTAAGTTGAAAGTACAATTTTTGTAGATGTCAAGGTGTACAACAGGACCACCCGTGGTTACAGTCAAAGTTAATTGAGAACTTGTCTTTTTCTTGAATGAGACCAGAATTCATCTGGGTATGGTTTATAAATGTAAATGTTTTATGAGAGAGCAGTTTTGAATCTTCTGAGATCTCCAATACTTTTGTCTTTCAAAAACTCAGTCATATGTCTTTAAAAAACCAATAACAAACAGCAAGTTGTCTTTTGAAGGAAAACAGAATAATTCAAAATATATCTCCTGGTAACAGTGTTTAAGATAGAACAGCAGTGTATTTTTGACCACCTCAAAGCCACATCATAACAAAAAATACAATTAAATACAAATGCTTATTTCTCTTACAGCTCCAACTGCATCATCACTTTTCTGGAGATTAACTGAGGGTAGAAGCCACTTTAACACAATGTTCTTGTTTTCTTCTAAACTTTCTTCTGATAAAAAATTTCATGCTTGAGTACAGTTTAACACTGAATTCAGCTTGAGCTCTCCAATGTTAATCAAGAGTCCTAGGTTGTCAGCTTTTGACCTCTTGTTTATTTGATGTGCTTTGAAAGGATGGTATAAACTGCAGAATGCACATTTGCTAATGATCATTATTTTAAGACTGGACAGTGGTTGTAACAGCACATTGTTGTAGCTATCTTATTTTGAAAAAAATACACACTTGTTTACTGCAATTAGAATATTGTTCAGACATTTCCTTGACATGCTGAGCAAAATTTTGTTCTTCCTACAATAGAGGAGGCTCCAAGGTGACCTTGTAGTGGCTTTCCACCATCTGAAAGGGGCCTACAAGAAAGATGGGGTAGGGCAATTTACATGGCTGTGCAGCATGAGGAAAGGAGAAACTGGTTTCAAACTTGAAGAGGGTGATTTAGGCCAGACATTAGGAAAAAATTATTTCCAGTGAGTGTGGTAACAGTCTTCCTAAAGAACTTGTGGCTGTCCTCTCCTCAGAAGCGTTCAAGGTAAGGTTGGATGGGGCCTTGAGTAATCTGAACTAATGAGAGGTGTCCCTACCCATGCTGGGCTGTCAGAACTAAATGGTCTTTAAGGTCCCTGCCAACCCTAGCCATTCTGTGATTCTATGTTTCTAAATTGGCTGAAGCAAGATATTTCAACCATCTACCTATTACACAGTTTAATCAAGAACATCTGTAAATAAGTGTGACTGTAAGACTGGAGATTAAGATGTGGGTTCTTTATGTGCTTGGGACTTGTATTTGAAATTTGCAGCACAACTAATTCTGCTAGCACATAACTGAAGGGACTTGATGAAGTATAAAATCTTTGTGGCACTGTGTTAGAGTTGACAGGAAAATGTTTCTCTGAGAACCCTGATAATGAAGTTCCTTTCAACATTAATGTTTACAGTCTCTATTTTATTATTTATGGGATAACTTGCAAGAAGAATCCCATAGGGAAAATGCTTTTGAGCTGAATAATAATTCAACATGAAATTCCTATTAATTCTTTACACTTAGTGCTGTGTGTACAATAAACACAGTGTATCTATTAGGTTGATTTGAAAATCATGCATGATAGGGTAATGAAGAGGACATTTAATAACAGTAAGTAGGTTAACAATGGCATTTACTCATAAGAAGGACTGTCATCATCTGAAGCCATTATAAATTGTGCAAAGGAGAGATTGAACTGGATTCAGAATTCAACTCTGGGGCAATTCCATTGACTTTAATGGTCCCTTGGGTCAAGTAAATTATCAGTGAGTCAAGAGCAAATGAAAAATGTCCAGAGCACTACAAAAGTCAACACAGTTGAGAGTATTTATTATCTGTCATTCACCTGGAGGTGATTACACTGCAGAGACAAGCAATGGGTTTTGCTTTCTCTTCCCTTTCTCACAAATGGTTTTGGACAGAATACCTTTGTTTTACTTCTGTTGAAAACCTGTTTTGATGTTCTTTATATCAGTACTGAGATTTATTCAGTTTTATTATTCCAAGCAGAGTCCTTAAAAATGCATAGCTATACGTACGTGTGTGTCTGTCTCTCTAACTATATATGCAATTACGTGTCTTTCGACCACTGTAAGCACAGGTATCTATGCCTTTTTCTAGTTGTCTTTTTGCTCCCTGAAACTTTTAGGACTCCCTGAAACACTCCCTCATCTGTGGCCATACTGACTGCCATCAGTGCTCCACTCTGGCCTCCAGCTGGGAGACATGGAGACACCATCCATAACACTGTGCTGCCTTTGGGAACACACATAGAATCAGTCTGGAGGAGAAAAGACAGCACAGAAAGAGCCGTGCCTTGGCTGTCCCCTCACAGGACACTTTCTGCTGTGCCTTTTGAAGCCACACTGCCTGTCCCACATTGGCCTTATCAGTCATCAGTGTGCTTGCAGCAAGCGTGGAGAGAGAGAGACCTTCTGAAACCTTTCTTTGTGAAGCCAAGTCATGAATGTATGCCCATACAGGAAGCCCATTCTAAACCTTTTGGTAAGGTTGTTTTGGACAGGATGCTGGCCATATGGAACATGGTCATAATGCTGATTAAAAAAGGATGTTATATATGGTCTGTTATGAACTCAACAGCCCTATTGACCATAACATTCTATGAAAAATATCTCATAAACCTACCCAACCTAGGTGATTCTGCATTTCAGATTTTTTTCTAACATCTGTTCTTTTTTTATCTTCTTTCTTTTTTCAGTAGGTAGAGCAGTTTGGTCAAGTGCTGTAACAACTACAACATTCTCCAGAATTCTTATTTAGCTTTTCTTCCTTTGTTGCCCTCACATACCAGGGAGTTCAAAATTATGTGATATTAATATAAATTTAATATCATATAAGTTAAATGATATTAAACCAAAGCAAACCAAACCAAGCTGATACACCCTGAATGTCAATATGAACATTTGGAAAAACACAAACCATGTAATTTTTCATCAAGACATCTATCTACACTAGGGTTCTTATGTAGCCTGGAGCCTAATGAGCTTAGATTTCTTGCACCTGGATGCCATCTAAGGATCTTTCTCTGAAACTCTATATCTGAATCTGGTCACTCACTCCTGCATCCTGTACAGCACTTGTGGTTCAGTACAGGCCTGCAGTCCCAAAGAAAATCTGTAACCTCTTCAGCTGCTTTTCCCTCATTTGCCAGGTTGTTCAGTGGCTCAGGATGGGAGACAAAATCACTTCACTTTCTCCAGCAGCCCCCAGAAAAGTGCATGCTGCAATTTTCACAACTGTGGTGAGTCTGTAAAAGATTAGAGAGCTGTAGTGCCTCCAGGGAATACTCTTGTGCTTAGTTGTACACATACTCTGGGTGCCACAAAACTTTTCTGCTATGCCTTCTGCTTTCTCCCAGCAGGCAAGTCCAGTGGAATGTGCAATGTGAAATATTCTTAAAAGAGAAAGAAGAAAACCACAAAACATGCCCTTCTTTAAATTTTAGTGTGTTATCTTCTCAGAGATGCTTCCTTCTGTCAGAAATCTGAGTCTGACAGTTCTGTTTACTCAGTAATGAAAACCTCTTAGGTATCCTTATGATACAAAATCTTCTTCGTGTAAACAAGTCTATTTCTTTGTCAACTAGCACTTGCTGTTTTCCTCTTGCTATATGTTTGTAATCTAAGGCAAGATATTGATTTTTATTCTCATTTAGCAATGGAGATTTCAGTGTGGGTTTTGATTGGTTTTGAATTATTTTTATTTAATAAAAATATTTCCTGTCTGTTGAAATGTCCTATCTTCAGAAATTAATTAACTGTCAGACTTGGTTCATTATACCATGGAAAGTATTTTTTCCAGATTTGTATAATTTTTCAGTTTTCTCTCTTGAAATATAACATTTCAGCTGCTCTTTTGATCTTGCTTACATCTTGGTTCTGAGGAGAAAAAAAAAAAAAAAGAAAACCAGTGTTCACGTGATTGGGAATTTACATTTGCATTTTAATGGCCTCTTTTCTAGGGGGTATGCTTATGTTTCCCTGAAGTGGTACAAAATAGAGCAATTCTTGTTCAGCTGTGGCTTTAAAGAGACAGGAACGATTTAAAAAATATAATTTCAAACTCACAATAATTGGTTGCATACATGATTTTCCTACAGGCAGATTTCAATCCTTCTCTCTGCCAAGTTAAATTCTATTTTATGCCTACTTGTGAATTATCCATACTGAAAATTATATTTCTGATGATGTCTACTCCTTTGTGAGTTTGTTATAATTTTTTTTTTGTAGTTTGTTTATCAGTAAAATCGGATTTAACTCTTTTCACTTCTTGATTTGATGCCACAACATCTTATGAGCAGGAAATGAATACAAAGCTGAATTATTTTTTCTTTCTTAGAGATGCCAATTTTTTTTCCCATGTGATCATTAGGATTTACAAATAATGTGGTAGATCTTCAAAAAGAACTATTTCCACAGAAAAAATGTGAATAGAGATGGATGGAAAAAAAAAAAAAAAGAATGAAAGACTTTGAGGACGTGTATAGTTTTTAATACCATTTCCTGAGCCCTAGCCATTGGTTTCCCTATACATGCTGTATTAATAGTAAACTACTCAGGGAAGTTATTCCATGGTAAACTGGGGTGCAAATTTACAGTACACTGATTACTCTGCATTAACTCCCTGTGAGGAAACAGCGTGAGGCAACTTATTCTACCTTAAAAGCACCTCTCATAAAGGTGCTCTTAGTAGGGAGGAGTTAGTGGACTGTAAATTCGAACACAACCTTATTATCATTAAGCTGTCTGAATAGATAAGACCTTATTTGTCTGTCATTAATTTTCAAACATCTCTGTGCTAAAGAGTCATCATTGTTGGTCTACAATCACAGTTATAAACTCCTGGAGTTTGGGTCTGTGTTTATACAAAGACTGCCATGTGTTGACTATTCATGGTCATTCTCACCCCTTATAGTGATCCTTATATGCTATGCAATACAAACAGTAGGCTACATCTGCATAGTAAATATAATGATAAATGGTACTCTTTCAAATGGGTTAAAGTAAACCCAGAAAATAAGAGATACCAAATACTTTGCATGTTCTTGACCTGGAAGTTTTGTAACTATCTCTGCTACAAGCTAAGCTCAAATCATGCACCCAAAGTCCTCCAAAGTCATCTAAAATTGAAATTGCAACTTGTGCCAGTCTCAAAATGCACACCATGCAGAGCACCCATGTGCTTCTAAAGAGGGGACAGATTGTGGTGACAGTGATTACTTTTCTTCTGTTAGCTACAAAAGAGGTCTGGAGTCTCAGTAGCTAGGAACTCCATTGAGAATAACAGGGAAACATCTACTACTGATTACCATGCCTTTTTTTTTTAGTGGATAATGACTAGTGTGAATGATAAGTGTCTGTACAGAATGTACAGTTGCCAGCACTGACATTCATGGTTCTTCTCCCTCTTCAGAGTTCAATGGATCATAAAATCACCACAAAGTTTGTCAGTACACAGAAATAAAGAATAAGAATCTAGAGATGGTCTAGAAATTATTTTAGTTTGGATGTCTTCTAGCAAAGAACTTTCCCTCAAAGGGTTGTTTGGGTTTTTTTTGCAGAACAGAACTGGTTTTGTTTTTATCAGAAATCTCATGTTCAGTACAAAACATTTGGAAGAGTGGAAGAAAACAGAACCATCTGACTGGTTCATGATGGTTTTCATTTAAGGGAATGTTAATGTTATACAGAAAATAATAGAAGAAAGAATTCCCTTTCCAAAGTTTTGTAATTTTTAAACTAAAGTTTAATATGAGCATCAGTTGCTAAAATCTACTCAAATATTCATTGATTAACCAGCATATTCTCGCTTTCCTTCTGATTAACTGTTCTATAAATCTTTCTATATAAAATAGGAAGTGTTAAAAAAAAATAATCTGTTCCAGACCATTGTATTGAAATCCAGGAATGATACGTTCTTGAAGACAGCATGGATCCTGATTCATTGTTTGTCACTGAAAAGAATCATATAGGCTTTGTGTCTTAGCAATATCCTAAGGAGATAACTAATAAGAAACAACGTATATTGGTAACCTGCCTAGAATCACTTCAGTTTTCAGTGAGTGCCCTAGGTTTTACAGCTCAGAGAAAGGGCAAGAGCAGAGAAAGAGTCTGCTGAACACTGCTTTGCTGGCTCTTTTTCTTTCCTTCTCAGTATCTAAGTAAAAATACATTACCATAGATCTTTTAAACCCAGACCAGACATTTGAACTGTCATTTTCACCTCTGATTTCCATCAAGGTTCACAAACCTTTTTATAGGCACTCAGTAACGTATCCTGTATATCAAGATTGGGAAAAAAAAGAAAAAAAAAAAATGGAAAAAAAAAAGACACCGCTCAGCTCTTCTGTTCTGTGGTGGTGCGAGGCAGCGCGCTGGCCTCTTTGTAGTCCACAACTAGGGAGTTCAAAAGCACTAACAAAGGAGTTATATGCAGCCAGTACTTTTTTCTATTACTTTTATTCTGAGCAAAATGTATTCAGTTAACAAAGAATGGGAAATAGTGGTCTTAAACCAATTTTCATGTCAGAAACTGGATTTTTGGTGGTATAATGAACTGGCATCCTGTAAAAGGCAGAAAATAATTAGATCAGGGAGAGCATTTGATAGTCAGGAGGAACGTAACTGATCTGTATTTATACATGCTTTTCCTCTAATAGGACTGCCTGGTAACTTTAATATAATCAATAGGAAAAGTCAGCCACATGATGAAAACTGGTTCCATTTCTATCCATGTATATGCCATGAAAATGGAGAATTGTAGTTTAGATGAGCCATTAGAAAAATGCACTGAAACTCTGCACTGAGTGAACAAGGACATGAAAATGCTCAAGCTCTTTATTTAGTTTTTGCACAAAAGCTTCATAGGAGAGATTTGAAGACTGCCTTCAGAACTAGCAGATCTCCTGATGATTTATTCTCCAATTTGAGGCCAAGATCAGGTGGTAAGTGAAAGATAATAGTAGTAAAGAGGTGACAATAACAAATAAAAAGCACCTGAGTGTGAAATACATACAGCTTTTTATTATTAGTAAATCTGACCATCCATAGAGACTCTATACTGTTCATGCTACACAGTCATGAAAATGTTGTGTACCTTATCCTTACCTGGGCCATTTCTTGATAAAAGGCTCTGGTCATTTCCACAGATTTTCATCTAAGAGCCTTAAAATTCTGTCCCTTTGCTGCTCCATGTTTTCCCTTGTGTATCAAATGCCTGATAAGAAATAGTTGAAAAGTAGCTTGAAAACTGGGGTCTTGGTGTCTCTGAATTACCATCCTTTAGAGCTAACTATATCTTTTTGCTACCTGTTTGTAGACTTGCTAGTTTCTTAGAGGATGATTCTCATGCTACAATATGGGATAATACTAGAAGCTCATAGTCTGGAGTTGGAAAGGCTTTGTGGCTTGCTGTTTCTAGGGAAAAAAAAAAAAAGAAATTAAATGAATGGTTATTGCTATCTGAGAAGGTTGTGCATATTAATCATAGAATAAGTTCATGTATCTATATTAAAAATAATGAATACTTTTCATCTTCACAGAAGTTTTTCATTCAGTATTTACCTGCCCATGGAGACCTGTCATTGGAATATGCAGTTCTTGAGTCTTCAGTTCCAAAATCACAACCAGTAGAGGACAGTGTTTTCAAAAGTATCAGAAATAGAACTGACCACAGATTTCTGACCACCTGATGATACCATTTTTAGTAGTATTGGGTTTGGGTCAACATTTTTGAAAAAGGAAAAACTTCGTAGGGTGTCCACTGGTCACAGACAACAAAGGTGAACGCTGCTGGCAAAATGTGGTTTAGAAAGTCTGCAAATACTTCCTCTTCTCATCTTTATACAAGCAAAAATATATAAAAGAGGGGATGCAGTTATTGATAAGACTACTTGTTTCATTGTATTTCAGTTATAGTTGTGTACTATCAATCTATTTTTTGCATTGCGGGGATCCTTGCCTCAGAGCATTCTTTAGAAAGTGATAATGTGAGCTTTAAAAAAAAGTGTATTTCTTCATTTTACTTTTTTTGGGGGGGGGGAGGTTTAAAAAAACTAGTACATTTTGCTTGTTTGATTTTTTGAGTTTGTTTTTTTTTCAGAAGAAACAAAGCTTACACATTTAAAAAATACAAATAAAAAAATTTAATACAGTAATGGCATTGCACAATGGAAACAAATGATGAAATCTGGCAGTGAAAAAATGTAGGTGGAATGGAGATAAGAATCTGCAGTACTTTTTAGTAGATAAACTGCAGCTAGTAGATTAGAATAAAAATAAATGTATAGGATCAAAGAGGTCACGATTACAAACCTCTCTGATTAAAAGCAAAAGTAAATTAAACAGAAAACATTGTAATATGCTATTAAAATATCTACAAAAAAACTTCTGCTACATTGATAATTTTTAGAAATAATAAGCTGTAACATATATCCCAAACTTTTACAGAAAACAAACAAAAAATTCCTAGGAATTACCAAAAACCTTTTGTGCTTTGATGCTTTTAATTCATCAAAGCATAAAAAAGACATTTGAACTGCATGACCCTAGTGAAATTAGGTTGGGCTTTTGTGTTTGAAAATTGCTACTATTAATTTATTATGTTATCTGGAAAATTGGGTTGAAAGAACATGGGTTGATCATCTCTAATGCTTTTCACTATTTAGAGACATGAGAGTAATTTGCAGAAAAGGCTGTTCCTTCAGTATTTGAGAATTAAATATGGACTTATATTTGTGAAAACAAGAAACAGTTCCTACTTGCAAAATATTTTATTGTTTGAATTAATGCTGATAATTTTAGACATTCAGTATGTTTAGAACTAATTTATTGTAATCATTAGAGAAGCAATGTATTGTGAATATATTGTGTCCTCAGTTCAGTCTGTCCATTAAAAACCAAGCTGGAGTAGTTAGAACTGTCTTTTCAATCACAGGATGTGGGAGCCAAAAATTATTCCCGTTCTTCGTGGCCCTTAAAAGGAAACTGAGTTCATTTTGACAAGGTGTTGAAAGGGTCAGTTTTATTTTCAAGTAAAGCAAAGGAGAGATGCATGCTGATTAAGAAACAGAACTGGTCCTCTGAAGAAATGCTGAAATTTAGACCACAAGTCCCATGCAATACAACAATATTTTTGTCAGAGGAGCTATTGTGTAAATCTTTATTTCCTTAAGAACAAGGTTCAATAAGGAAGATATTGTACATAAGAGATGAAAACACTGGGGAGTGCTTCATGTTGACTTGAGAGAGCAATGTCTTTCTTGGCTGATGTTCTTTTTCTTCCAACTTGTGTTTCCCATTTTTATTTGATGTTTATTATGCATTTATTATGCAGATACAAGAAACATAATTCTTTCTAGATCTTAGATGCAGAACTTTATTTTAGAATAGAAATCCAGTATACAGAAATTAAATCACATGCTAAACTTTCTCCTGTGACCTGAAGAAATTTGTTTTCTTCACTTAGCTTGTTGTTGTTTTCTCAGTTTTTAGAAATTAGACTCAATTACATAGAAAACTACTGGATTCATGCCAAAGAATTTGCAAGATGTTTTGTGGTGGGAGTTGAATGTATTTTTTCTAAATAGGTTTAGAATTTCTCCCTTTTTCAAATGTATCTGAAGCATGTACTTTTGCTATTTCCATCTAACTACAGTGACTGAGTTTTATGAGAAAATCAGAAAAGTGTAGAATGCTGAAAAATTTTATGTCCAAGCTATATAATTTTATTTTGTCATAACTGATAGTAGAAAACATTGTAAATTAACATATCTCATGTGTAACACCTTGCCACCAGACAGAGGCCTGAGAAGCACTAGTGCTTATCACTGCAGCCCTGATTATGACATCTAACACTTCCATGCCAAGGACATGGCTACATGCAAGTAGACCCATGGATTTAAGAAAGATTATTTCCATGAGCAAATGTTGCCTGAAGTACAAGATGCCTATAGCAATTAGAAATAAGCCTTCCTAGTACATAGTTGCTCCCTGAAAACACTTCCTAATGGATAATGTCAGGTTTATATTTTAATATTTCAACATAACTTTTTTGCACTCTTAATGATGAACTTTCTCTGTTTTATTATCTTTTCTTCTCCAGATAAAAATGTTTTTGATATTTCCATCTCTATGTTGTTGATTATGTAGTATTCCATAATAATAAAATATAAGTACAACACAGAACTATACTCATATTTAGTGTATCATTCAGATGTTTAATTTCTTTCATGGGAGAAACACTTTTATTGATCACATACTCTTGATGTTACTAAGCACTTCAAAAATCACTGTGGTTGTAGCCTTAGAAGATGGAGCTGTACAGCAATTCACAGTTCATAATTTCATATGACTTGGGTATTATTCAATAAAATTTGCATTTGCATTTGCACAGCAAGCTAACAATTATTTATAATATATTTTGCCCTATGCTGTTTGTGCAATTCTGTTATTCATAGAGGGTTACAACTGAGTTAATTTTGAGAACGAGTGATTTGAAAGAGGTCTTGAGTTTGGTTGTTTATGAAAACAGCCTTTTCTCTTATTTCTAATTAGTGTGAAATGGTTCCAAACAGGAATCAGCTCTGCAGAAGTCCGTGCTGCACAAAGCCAGCCTTGTTAATGGACACAGGGAACAGTTTGTTTTGCTGAATAAACAACTTTGTCATAGTGCTTTTCAAAAAGAATACAATCCAGTTTACCAGCTGCCCTCTGAATGCTTAATGTTGTTGATGTGCATCTGGATGTCTTTCTTGAGGACTGGAAATCTTTATTCCTATTTTGAATCGCAGGTCCATTTGGTGAGAGATTAAAGAGAGAATCAGTTATAAAACCACTCACCATTTTTTTTTTTTTTTTTTCTTCTAGCCTGCATATCTTGGTTCAAACACTTGAACTGAAAAGCCACCATTGGTGATTTTTTTTTTTTTCTTAAACTCTCTGTCGTGTCTTGCACAGTCATATAGAACTGCAATCTGGCATATGCTGATTCTTAATAGCTGTGGAAATTACATTAGCAGAGGTCTATCTGCAACACAAAGTTTCACAGGAAACAAAGTTTTTCTCTCAAGATAAGTAGTTCAGGTGTTCTTTTGGAGCTTCTGTACTAGAGCAGGTTCTATGAATTTTAATTGTCCGAGAATGAGAAACCTGATTAAATATTTTACCAACAGTATGACTAATGTTACATATAGGAATGTATATTTTCAGCAGGCAAAGAAGGGAAAAATACATACTGCTGCCTTTGGTATTGACATCAGTATTGTTATCACAAGGTGAAATAAGGCATTCTTGTGTAGTTTCTTATTTGCATGGTTTCTTTTCGCAAAAAGTTAAAGAGGCAGTAACTTTGGATTACAGTTCGTGATTTTGGTTATCTAATCTTGACAGTTAGCTTATAACCACCGTACAGTATAAAATGTGTACAAGATCAAAGGCATACATTTATGCTAGATAAAGATCTGATCACTTTACTGATAACCTCTAATTAAAAAAAAAAGCTCAGGAAGAAAAGCAGGGGAGCAAGGTGTGCATGAATGTGAATGCTGTTTGGAGTAATAATTTTTGTGTGCTTTTTATACTTTTAATTGTACTTCCCATGTAATCAAGAATTATTCCACTCTGTAAATGGAAGTAAAAGCTGATCCTTTAAAATTTAAAATTATTATGTGCACAATCCTGAGGTGCAGGTGGATTGCTGATAGGAAGTAAAAGAAGGGGAAGCTTGTGCTATCAGAGTATTGTATCTCCCATATAGCAATGAGAGATAAAGCAATTTGACCAACCTGATCTCTTCTCCCAGGCACTGGCAGTGTCATCTTGTACCTTGATAAGCCTTTTGAGCATAAATTACCTATTTATGTGAGTATTAATACTAACAGTGAAGAAAACTACGAAGCTTGCAAGAATTTGTGTGGCCTCTGCTTGAGAGAAAATTTTAGGAGATGATGAGATATTCTGACCATAAAACCAGTGGAAGGGACAGACAGGTAAAAGACAAAATGCTGAAGGAAAGAAAAATACTTCTTCAATGCGTTCACATTAAACATAAGTGAAAAGGTCTTTTCTCCATTTGTAGAAACTGCTTACCTTCCTCAAAGTTGTGTTCTCAGCATAAGCAGATTAAAAATTATGATACTGCCAAGTATTATGATAAAATGGGGTACAGAGTTTATCTAACTGTTAAAGCTGACTGTTGATCTGAACTGGGGGTTGTGCCTTCTTTTTATTTACTTTGGCATAGAATCAAGCCTCCACTTTTCCTCTCTGTTTTTTGTTTTGGTTTTTTTTTTTTCAATTATTATTTTTCCCTTTCATGATTAATAATGAATATCTAAAGATAGTTCTGGTTTTTGGGGTTTTTTTGTTGTTTTTTTCTGGGGGGGAGTGGGCGATGGGGGAGGGCTTGATTTGCTCTCCTTCCATCTCCCCTTAGTCTGAGCATTTGCACCTACCAGCAAAGCAGTACACATACTCAGAGCTCTCCAATAAGAAGAATGAACAGCAGAGCTATGATAAAAGGATGTAACACATACTCAGTTGGAGATCTTTGAAAAGGAAATGTCACTTGTCTCAGCTCTGTATCTTTCCCAGCTTTGGTAACTTGAGCTTCATTACATAATTTGGCATTAAAACACAGCTCAGAACACAAAGTAAATATTTTTTTTTAAATTTATAGCCATTGCACAAAACATCTATATGAGCTTGTTGACCATGGTAGAATACAAAGAAATTCAAACTGATATTTTACATAACTGAGATTGTTATTGATTTGAAAAACAGGAATATGCCAATGTCTCCCTCTCTCATTTCTCCCTCCCTTCCTCTCCTTTGGATCTGGTAGAAAGCCTCATGGTTTCGATTCAAAATCTTGATAATATAAAGTTTGTTATTCATTTAGTGTCTACCACTAAAAGGTTGAAAGTTAAGCACTAGATATCTGTAGCTCTGTCACAGTGAAGAAGATAGGCATGAAAGAGATACAGGAGTGAGTCTCTCTACTGAATGCCCCTCCCTTTACTGCGTGATTCCCTTACCTGTAGTTAGCCTAATTAAACTGAAAAGGGTACTGTTCTTAATTGGCTCCCTGCTCTATTAAGTAATGCAGATTACACACTTAAAGAAATTTGCATTTCTTGGAATCTAATCCATCCTTTCAATGGTAGGTTTGAATTCTTTTTCCCTTGGCTTTCACTGTGTCTGAGAGAGGCCAAACACCCTGAAAGATGTCATACAGACAGACTGGAAAATAAGTATTTTTTCAGTAATTTCTTTCTTTCCCTCTTTGTTATTTTTTATTGTTGTTGGTTGGTTGGTTTTTTTGTTTGCTTGTTTTTTGTTTTGGTTTGGTTTTCCCCTTCTATGAAATGTGTGTTATCAAAAGGATCAAGAATGCAAATGTCCCCATGTTTCTGTAATATTTCTCTAATATTTCTCTAATTGAATTTAGAGGCCAGATCTGTCAAAGTATGATGTCTGAAGCTTTTGTTATAACCATTTTGGCTTTGAGACATAATAACCTTGAGCCAACCAGAATATTGAATTTTGAGTAGTTCTGAGCCCTGTAGTACAAACTGCACATATGCACATGTAGTACATACTTCACCTTGCAGTGTGATCTAATATCTTTACACTTAGACTTGTAAAGAATTCTGAGCACTACTGTTGATTTCCAAGCAACTTTTTTAGTCAACAGTGATCACACGATTTTAAAATAGAATCACTCTTTTGCATAAGACCACTTACTCAACAGCTTTAGGTGAAGTAATGCTGCCCAGCTCATAGGATATATTCCAGGGTCTTAGACTTTCTATGTCTGCATAAATCTGCGTTAACTTCCACTGAAATTTCTGGGAGAGATCAGAGGTTTCTATTATAAGGTTGGAATAAGTAATTTATCTTGTCAGCCTTTGTGTTTGAGTTCATATTTAATGCTTTCAGGAAGACTTTATCGGTAAGCATCACAATTTTCAAAGCCAGCTTTTGGTTACATTTTTATGTCCTATGTCTTCTTTTAAAGGAATTTTCTCTTCCAGGCACCATTGTGATCTTCTGTCCTTCTGCACCTGAGGAAATTATTGTTCTTACTCAATTTACTTCCCAAGTGTACTCTAGTCTTTCAGTAATGTATTTTTTTGGTTTGGTTTTGGTTTTGGTTTTGTTTTTTGGGTTTTTTTGTCATTTTTTATTAGGGTTCAAAAATCACCTCACTGTTAGTTCCCTCAAGGCTAAGTGAAAACAGGCAAAAATGTAGTAACAATAAGACCTACTTACACAGAAGCCTCAGAAGTCCTTAGGATATGTAATAGGAAGAAATATGTAGAACAGCTGACTCAAGCAAATGTTGCCAGGAGAGAGAAATGGTGAAACTGATCTTTCAGAGAAACAAAGAGGTCAGCTCCATAGGAACTCAAGGCTCCTGTGATAAAGAAAAATGGGAAGTAACATTGGGAGGATAAGGGGAGATACTGGAAAAGTTGGAAATGTTCACATATAAAATGTGATTTTAAAAGCTATAATGCATACCATTGCTTAACAATGTACTTAGTAAACTGCTGACTAGATAGGAGTCCATGTACACTCTTATCCATTAGTTTTCACAATGTGTATTTTATTATAAACATGTAGAATTTTAATTGTATTTCTAGCATTTACACTCTTCTCAGTGTTTCAGAAATAAGGACCCCAAATGCCATAAGCCTGTTCCATTTCGTATACGCAATATCTTCCTTTCCAAATGAGGTACTTGCAGAATCATCTACATATATCAGACCTTAAAGTGAAGTTTCATCTGAAAGACTGTATACCTTGTCTTTGCCCTGGTTAACAATTTGAATTTTTGCCATTATTTCAATGAGGAAATGTCTTTGAAAAAACCCCTGGTGATTAGGATTAGTTTCCAAGTTTCTTCACTGATTTAACAAACTTTGAAGAGATTTCTGAAAGAAAAGCTTTTGGATTTGTTAACATCATTATTGTACAATGGTTTTTATTTCATCTACCATTGCTGAATTCCTAATGATTTAACTCTGAATAGGTAGGGTATCTTAAATCTTCTTTCAATGGGAGTTGGGTAACAAAACAGAGATCTTCATGCAGTTTTAAGAAAAAAAATGTGGTGACTGGCAAAAGGAAGACATTTGTTTTTATTACAGTCAGAAAGATTCTCTTCAGCTAATAAAATTGCCCATTAAATCCACATTTGTATTGTATTAACACAAAAATTGTGTAGAGTCAATTCAGTAACATTGCTCTCACAAAAGAGTTTGACAGCATTGAAGCTGCTAAGAGCTCATCTGATTTGTCTCATGCCAGACATGTAATGCACACTTGTGTTAAAGAATGGCTTGATAATTCTAGCATTTAAATAGCTTTTCAGGCATTACTAATAAGTTTTAAATATTCTGTATCCTCACAGAAATACATATTCACCCAGAACAAAAGATGTTTCTGGGTGGAGGATATGATCTAGTAGAAGAATCTATCTCCAAATGTATTGTGTGCATGTTTAATCACAGAAATTTATAAATATGGTGTGTATTTTCAAATGAACTTCTAAAATTTCTTAATAAAACGCCTCTGGTTTTAATCATCCTCGATATCACTGTTTTTTCAATATCCAGGTCATTTTTTGTGCCATCTTTGTCTCTTCTGTCCTCTCTCTTTCAAATCTCATGAATCCTCTTCAGAAAAAAACAAACTTAATCTCTTCCTTTCAGCAATGACTGGGAAAACATTCCTCTGCGTTTCTACAGACCTCCATTTGTCATTTATGTAAACTTCTATCTAACCCAGTTTCATTGGCCTGCACAACTCCTTGGTAGTACAAAAACCTGCTATTATGAAAAGCATTTTAGCCAATTCCTATATAATTTTTCTTTCACTTGCATTACTCCAGATATATAATCCTATATAAAAATGCAAACCTAGCTTGAGAAGATATTTATACTAGTATTTGTTTCAGTTTATGAGACTTGTAAAAATTCTAAATAAATATTTTGAAATTAACAATTTATAATCCACTCTAGTCACTACTCCTATGGCTATTCTTCCTGATGAGATTCTGAAGAAACTCAGAATGGTGAATCTGAAGGAATTGGTTGCGTACTTGTTTCTCTCTAAGGGAGACATTATGCTGTGTTCAGTTTAGCTTCTACTATCATGTCCTCAAATTAAAAATAATCTAGATTGAAATCAGTTGTTGTATGGCATATTTATGACCAGGCTTTCCAGCTAGTACATTTTTACCTTATTTATTGTACAATGTTAAGTTACTCACAGCCACTGAATAAAGCAGTAAAAGGATTTACTGAAAATTTATGAACATTATAGTGCAGAGGTAAATGAATGCATCAGCTGAACTTGTGTGGGACTAAACTACAAAATGAAAAATCATTGTAGGTCAGTAAAAAAATGCGTGCTGAACAACTGATGTGATGCAACCTTGTGCCAAATGAATTATAGTAATGATTTGCATCTATATGTTCTCCAATGAATGCAAATAATGTATTACATAGATTATTGTAGTCACAATATAAATAAGCTGTTAAATTATAGAAATTCTACAATTTTCTTTGCTGAAAAATGTGTGAGATGGATATTTAATGAAATCTGTCTCAGACACAAGTAACCTGGAATGTAGAGCAGTGCCTGATGATATTCTAAAACTTTTACAATTTATTAGCTAGTTAAGAAATAAAAGAGCATTTCTCATTGGTTTTGTTTGGCCTTTTACATTTCTAGCACTGTTCTGTCTCAGAATGGACTAGATTCCTTTGGTCAAGGTAATGCATGGGAGAGATGGGGCCCTAATTGTCCACTGGATGGAGCCAAAAAGAGTATACATGTCTCATTTTTGGTGTTCTGCTTTTCTTTCTGTTCTGACTCTGAGCAAGAAGAACATCTGGTCCAACCATGATTATTAGTGGCCTTCTGCATGTAAATTGTGCTTGGGAGCACCACTAAATTTCAGGAGGTCACTGATGATTTATGCTGCCCTGGAAATAAGGAAAAAAGGATTCCTGGTCTTTCCCAGTGGCCTACATATAGAGGCTGTAGTATTTTGTCTCCCTATCATGGTAAAGATGCACAGTACGTGCTCCTGCCAGGCTTTCAGCATTTCCCTTTTCTTGTTGCCCACAGTCCTTATTATTTGGTGAATGTGTTACTGGAAACAGTGAAGGATTAGAAGCAGAGATTAGAGGATTTTTATGTTTATCCAAAGACCATGAAAGATTACGTGCTATTTTCCCTGTGGGAGTCTATGGAACCCAGTAAGATGACCAAAAATCCCTGTTTGATTATACTGATTCATGTCTGTCACCGACATTACAGAATTTATACATGCAGTCCATCTTTGTATTTTGACTTCTTCCTGAGTATATTAATTCCATCAGCAGAAGTTTGCTCTTTGTCTTCAGACAAGACTCTTCTATGCATATGTCTATTCATTAAGCTAGATATAACTACCTCTGGAAGAACACTACAAGAATCCCTAAATGATCACAGATCTCTCCTCTATTTTTCCTTGGTTTCTTTTTTATTTGTCTTTTAACACCTTGCCATTTTCTTCCTTTTTGAAGTTTCTTCCTTACTTTCTTGCTCTAGTCACATTTGGTCCACTGATGGAACCAAGAAGGACCATTCTTTTCTGGATCCTTATCATGATGCCCATCCTCAGGTACATTGCTGTATTTTTTTTCATCAAGATCTTTTGCTCCCTCTCAGATTAATTAGTACCTTTTCCTGTCTTCATACATAGATGTTCAATTGCTTTTGATGATTTTGAACATATATTTCTTTGTGACACTATAGTCTTTGGGACTCTCACTAGTATATCCATTTATTTCTCATCTTCCTCAGGTATTTCTTGTGGAGAAATCTCCCCTCACTTCCTCCCAGCACCATTGAATCTCTACCGTGTTTCCTCTGTAATTTTTAAAATGCATGGTCTTTGCTACTCAGATACACAAAAACGTTGTGTTTATGATTATAACTCCACAATTCAGTCAGAAAATCCATGAGGTAAAAGGGAAGAAAGTCTGACTCAAGAAATTCTAGCACCCTGTTATGTGCAGATCATGTTCAAAACCCCAGCCAAATACCCTGAAAATATAACTGTTTGGAAAAGAAAGGTTTCAAAATATTTTCTTATCAAAAATTGTTTAAAGAACTTTTAATATCACATTTCCTGCTGCCATATTTTCTTAATTTAGAAAGTTCCAGGAATAAAAGAGAAAAATATATACTTTTTAAAAGAGGGCATCAATCTAATTGCAGAACATTATCACATTTTATGAAAACAAAATGAGGAAAGAAAGAAAAAAAGTATTCATTATTAGAAACATTTTACTTAAAGTAAGATTTGGAAATGCTAATGTTTCTCTCTGAAATTTATAGAAACTTATATTATTGAGAAAATAAAAGGAAAAAAGTGTTACAAAATGAGAATAATCCAGTTAGCTGTGATTACTTTGCCTTTTTGTCATTTAGCTCACTGTGTGTCCTGATACAATTTTGATAACTAGTACATTTTGATTACTCTTGCAGTATGCAAAATGCGAATTGTTGCTGGATCAAAGTCTCAGGTAATATCAGAACAAAACATCTGAGGGCAGAGGACTTTAAGATGCTCAGCATTTTTACAAATTGGGCAGATGCCCTAGGCTTTTAATTTTGAATTCTCATCTCTATAAAAAGAGCACTCAATTTGTAATTTTTGTATTCAAAATGAAGAAGCAGGCAAACAGCTTAATGTTCTCTGTGACAAATCCTTTTACAGCTAAATTTTTCTCTAGCATGTGTGAAATGTTTTTCTTTACTGTTGCAATTATCCTTTATATCAAGATGTGCACTGCTGAAAAAGATTTATCAGAGAAACAATTAACTAAAGAGAGCATATATATTTATATTATTTATTTATATGTGTAGTACTAAAGTGATTTATTTAACCTCCAGTCCTCTTCTACTGGACTACTGTGTGGTAAAGACAGTGATATCTCCTAAAAATTGTTGCTATTTCCCTATTTAGACATTCTTTAAGAAAACACTTCCAATATCAATAGCCATCTTTCAACAGATGTCTGAAGAAATTAGTTTATAACAAGAAAATCTAAAAACAACAAAGCATGCTTTCAGATATTTTAAAAGAAGTCTTCTACCAACTGCCTTTCTTGCTCTTGAGGATTAGTGAGTTTATAATGACAAATGACAGCAGAATTTTCTGCTAATTTTTTTATCTGAATATGTTCCAGTTATTTAAATATGTGGAAAACAGATTTCCACATTTTCAGATGAGTCACTACAAAACTGCACTCTCCCACATCTGGCAAAGACGCAGGGTTAGGCAAGTTAAAATACTCCTCAGCCTCAAACACATTTTCTTCACACACAATTTTCCAAGACATTAAAGCACGAAGCAAAACTCTTTATTCATTTATACTGTGCATGAAATTGTTGCTGAGTGAGAATTGTGCGTGTTGTTTCTCTTTACAGTGTAGCATAGGAGGAGAAGAAATTATTTCTTATGGATAACACTTCATTCCATAATTAAAATTAAAAACACCGCTTGATAACATGGCTCCCTGTTTGTCTGAGCTATCTGGAAAATGAATGGACTAGTAATGAAGCATAATCTGACAGATGATGGCAGGAGGTAGGACTAGGGAAGCTGATTCTTAGCATTAAAACCTTGTACAATCCTGCCTCAATAACAGAGTAATTAATCATCTGGGCCTAACATACAATCTGATTAAATCCTTCTTTGCTAAAATGGTATAAAGCAAACTCCAAAACTGAGTCTGAGTGAGCAGAGAAAGATGTAGAAAGCATTCCAAGATCTTCCTCCTAAACCTTGCATCTAGAAACTGAGTAATTATTTCTTTGTCAGGCATAGAAATTAGAACTTCTTCACACAACATGATTTTAAGAAGATTTGCCTTAAATTTACAGAGAAGCAGAAGGAAGAGCTAAGATTCTGAAACTGGTGTTTATTTCCCGTGGTCAGATATCTGCAGCTTGGATAAAGAATGTCAGAATTCTGAACGTTTTCTTATCATCAGAGTTTGGATCTTTGTAATGTAAAGTGTACAGCTCAGAAAGTGTAATTTGTGAATGACTTGATATTGTTTTCTGGAATCCCATTTTATGCCATGTTACTTCACAGTGATGCATTTTATTCTTCCATTTTAGCAGTTTTACTAGTACTATGTCAAACTGATGAATACAGCAAGATTTGTGGGCCTGCATAATATGAAACCCATGACAAAATGAGTTGGAATTAGCAATTTCCATTAGTGCTTAGCATTGGAAAATCTCACCTACAAGTGCTCAAATTATGATTCTACCTTATAATGTCAACAGGTAATGCATAAATTAACCAGTAGCTCACAACAGGGCATATACTACTGAGTAATGTAAGATGAATATTAGTCTGCTGCAATTTGAGTTTACACATAAGGTCAGATGCTTAGATGAAAAATCCGGATCTCGTTATTCTGCAAAACTAGTTTAGAGTCTTTAACTTTATTTATTTATGTATTTATTTAATTATTTATTTAATTTTTTTTTCATTATCAAAATTTTCATCATCACTTCACATGGTGGCCTTAGCTCTGAAAGGCCAGTCAGCCAACTGGCAGTGAAGAAATGTAATCCTGACATTGAAAACAGTATAAATTTTATGTATTACAGTAAAACCATAGCAGTGTCATGTACCCTTTTTTTGTGTCTGAATTCTGTTTTCCTTGCTATAGTGGAGCCATTGTCATACCGAGGCTATTGATAACTATGTTAGCCTGATCTTCAATGTGTTAGTAAAGTGCACTTTAAAAGAACTTTAAATGAATATTGTATTGAATAGCCTTGGACAAGACACTCAGACAAGTGTTACCTTTTGGATATGTGTGGTACTCAATCAAATAAAAGTGGTGCTTGAAAATTAATATCACAGGATTTATTTCTAGAGATCAGAAACCTGAATTGTTCAGCAACATAAATGGACAGCCAATAAATTTAATGTGCCCAGGAGTATCACACTTTTTAAAGTTAAAATAAACGTGATATAAATTGTTTTCTACTATTCAATTACATTATGATAATGTTCATAGTCATAGATACACTTTATAAAATGTTTAATACAAAAACCAATTACGTGCAAAAAGCAACATTGGTTCCCAATCTTTTTCTTTCCGGATTCTGATATTTCAACTGATAGTGCACATATATTTATAAAACTAGTTATTTGAAGACAGGATTTTTGTGTGCTACACTTTCAATATCTATATCTCTCCTGTTTTCTCCACAGAGTGCAAGGGAAAGATTCATCAGTGCAGGGAGGACATGGAGCTCTTGGACCAAACCAGAAGGAGGGCCATAAAGACAACCACAGGGATGGAGTACCTCTCCTATAAGAACAGGTTGAGAAAATTTGGAATGTTTAGCCTGGAGAAGACAAGGTTTCAGGAAGACTTTATATTGCCATTCCAATAGCTGAAGGGCGCCTACAAGAAATCTGTGAGTGATAGGACAAAGAATAATGGTTTTAAGCTGGAAGAGACTACTTTTAGGCTGGACATTAGGATGAAATTCTTTAGTGTGAGTGTAGTGAGACACTGGAGCAAGTTACTTAGGGAGGATGTGGACTGAGCAAGTGTATCATTTGTCCATAGAATGTAGGAAAAGTTCTATGTCACTGTATATTTGTTTTCCCTTTTATAAAAAGCTGTAACTAGGCTCAAACCTAATGCTGATGTTGCAAGATGCCTTATGGGTCCCCTCTGTCACTCCCTATTTTCCTGATGTGATAAATTTTGATAAAATTAGAGAAACTAATATCTCAAGTTGCATAAGACAAATTTGTTTTCATCAGTAATGACTGATGTGTCACTTATGCAGATTTCCATTAGAAAAAAAAAAAATTAAGAATGCTGGTTTTGGGAACTAAAAACCAAACACTAAGAGATTAATGGCCTGTTAACTGTGCCTACAAATAGTAATGACAGGAAGGAAACCCAAAAGGCTGAGTGAGGCATTCTGTTTAGGAATATTAGATACACTCATGACATTCTAGATAGTGAAAAGTTGTCTTGTTTTATTTTTGACTTGAGGTTTTCTTGCTGATTTTAATTGCCCTAAAGTTAGGTTAGATCATTTAAATAGATAGCCATTAAAAAAAGAAAAAAACATACCAAACAAAAAAATCAAACCCAAAGCATAAACCATTCCCCAGGTCCCTCCCCCCAAAAAAAAAGACAAACAACTCCAAACCATGTAATTAATTGAACTCATCAATTTTTTATCTCTCTTTTCATACACTCCCATTTTTTACATAGGTACACAGGGATACAAGCTAGCATGTTAGGTACCTTACAGAATTAATCAGCAGAATCCTATGGCTCCTGCACTCAAACACATGGTATGAAAGAGGAATGTTATGCTCTTTCAGTTAAAAGAAAGAATATCTTGCTACCTTCTCAATACACACTCTATACTCACCATAATTTGTCATGGGTCATCTCTAACACAGTCTTTGAACACTATTTCAACATATTTTGGGGGGGCTGTTGCAAGATTTCTGCAAGAAGGAAATGTTTATTAATATCCCTGTCACATACTCTGTCACACATGCACATATGCACGAGAGAGAGAGAAGGATTATACATATATAAGGATACATCTTTCTCCCAATGACTGCAAAGAAAGTTTTAATTCCCGCTACATAATGGTCCATTTGCCTCGAGTGTTTCAGAATGGTTCAATAATCACTAGCCATGTGTGCAGTTTGTTGAATTATTTAAGCTTATTTCCAGGGGGAAAAAGACAGGGAGGAAGGCAACTGATTCAATGCAAATGAAAAGCTTTTGAAGCTCCCTATGGTGAAGATGTGATTACAGTCAGACAGTTAATAACCTAGACTTAGAAAAATCTGAAGGTTTTAAAACTGTCTGGCCAGTCAGTAAATGAGGTTTTTCCACACTATCGACCAACTGCCATGCGCTGTAATGGTTTCAGATTTGTTTGGAGTGTGAGTGGACCCATAAATGAGGAAGGGACCCCCCTGCTCCATGATTAAGAAGAGCAGTTGATAAATCTCAGAGGTTTTCTTCTGGATTTGTGCTGAAGCTTTCAGACTTCAATCACACACTTCTAAATTCTTTAGAGATTACACTGGGCTGTCCAGCTCTAGGCTTCGGTAGGAAGAAGTTGGTTTATGTCATGCTTTCTCTCCAGGGCTGACAGGATCTTTTCCCCTCTCCTTACTATCCCCAGTGATCCATCTCTCTTATTCCTTGGCAGATGCAAGCCCTGTTGCCTAATGCCTTATACCTTTGATATCTTTGAATAACTGACACTGGAGGAAAAAAAAAAAAAAAAAAAAAAGAATGTAATCCACACACTGTTCTAACTCTAAATGCATGTAAATTATTCTGAAGTGTTCATTGTTCTTCAAAACAATAAAATTTGTGTCTATAATCTGCATATGCTACACCATAACCATGGCTGGCTTAAAGCTGTTTCAAAGAGATGCTGTTAGCCCAGCCACAAAGAACAGCCCCTATTTATGGGCATCCCAGTAAAATTAAGCCACTGTAGACTGAATTTCATCTCCAATGAACTCCATTATAAATCATCTGTCTTGATCATCTTGTCCAGTGTGCAGTCATGTGGAAGGGCATAAACACTTACCATCTGTGCAAAATGGTAGGAAGAAGTGCAAAATAATGTCCATCCTTATGCTTCCTCCCATGCAAGCAGCAATGCACTGGTGTATGCTGCAGAGGACACCGAAGATGTGCTCTCATGGAAAAGGGGTGGGTGGGGAGGGGAGGCATTTCCTTTGACAAAGGCAGCATGCCCACAAGAGCCTGGCCAATGTATTCTGTTATGCCATGCGTGTAGCCTGAGGCTGAAGCAGCCATAGGCATCTTTAAATTATGTGCCAGACAGTTGGCAGCCAGGAAAACATGAGCAATATCAACTGACGGATGTACCCTCGAGTAATGCTTCCTACATCCTGCCCTCCAGAACTGGCCCGGGGGAACATCAACCTTTGTAGTACTCCCTCAGTGACAAATTGGATGCTGATATCCTTGTACTTCTTGTTTCCCCTTCCCCCAAAAGCCAGCTGAGAGGCACCCAGTCCCCTGAGAGGTCGGTGACTGAAGGCCTGATGCTGCGGTTCTGTCTCCTAGACAATGGGGTGTGCTGTTCCTCTATGCCACAGATGACAAAGAACAGGCAATTTACTTTTATTAATTTTCTCCTTTTTTTGCCCAGTTTTGGCCAAATTTCCCAGCCATGTTCTCTGCATGAGAGAAACCAGTTAGTTATTTCTTCTATGAATGCTGATTGAGGAGTGAAGAATTGCTGTCATTATTGCTCAATATTGCCAGTAATTATTTCCTGAGTGTAAGGAGATGAGAATGTTTCTTACTCTTTTGCTTAGTCTCTGTCTGAACATAAATGTTACCTAAAAGCAGAAATACAGTGTTGACATGAAGAACCTGACTGTATAATTTAATTACACCTTATTCTTTCCAAGTGTTTTATTTTCACTTTTTTACCTTCCGTGCAAAGTTGACCTTTTCCTCTTTTGGTTCTTCTGATTTCCTTATTTTATTGCTGTTAAGCAGATTATCCTCCTATTTTTCTCATGGCACAAGTAAAATGTCAGACAAAGTCTGAGCTCTTATCAATCTCTTGTGACTGTTGGTTCAGTTCACAAGGGACCTTCAACCTAGTTTTCAAATTGCAGTGAATAATTTTCCCTGGCTGCATTTTCTGATACAAACTGCTGGTCAGAATAGCATTCATCTATTTAATCAACTGTAATTTGGAGGGGAAAGTTGTATCTGTTAGTAAAATTAGAATCAGATTTGAATCTTCTCAGGGTGATGCAAAGTTCTGGAAATGACTCCACAGCAGCCAGTCACTTACACTAAATATTTGTCATCAATTAAAAAAAAAAAAAAAAAAAAAAAGTGTATGGATCACACTGTCTGTTATTTTTCAGAGTCAGACATACTTGCACACAGCAGGACATTAGACCACTTCATGTTCTGAATTTTAAAATGAGAATGCTGAGAAACAAGAGTGAGAAGATTTTTACTTCTGAAAATTTGAAGAACAAAGGAGAAATCTACAGCTTTAAGTGAATAGAGGGTGATTAGAGGACATTATAACAAAGTATTCATATGATTCACTCATACAGCTGTTTCTGCAAATTGTATTTGAAAGGATAAAATACCCATGCCTAAAAGCCTCTATTATTAGTTTATGTTTAAAAATGTGTGGCAAAATGCACAACTGGAAAAACTTTTACATTGTAACTCCAAGAAGGCTCATATTTTATTTCCATTGAGTCTTAGAGGTCTTTTACATACACTCAGTGTTGAACTTCCTCCTGTCAGCTTCAAGTGGATTAATAATATTATCAAAACAAAAGCCAAAGCTTTAGGACAAAATATATTGCTGTAACTGCTGGCAAGCATGGATAAGAAGATTGCACTTTTATTTTGAAAGTCACATGCTAAGCCTTTCAAATATTCAATATAAATGTGCAGAAGGGTTACCAAAACAGAAATGGTGCTATTCTTGATGAAAAAATTCAAGAGAAAATGTGGAACTGGCATGGCTTCAGACTTTACAGATCACAGAGACAGCATGACCTGGTGAAAAGGAATCAACAAAAAGACAGAAGCTTGGATTCCAGACATACCATTCTTTAACTAGCAAATCACTTTATCTTTCTTTCCTCATTAATATGAGTTTTCAAAACATCCATATTTACTGAATTGCTTCAGCATTTTTTGAATTCCCTAAAGAGCTGTAGAATAAAATGAAACATATTCAAATTAACTTCACTAAGGTAATAAGTTTGTGCTGAGTGTTGCATGCTTTATGAAGTTCTGTGCCTGAAAAGTTCTGCAAGCTCCATATTTACCTGTGGTATTGCTCAGATAGTTTCATATATTGTACTTGGGGTGGGAATCTAGCTACTGGTATTGAGATAGTTAATAAATTCCAACATGCAGATTTCCCTCTGCAGAAGCTTGTGGAAAAAAAAACCAAAACACATCTATTTGTACAGGAAGAATCAAATTTTATTTCCATGGCTGGTGTTCTTTTGTGCTTTATTAACACACATAAAAGCTTTATTTCTCTATTTCTGATTTATCTTATTTGTGAGAATTTGAAAATATTATTTGTAATATAAATCTTAAGGTTATGCTCTTTTAGCAGCATTTTAAAACCTGTATGCTAATCCTTGCAGTACTGGAATGACTATGTTTGTCTTTACACTACTTAAAGACAAAATAAAACATATCAATAAATGTATATCTTTGACTGAAACCACCTGGGGCTGATGAGGACAAAGACCTTTGACTAGTTGCTTTAGTTGATTTAGCTTGAGCAGTACCCAGCCAATCTGTGAAATTTCAACTGTATTTCCAGTTTAATTTTGGTTGTCAAATACTAATTGTATTTCTGGTGTTTAAGTCTGAACATCAGTTTTTTCCCATCTCCAGATGAGAAAAACAACCTGAATTTCAGTTTCACTGAGATATAGGCCAGGTGTGTTTTGAACTGAATCAAAACATTAATGCCTGAACAGAGAAAAGGTGCAGAGATTCAGGCAGAGAAGCAATCAAGCCTTCTTGATAAATAAAGCAAACAACCCCCAGACCTCAGACAAAGTTGCTGCTGAAGGTAGAATTGTTATTTCAAGCTGTGCATTAAGGAAAACAATCTTTTAAGCAGGAAAAAAACATGAGCAATTTCAAGATTTCAAGATTTGATGGCATATCTACACAGACTTCTGTGCTTCATGAAGGAAACAAATAAGTATATTATATATTTTAGGAAATATTTTCCTATCAGGCAGAGATAACTGCATGCAATTAAAAATCATGATATTTGCCTTGTAGAGAAAGGAATAGACAAGTCTGCAAACCAACAAGGGATTCCAAGGGATTTTTATATTAGCCAGTAATTAAATAATAGTTCATGTTGCCTTTCTCCACTGGGAATTACATCCTTTTCACCTCTCCTCTGCTAAAGCAGAGACATCCATTACGATGAGTAGCTACAACACTTGTCAAATCCAATCAGGTCCAAACGACTGAAGACCAACTGACGTGCTCTCTCTTAAAGCATGGTTTCTTCTCCCCTAAAAGCCCACTGTCCTTTCACGTGCATGTAACAGTCAGAAGAGATCACATCACACAATGAAGAAAAACAGAAGCATATGGTACTAAGGGGCCTCTGCAGGAGATAGCTAAAATGCCAAAGCTCACACATAAACAAAATATATGCAAAAATATGTGTTCATATAGAATGCCAGACACAAGCAGATGACAAAAACAGGACAGAAAACCCAAATCATTACAGTTTTACGGTTACTCATAGTACTTTTCTTCTTTTTTCTTTTTTTTTTTCTTCTTTTTTCTTTTTTTTTTCTAAAGTGATTAATAAAAAATTGCAGTCTCAGGCACTTGACTATGCACATGCAGTTACAAAGTTTGCTTTTCCATTATATTATCAAGCCAAATGCGTTTTGCTCATGTATATAGTAAGCTTCAACATGACAACTGGATTGCAAGTTCTAAGTAACTGAACTGCCAGATTCCTCTTCCTCATCCCATTGCTATTAAATAGGCTACAGAAAAACAAGGACATGGATTCACTGCATATTTTTAGCCAGTATGTAATTCTTTCTCTTTCTCTCTCAAGAGATGCATCGCTTATTGCTTCTTCTAATCCAGAAAACAGTGTTTTTCTGAATTTAACAACCTATTAGATTAGAGGATTCTTCCTCCTTCCTCTTAATTCCATATTTATAAGGTCCTTTTTCTGCAATAACTCTGTTAAAGAACAACACGTACTGAAAGATGCTTCTTTTATCATGTTACTATAAACTGAGCCAGTAGCTGTTTCAGGAACATTGTGAAGTGTATAAACTTATAATTAGAGAGCTTTCTCTTAAATCCGTAAATTGACTAGATTTACTTAAAATGTTATTTGTTGGACAAAAAAATGTTTATTTTACTTTGTAATTTCATCACAAAGTACATTTAAAGGAAATAGGGAATTTATGAAAAAAGGTTCACCAACAGAGATGCCCTTTGATGCATGATATGTATCTAAAAGTATTTTTAGTGTCAGTCTTAGGTGATGCATTTTTTAATTCCTGTATGAAGCTACAGAAGGAACCAAATAGATTATGTAGGAGGGTTTTTAATTTCAGCAGAACCTGAAATTTTCCTCGTCTTAATTTATGACTCTTCGTATCTTAGATCAATATACCTTTGAAAGTAAAACCAAAATCCTGACAGAATAAACATTGAGAAAGTTCTTTTTCCACTTCCTAGCCTTTAGTACAAGATTTTTTGTGAAATTGTCTCTCTGATCATCAAGAATATGCACTTAGACTTTTGTAGCAATCACCACTTCTCTAGCTGAGGATGTAAATAATTACTGCACTTTTAACAACCATCTGTGTTGATTTGCACGTATTAAATTTCTTACATTTAAAAAATGGTGTAGATCTGAATATTTTTAAAATTAGTGGAAACATCAATTGATTTTCTTTTCAGGAAGATTCGCTATCTTGAAAAAATGTATTGGATGGTGTAAGATTTCAAATCTGGACTTTTATCAAAACATTCCAATAAAGCTGTTAAAAAGCATCTGCCACAAGTTACACATTGAAAACATTGTTTAAAAAAAAAAAAAAAAAAAAAAAAACGAATTCAAGTATTCTGCATGCATTTCTCAGTTTGCTAGATTCATTTTGTTGCAATATACATTAGTAAGAGAAGCAATATTTTAAAGAAAAAAAAAAAGGTGTAGAAATATAATAAAAAATGTGAGAGTTGGATGGTTCCTCAATTCAAGTCATCATTCAGATCTGACACTCTATGACATTTATGCAAGAGATGGATCTCAAATAGGGCAGATATTTTACTTCATTTGGCAGGTGGCAATATATTTTGGTTAGACTGTCTTACATATATGTTTATTTCCTATTTTCTATGAATACTTCATTTTGTCAAAAATTGTAATTGTATTCTCATCATTTCTCTTTGTTTATTCCTTTCTATAAAAACTAATTTAAAAGGAAGCTGTATACTCCTGAATGCAATTTCTGAGTAAACTTAGAAATGTCGTCTATACTAGGGAGGTGATATTTGTTAAAATAATGAAATTTTTAAAGAAACAACAGTAAACACATTTTTTAAGGAAAATTTCAACTATAAAGACCACAGAGTATAACTGAGGAAGAAACTTGGAAAAAACTCAAATCGGTACTTTCTAGTAAGACTGCAGTATTAATGAAAGCATGTGCAAGGTGCCAAAGAGATAGTTCCATCTTTCTCTTAACAGTTCAGATAAAACAGGTTTTTTTATTCATGTGCTTTCCTTTTCCTTTAACATTTAAAACAAAAATGGGAAGTATTCCCTTTTAATGACAAAGAATTGTCAATAATACTATAACTAGAAGAAAAATGGGGATGGAATATTCAGAAATTACTTTTATTTGCATTTGAGAAGGGAAAAATAACCTAAAATTCTTGAAGTGGATTAAAAAATTATCCTGTATCTCCATTACTATGTCCACTTTTTTGCCTGATGGATAGGTTAGTCAACAGTGTAGGGAGCACCTCTTGCCACCAGCACAACTTGACATTTTTTCTGCCTTCTTTTGTCTTCTGTTCAAGGTTCTCCTAGTTTTTGTTTTCCCAGGTTAGGGCCACTCCCACAGGAAATAATCTACTTTTCAAGTGGTTATGTAAATCTGTGTAGCAAAATTAGAAGTTGCACTTGTAAAGTGGAAACTGACACTGTGTGACAGAAGTATTTTTATCACACTGTTGATGTCAAGTACTGATGATATAAAACTTGGTTGATTCACACCAGAACTTGGTGCATCTCTGGTGATGCATTCAGTTTTTAAAAATATTCTTTTTAAGGATTTCTATGACAAAGTTTCTTTCAGTACAAGAAGCAGTTGTGCTTTTTAAGAATGGAGGCTCTCATTTGAAAAATGAAACAAACCCTATCTTTCCTGGTGACATCAAGATTAAAGCATGTCCAAATAAAACCTGCTTTACTATTTTCCTGAATGCAACCTCTTCTTGCAGCCTAGGGGATTGAAAAGCATTGTTATTATTTTTCAGATCTTACTAGTTAGATCCCATGCAAGTTACAAAGTTTCTAAGATTAAGTAAAATGCACAGGATAGAAAATTGTGACAAGCAGCTCATGAAGCCTCATAGGTTTGCCATCATACAAACTAAAATATTATAAATGCAGTTTATAGGACCTATATAATCTTTTTTTTTTTTTTTATGTTATTTTACTTTACTGACAGTAAGATAGGAAATACCTTCTCTTTATGCACAAAATCCTGTTTAGCAAAATAGAATCTGTAACATTTTCAGTATTGAAAAGGTATTGACTGAAATTTCTTAAACCTTTGTAATCCCTTTCAAGCAAAATTCTGTGTGTTGGGTGGCCAGATGTTAAGAAAATATAATCATTGCATGAGAAGTATTATTTATTTTTATCATCCATAAAAGCTAAGAAGGAGGGATACCGAGACATGTAAGTGTTAGGTAATACATTAGGTACTGCACAGACTCAGTACGTCAAAGGGAAGATGAAATAAAACTACGTTTTGAGTTTAGGATACCACATAACAACATAACAAGTCCTTCAGAATAAAATAATCTGATATTAGAAAGAAGTTCTTAATTTGTAGGATGTAAGTAATTACTTTTTATCTTTCCAACATGTACAAGTATTCCAAGTTTGCTGTTTCTAAAACATGCTCTCTGACATATATACTTCCATATAAATATGTACTAGACATCAATGAAATACTGTGTAATCTTGATGTACACTTGAAAAATTGCTCGCTGGAGGTCCTAAAGGCTTGGTGTGGTTTTTGGATAAGGCTTTTTATTTTTTTTTTTTTTTTCGTTTGGGTTACCTTTTTCCAAATTTAAATTATGTGGTGTGTATAATAAAATACAAAAAAATGCTAAGTGTGATGGTGAGACGGACCTACTAAGAAGGGCTGTTTCATTACTTGTAAAGACTCAATATTACTTAAAATTAAATTTTTCTTTTAGGTATTCAGTCTTGATTGTTACAGTTATGTTCAAATATGAGACTCCATTTTCAAATAAAATTTATGTGTTTACTAGTTTTTATTTTTCTTCTTTTCCCACTCCAACCTTAGTTCATAAATCTGCCAGAGTTCAGGCATTTGTTTGGGAATCAGGAGCTATGGTTCATTTCAAGTTGTGTGTGAGTTAGACTGACTATAAAAATGGACTCTGATCATACAAGACAACAAATGCTAAATGTGTACTAAACATTTATGTTAAACATAAATGTTAATGTTTACTAAAAAAAAAAAAAAACAAAAACTCAAAAAAAGGACATTTTTATAACTTTCAGACAAAAAACTACTAAAAGAAATTCAAATTTCAAAATAATAAAAAAATAAACATATAATAGTATATGTTTTTCATTTATTTACACAGTGTACGTGAAATCTTTTTGCTTTACCTCATTTTCTGTTAAAGCAATCTAATATTCAGGTTGAAATAGGTTGACGTAATATTGGTTTGAAGTGCTGAAACTCCAGAACTTAATTTAATGTCTTAGCACTGTGAAATATGGATCAAGAGTTAACAGCTGATAAACTTGATGAAAGCTGAGATTCTTGCATGACAGTAGCAAAATAACTGCAGTAAGAATTATTTGTTTCACTACCAGCTGGCAACAAAACTCTGTTAAATTACTATATATCACTATATACCATTGTGTAAGTAATGTGTGGCATATATCTGAAAGTCACCCAGCATGAAGACAACTATATTTAAATCGCAAATAGTATAAATTCATGCAGTCTGTTTATATATTTATAAGAAATTGTCTGTAAGAGGAGAGGTCTGGTAAGGAAATACAGAGTAGCTATTTCTCAGTAAGAACTCAATCCAGTTGTTTGTCCAGGGGCTTTTATTCTGAAATGAGAGTGCCTTTTCTTGTCCATTTAATAGTGGATTAAGCTGACCACACAAAGACTTTTTTGTTGTGGAGCATATCTGGAGTTCAAACAGAATAATTAGAGTTGTAGCCTTCTGTACTTTACAATAGTTCCTACCTAAAGACAGGCTTTATTGTTAAGACACAGACATAGAAGTCTGCACCTCCTTAGCAGTCTCTTTAGCCTGTGTCAGCCTCATTACTCTCTGTTGGCAGTTACACAGTGGTATCCATGTGAAAAATCTTCTGACTGTCTTCATCTCAGACCCATGAAGTTCTTTAGACATATGCTGCTTCACTTTGCCAGATTTGGACCATGGCTCTCAGGATCTGAGAGACTCAAGGTCTGACATACACTCTCATTGGCAACACAACTCACTTCCACTACATACAAGGTTAAGTGGCATTTTATACTTTAAAGGCTTGTAGATCCACTTTGAAAAAAAAACAACCAAAACCACAAAATCAAAACAAAGCAACAAAAAGACCCAGCTGATTGACGGTACATGTTTCTAATGGGTTAAAAAATACTTCAAATCGGGTAGGGGTGGCTGATAAGCATCCATAAAATAGAGGGTGATCTATTCTAATTAATTATGTACAGATATTGTAGTTTACCACTCTCTTTTCACTTAACAGGTAAATGGTTGAAGACAGAAGACCTATTATAGATTTTATATCCAGCCCGTGAGGGTTTGGACTGATTCCACAGAGCGGGTTCAGGTCAGCTAAGTCCTTTCCTTCAAAGCATCATGGGTGTCTCTGAGCATCATTGCTAGCTTGTTCTGGCAGTAAGCCAGGCTTCAAAAGCCTTTCACTGTGCAGTCACTGACTCACTAATGGGCAACTGCAGGCTTTCTGATTTTCCTTTCGTTTCATGTGTTCATTTGACATAAATTTAATTAAACCAAATCTGGTGTTAAAGCAAGAAGAGATAAAAGAGATATGTCTCAAACTAAAGAACTAAAAGATACAGGAAACATTATTTTTTTTTTCTGTTTCTGTAAAATATTGTCAATTTTAGTAAGCTCACTACTTAAATCTGCAAGAACAGTACAGATATGCATTATTAAGAATAATGTGCATCCAGGGTTAGATGAAGGTCTCAGCCCTATATTCTCTGTAGTAAAACCTTTCAGAGAATTCTTATACTTTCTTTCATAGCCACACTTCAGGTAGTCACCTCTTCACAGGACATGAGACAAGTTTGCCCTTCTGCCAGCTACATATCCATAGTTGTTAGACAGCTCAAAAGCATACAACAGCAGAAACATGAAAAGATCACATATTAAATATAAAAAAACATCATTTTTCAAAGGCTGCTTTTGGTTTTTACTTAAGGCTAAGGAGGTGATAGTGAAAATGAAAAAGATCATGCTGCTAAAAAGGTTTCATTTAATTGCTTTGAATGTTGCTTTAGGAAACATCGAACTTTCTTCTTATTCTTTTCAAAAGACTTTTTTAAAAATTAAAAGAAAATTCAGACTGGAAATATACTAATGCAAACTGAAAGGGCATTTGCAAGCTGTCCAGAGATGTGCTGAACCAATCATACTAAATGGGGTTCCAGGACTGCCATTCCGTAAGAACTATATATAAGTTCTTAGCACTGAAAGCATTAGCACTGCAGGAAAGAACACAAGCAGTGGAAGGAGGATCTAATGACTGATGAGCAATTTTTCCAAAGTATCCTATTTGCTTGTGTGATACATAAGCTAAGAGTGGATAATTCATGTATGCAGCAAATGCTGCAGAACAAGCCAGTACAAATAGGAATATACTTAGCATAGTGCCAGCTCTCTGGCCACCTTTCCTTTATAGATGACCACAAGTGTTTCTGGTTTTTGAAGGCTCAGGAGGGGTGGAGGGGGGCTGTTCAATGATAATTTCTCTGGCTGCCTGTTCCTATGCAGAGGGCCACTAATGTAAAGGAGGCCACATCACAACTGACTGAATGGAAGGTCTCCCTAGCTGTGCCTGTACTGAAGGTGAAGGTGTTTTTTTGGTATTTCCACAGATGTCATCTTCAGCTGCACCCTGACTCCTGCTTGGGGCAAGAGGAGGGTTCGCATCATCCCTTGGCAGTCCCTGGGGGCTGTGGAGGGAAAACCTCAATACATTCCACTGCCCAGGAAACCAGAGCTGGTGAAAAAAAAACCTCTGCAGAATATAGACAAAGGCTCTCAGGGCAGAATCCTTTAACACTCTGTAATTCCCCTTATCTCTTTTCCAAAGAGCACATGAAGATTTTCATGAAGAAAAAGGGAAGTGTCATTGAAGAAAGCAATCAGAAATACTTTCTTTACAGAAAATGTTCCATTCCACAAATAGTAATAATGATGAAAATAAACTACAGAGGATTTAATGATGTAAAGTCTTTATTTGTGCCCATGTTGAAGGATTCCCTTTACCCCTTTATAATATTGCAGGTATCGACATCAAAGGTTTTACTTTGAATCAAGAACTTGCTTCTTTTATGAACTTTTATTTACCAACTAGTAGTTTCAAAACTGATTAGTCTGAGCTAAAAACCAGGTACTTTAAGGAAGATGATATTAATTAAATAGAATTTTTGTGAACATCGAACTGTATACATAAAAATTAGAGGAAAAAATATTTCATTTAAACAGGGAACTTCTTATCAACCTAGTTCTCAATGAGGATAAATTTAGCATTTGACATAAGCAAAGACATTGTGGACATATTTTTTTAGAGCAAGTACTGCTTCTTATGGGCTCAGCTCTTTTTGACTTGTACTGCTTGAATTCCCTGGCACTTGAGAGAATACTAGTCTTTTTTTTCACAAGTAAAATACTGCAGAGAAGTTGAAAATTGAGACTATGAAAGAAAAAATAATTACAGTACAGTGCTATTGTTGCTACAGACTGCAAATACTGCAGTCATAGTGTGGCAAAGTTGATGAGTTTTTTTAGGAAAGTGTTATTTATTAATGACAGTTGTAGCATAACACTAATAATGGAGGCATACTGGGAAAACAAGAGGCTATATATTTTCTTGTTACTTTAAGAGGTCTCTAATATACTGGGTGTGCATGAGTAAATCTTACATTATATACAAGTTATACTGTTAGTTAGATCTATTATTATTAGATGATCTTGGAGATTTATATGGGGGAAGGAGTCTTCAATATCTTCAACTATTATCATTATTGACAATAAACACACAAAGAGACAGAGGACAAAAACCTATGGCAGTGTACAATTTGCTTCATTTTCTTTCACAATCTATTTTTAGACAGGCTTGGCAGAGTTATGCAGAGACATCCTGATATTTAAAAATCTTATGTTAATCCAGAAATACTACATCTTCTTATAAACATTAGAATGTGGAGTACACCATTAGCAGACTGTTTGCTTGCTCCACAAGGAATATCAAAGCCTATCAAAGATCTTTTCCTGGATCTTTCTGGACACTTTCAAGTGTCTTTGGCTAGATTTTCTCTATCTCAGTTTATGACTTCACAAAAGCAAGTTCCTTAGAAACTAAAAGTCTGGTTGACCTCTCTGTATCAAAATGTATTAGGTAATAAACAAGGATACAAATTTAAATTCTTGTAATCTTCATGGAGACCTAGTGTGTAAACCTTTTCACTCTAATAAGAAAAGTTGAAGTAAAATCTGTGGTTGGTCAGGATGAGACAGCAAGAAGACTGGTTTGCAGAAGAAAAGAAAAGAGTAAAAATGGAAAAAGTAGCACACAGATGAGCTAAGATTAAGTTAGTAAGAATAAGGCACAGTGGACTTCTGGAAATATTAACTAAAAAATAGCAAAAATTACATATGTTACTACTTCGGCTAAACTGCATCATCCAAAGTATGTTGTTCAGTTCAGAGACAATAATCAGATCTGAAGCTAATCACAGATTTTACGTCACCCTTTACAATTCCAAATTGTCATTTCATTCAGTCGGCATCCTCCAGGGCTTCTTCTGTTTCCTCTAAACCTTTTAGGTCTCAAGGTAGCTTTTTGGAGGGAGAAATGCAAATACTATTGCTCCTTATTCTTTGCCAAAATGTCCTTTAAATACACAATATATATATTATATGTATAATTCTGTGCATAGACTCACTGCATATTTAAGTATTCTATATTCACTTACCTTACTGACATGTAAATGGCTCACCGAATTAAAAAGATTTTTAAAAGATATAATAAAACTGTATTATTTCTCTGTTCACTTCAGTGAAAAAAAAATAGGGTAGTGTATGCCAGGATTTTTTTATAGCACTGTGTACTGCATAACAAGTGTAAAATATTACTGTAGCTAGACAAAATGCCTTCCCCCTTTCCTCCTGCTCCCTCCCTGATATTTGTATTAGCACTACTTTGAAATGTGTATATATGTTTCATATTTTCTTATTGTCTTCATCTGGACAGCCTAAATTTTGTCTCTTCTGCATTTGTAAGCTGTAGAGAGAGTAAATAATAATGACTACTGTCGATGTTTGGCAAAAGAGTAAGGAAAGGGACTCTTCCTTGAAACCTATATTGTCTGCCCTTTCAAGCAAAATATGGAGGTTATTTAGATCAAGGTTGCTGTCCCTGATCTTCAATATGTTCGTGACATTCTCACCTCCCCTTCAGCAGTTACACTGCAGCAACTCTTCATCCATTGTGCTTAAACACAGCCTTTCAGTAAACCTCTTGTTCCTGCCCCTTTCCAGAAGGCATGATCTATTTTAAGGTTAGGTGGAGGTAGGCACTAGGGAGTTGTTACAGAACTGTGGCATCAGGAGTGGGAAGCTAATGATTTATGGTAAAAACCAGACAAGAGTGCAGAAGAGCTTCAGAAAGTCTTGAGAGTTCATCCAAAGACACACATCGTACCAGTGTCTTAACCTAAAGTCAAAATTAGATTTGTACCCAAAGGTTAACAAAACTCCATACTCCTTCCTCTCAGAAGGAAACATTTTTCGTACACATAAGTTTGGCTTAAAGATGTGCTTCTCAGAATTTTAACAGTACCAGTACCAGTATCTGGTACAAAGCAAGGAATACAATTTGTTTCAAATAATTTTGTGTCAATACTTTGTTCCATCCTAGTCTACCAAAGACTTTTGTTTCCTAAAGACTGAAGACGTGCTTCCATTACATCACTAGCTGGAAATATCTGGCACAAGGGATTTCAAGAAAGAGGACCAAAAAATGGTGCAAGATTGTGTATCTACAGAATTTCAGCACCAAAACCTTGGGTCAAAAACATGTACTGTGTTACCTTTAAGAAGTTGGCCAAGGTCTTGGCAAGAAACACTGTAGTGTTTACATAAATGGGATAGGAAAGAAAGCTCATGTTTAAAGTGCCCATAATTCAGAACAAGTAGAGCACACATGCAGCAATCCGCTGAAGTTTCACAAATTACATTGTTATCACTGTCTTTCCTTCTCTCCTACTGTGTGGTTTAATCACTTGACTTTAATTGGGCTATAAAGATACAATGTCATGGACTATTTTTTCTTGTATATGTTTGTACAGGACCTAGCACAGTAGGTCTTTGATCCTGCCTGACACATTAAGGTAATACTTCAGAATAATCAGTACACTATTTTCAGAATATTATGTAGCTACCTGCAAAACTGGTCAGATAATGAATAGCTCTGAATAATTTATTTTAAGCAAAAGGTTCTAATTAATCAGCTAAATTACCAACAATTAATAATTTAAAAAAAATCTAAGTGTAGAGAGCAATCTTTCACTTGCAGGGGAATGAACCAAACGACCCAATATCTTTCCGATTTCTAATTTTCATCACCTAGGAAATAAAAATTTCTAAAAGTCTGTGAAGATAGAGAATTTCTCCATAACCAAAGCCTTATCTAAGCCCACAATTTTCCTGAAGGCAGAATGACATATATCAGAAAGGACACCATGAAGATTCCCAAGAGACTCAGAAAGAAAAAGTCATGTGCCAGCACGTCTGGGAAGATTTTCCTTCAATATATTTGAGACAAGAAGCAACATTAGATTATGTTCTTGACTTTCTACCTCACACTCTGGCTCTGTGTTTAAGAAGCTCCACGTACAACAATCAAGCCTGAAATTATCACATACCTGCATACACAGCAGACCTTTCCCATACACATGTTAACAATTTTGCATTTTGTTGACCATGAATTCATCACCCACCTTCTCTGACTAGGAAAAAAAAAAACAAACCACAAAAAACCCCACCAACCAGCCAACCAAAAAACAGTTAAAATTCTACATATTTAATTACTTGATAAAATATCTTATTTCCAAAGATAGTTTTTGAACTCATTTGTTTGATGAACATGAGTAAAAGTATGATACTCTCTGATCAGAAGGCTAAATATTTTCTTGAGCGTGTTATCTGCTACAGATTATTCACTTAACTAACTAGTCTTGAAATACTGGCTTTTTTGCATCTGAACTGGGGGCTGAACCCATCTGACAGATAAAGCAGTTGAACTGTGATGAAGAGCTCCAAAGAGAGCCAAACATCTGTCCCCATTTTGCTGCTGCATGTTCCTGACAGACATTTATGCATTGTCTATTTATCAGACAACACTTTGCCTAAGCCAAGATATAGTCAGCCATTATAATAGGATATATCACTGAAATGGGAATATGAATGATTGCTTCTTTGATAAGATATTCATATCAGAATATAAGCATTGCCACTTGGCTTATCTTCAGTAGTGCCAGACATTTTTCATCCTTTTTAAACAAGATCTCTCATAAGAACCATATATTCACAGTTATGAAGAATGCCCCCTCCCTTTAGGGTTACAATAATGAGACAGTGCTATCCTGTGCTCTAGTTCCAGACTTAGCTGCATCTTGAGATACACAGCCTGCTTCTCTTCTAGCACAGACCATTGCAATTGTGTATGCAGTAAGTACTTTGTATAAAACAACTAACTTTCAAACATTTTACTAATGGTAGTTACTGAAATAGATTGCAGAAGTGTCCTCACCCCTGGCTCTGTTATTCATACATATTTTTATGTAAGATGTTAAAGAACAGTGTTAAGGAAAGGAGGAACAACAATGTTGAGGAAACGAGGGGTGACCCTACTGTAAAAGAAATCTCATTCTGTATTATTAGGTTGTCACATTGATGTTAGGAATGCATATGTAACTAAGTTTCAAGCAATAAATAATTATACAACAACTAGGAAACAAAGAACTCAAAAAGTTTTACACCCAGAAGTTATTCTTTCGAGAATTAGTTTTCTAAAAAATATTCATAATGAAATGAACTGAAAAGAATTTGAAAGAAACACTGATAAAGAAAACTATAAATCTGGAAGGTAATAGTCAGAGATTAAGATGTGGGGTGTAAGTAATTTAGATAAGAAAATAATCCCCTTTGAATTATTTTGTAAGCAATGAAAAAGACTTTATATATATATATATATATATATATATATATATATATATATATATATATTTTCTGAGTCCATATACTACCCGGGACTGAATTCGGAAGTGAAAAAGTGAAATGTCTAGACCACAACTCAGAAAATATATATAGAGCATATATTCTTATCAACAGGAAACTAAAAAAAGCAAGAAAACAAGACAAAATATTAAGATAAAAGAAGAAAAAAGGATTTTTAATTAGCAAAATAAAAAGAAAACATGTTATAAGCAGAAAAAGAATTGACTTTGAAAATATCTTTTTAGAGACACTACTTGAAATGCGCTGTGGCATTAATAGATTCTGTATGTTAAATACTACATTTTGTGCAAATCATATGCTTCATAAACATAATTCAAAACACTTCAGGAAGTCTATTGCAGAAATTTTTACTTTGGAATGGACATTTACAGCAGAGTACTTTGAGGTTACCCTGAAATAATACTCAAAATAATTTTCTTAATAGAGATATGAATTTATCACCTTTTACAACTATTATTGTACATTTTTTTTGAACTATTACAATTCTGAGTTTTCTGGACAAATAAGTGTAACCCAGTCTTGTGATCAATAATGCAAAAGTACAGGCACTTTAAAATTTCCTTTGCTTGGCAACTCCTCCATTTTACTAATGCAGTGTTTAAAAGCTTGCAAAAGTGTATATACTAAGGAAAAGGATCAGAATATATTGTGCATAAAAATTGCTGATAGAGCACTTAAACATACAAAGACCACAGGGAAAAAAAAAATTCTCCTCATATTCCAAAATGTGGGTTAAACTTAAGATTCTGTTGATAAGTCTGTCAGATCACTTTCCTAAATGAAATAACTGATGCTGATATAGTCTCTGTATTTATATGAAAGGGAAGAAATCCAGAGGAAAAAAGCACCATGAATACAATATTCCTGCACAAATTACAGCTGAACATCAGGCATTATGCCTTCAGGGCAATCTATGCATCTTTTTAACACAAATTCTCTCAGATGGAGTTGTCTGGAAACACTAAAAGTACTTGGACCAAGAATGTCAGCATTAAAATACAGAAGTGGCTGGAAATGCTGTTGTATGTCAACCTTTATTTGTCCTCTAAACCAAGAAAAAAGAACAAATGTATGCCTGTAGGCCACAAGCAGAAGATTTGGGGTTTTTTGTTTTGTTTGTTTTTGTTGGTTTGTTTTTTTTGTTTTGTTTTGTTTGGTTTTTTTCTCCAACTTCTATGAGATTTGTACAATGAATTGTAATAGAAGGTTCAGATGACAAAAATTACAGTGTTATAGCCAAGAAAAATACCCGAGGGGCTTTCTGCTTCCCTTGTGCCCAGCCTGAACTATCAGATCAGCCTTCTGGACTCAAATGCAACACTGTCAATAGGAATACATCATCTTTTTTGTCGTGTAGAAGAGCTGTCGGTTGCAATTCCCATTATTCCAAGGCCAGGGTTTTCCATTAGTGTAGCCACCTGCTGGGTTTCTCTACTCAGGTTTAATGGAGTCTGAATTTGAATTTATCACCATCTGTGGGAAGACAGGAAATGAGAGGAGCATCACTAATTCCTTTCTTCATTTACTAAGCATAAGCATAATCTTTGTAAGGAGATAGGCAGAAGCAGCAGTGATCAGGGAGATGGAGAGAATATTTTAACTCATATTGACATCAGAGTTCCAGACCAAGAAAAATGCTGTCTGTTCCTCAGCCAATTCCAGCAAGAAAAAGAATGTTATAATTTCCTATGTAATGTTGAACCAAAACATACCGACATGAAATACTATTTCATTTTTGCTTCCAAAGAGGTCTCTAAAGATGTTATAATTTAGACTATTAAAAAAAATAAATTAAGGGTTTAGAATGTGGAGAAATTCTCAGGAAGAGTTTAAGAACACTAAATGATAATATTTTTTATTAAAAGAAACATCTAAAACCATGAGTTCGCACACTTAGTTTTTGTCCTCTCCTTCCCAAAAACATGAATTTCTAAATAAAGAACAGAAAATGAAAGCATTTAATTGAAAGAACTGGTTAGTGCAAAGGAAACATTAAGAACTTGAAAAAAAAACATTAACATAAAAAAGTGTTGGGTTTTTTTGTTTGTTTCAGGGTGCTCAAACCAGATAATACTCGATATTGAATATAAGTAATATTGAATACTGCCTAGATGTAACAGTGAACACTGTCTGTGATCCTTTTATATGACACTGTAGCTCAATTTGGGGTCACCAGTGGGTTAGGAACCACAATTCCAGTCCATGTAAACATGTACTTTATTGTTCCTCTTTATTGAGATTGAGATCTATGTTCTTCTGTTAGTACAGAGCAATTGGTGCTTTGGAATGGCCAGATGAGAAAGAGGAAGTTCAAAAGTGTGTATTTCAAAAAATACCATGTGCAATCTGCCTGTGATCATTGAAGGGGTGCTGACATCCAGTGTGCACTTGTGAAAGGAGTGCTATGAGTTCAAGCCTTTCTCATGAATCTTGCTCCATGCTTGTGATATTTGGATTTACAACCTTAAACTTTTGAGGCTGCTCTTTTGTCATATAGGTCAACAAAAGGAGTTTTAGGAACTTTGATAATTTTAAAGAATGTTATTATTAAAGTGAAGAAACAGTGCCTGGGTGGCTGAGGAGGGGGAACGGGAAGGAGGGTGATGACAAAAAAAAAACAAAACAAACAAAACCCCAAACATAAATAATTAAAAAAAAACCCTAAAAACAAACAAACAACCACACCACCCCCCCAAAAAAAAGACCAAAACACAAAACCAAAAAACCACCACTGTCTTGTACTGCTGATTTTTACAAATTTGTGATTTTGTTTTTGAAGATCACTTTGTCTTGTCATACCAGTAAATATGGTAACTTTTTTGATAATCCTACTATATTTTTCTTTGCAGACTAGGACTGATGATAGAAATGACTGCTGATCATACATATATGGTTTGGTTTCATTATGATTGTCTTCCATTTTATTTTTAAAACTATTGTGGTATTTGTCTAGCTTTAAAGTTCCAAAGTGAAACACTAGAATATACATGTTGTTAAAATGACAACTTTCTTATTAAATTTTATAAATTGCCTTTGGCCTGAGATTTGGTGACTATTTTTCATTTATTTAGTAGGGCTACACTACTGTGACCATAAAGAATCTTTGAGATGTGTATAGGTCACATTAAAACTAACTTGAAGACTTTCTTTTCTCAAGCAGACTGGAAGTCATTAGGTATTTACAATGATATTTGAGTTCCAGCAAGAAGCTTTTGTTAAAAAGTATGAAGAATCTAGAATTCTAAGAGAAAACAGATACATACTTTTCCAGAGTAAATTCTAGTGAAATTTCTTCATATTTCAGTTTTCCTCAATCCTTGATTTGTTAAAGTCTACTCAAAGTTTTCCACTGGATATCAAATACTCTGCTTACTGAATATTGGACCGGTCTTTGTACTTCATATTATTTGTTAATATTATACTTCATATTTTTTAAACTGTATTTAGAGGGAAAAGGGTGATGATGATAGAAGGATTATGTATTAATTGTCTGAAAAATTTGCAACACATGTTGGGCACCTTTCCTTTAACTGACAGTGTACAAGTGTGTAGGTTTTTAAGAAGCACTAGACAAGAGCAGAAGACGTAGGAATTTTTGTAATACTTGTGTATATATGAAATATCCAGAATCCCGTTTTGCACTTGATCTGCATGCCTGAACCTTAGTATCACAGAAGAAAAACAAATAAGGGGAAGACAGCAAAATGAATGGGTAGTTAACTGTGGCTTGCCTGTTTTGCATGATGTCATACATATGGTTATGGTTATTCATACTGAGGTGGCAACTTTAGTGATTCAAGACCAACACAAGAAGATCTGTCAGCTCTAGTTAAATGAACATTGTTATTACCTCAGGTCAAGCAGATGGAGGGCAAACTTCTCTGTTGGATTCTGCTGCTCTTTAATTAATGTCCACATTTGTTATGTCAACATGATGCATCATGTTTGGTTTAAAGATTTACCTTATTCCTAATACAAATGCCCATAAAACTGAATTTTCTACATTCTAAGAGTTGATCTGAAAACTGGGAGCTTTATGTGGATGAAGTTTCCTTCAGCTTTATTTTAGAAGAAAGCTGCTTAATTCTGCAATAATATTTCTCATAATATTCATCTTTTTAGCATGAGCATTCAGTATGTTATTAGGAGCAGTTTGCTCATCAGTAAGCCTTTTCAATGAGGGAGATATTTTTTCTCTACATTGGTACATTTATGATGGTGAAATGACTAGACTAGTAAAATTTTACATTCAGCAAAATATTGTTTTTTCTTCTGGAGGAGAAGAAAGAAACTGAACAAGTTGTATCTTGGGTAATGCTTCCTTGGAACATTAGTTCTCCATGCAGAAGTGATGGAAAGGACAACAGAATAAAAAGAAATAAAATAGTAATTGCACCATTTTGTGTACCTAGGCTACTCAGGATAGCCACAGTGAAAAAATAAATCAAAACACAACACATACCAAACACCAACCAACCACCCAACAAAAAAAGCCTTAGTAAATAGGCTAAGCAAGCACTTCAATTTTGTCATTTAAATCCTAGGAAGAAAAAGAAATCTGCTAGCTTTTGACAAAAAAAAAAATAAGCAAAGGAGCATGGTCTTTCATAGAAGTAGAAGTTAAATATAAAAAGATCATTGCAGTGTGATGTTCTTCTGAAATAGTTAATAGACAGTGTTTTAAATTGTTTGTAAACATTTAATCTTCTAAGTTTATTGCATTCATGAAGAGGCTTTTCTGGCAACTACTCAGCAGCACTAAAGAATAACGTGTCTAGGTTTTTTCATCACTTCAGTAAGGCGTAGTCCTTACTGTATGGTTGTAAAAGGTGGGTGGTGCTCAGAAGGATGGCCTGGAAGCTGACAGAAATGGACTGCAAGCTGACAAGTGTTTTACCTAGAATGCAGTCTTGGACAGAGCTCTTCAAATCTAATGAGTATCGGAAAGTGAATCAGTTCAAGTTAACAGTGCCTCTTTGTGTGCTGTTTGTACCTCCTGGAAAAAAAATCTATTGCATGTAGAATCGTATTCTTATCAGAATAATCAGAATTCACTTTACTACTTTTATATAATTCTTTACAATATGCTCCTCACAAAAAACCAAGAGGAAAAAATCAAAAGATAATTTCAAAGGGTCAGATATTTCTGTCACAAAAACGATATTGAATACATTAATAGATCTTCTCACATATGAATCAATAATATCTTTATATACACATACAAATCTCTCAAGATTTAATGCAAGTATACATTTTTTTTTAAATTAATAAAAATTGCAACTGCTCTTCATGATGTACTCTAATGTAATGCTTTACCAATGTAATGATTTAGTTTGTTTACTTATTGTCTTTATTATGGTATGCGTTTACATTCACTACTTATCTAAAATATTTTTCTTTGAAAACTAAAAAAATTTCTTGGTAAGAGCAGGATTGTTTTTATAGGAAATCAAGAGCAAAATAATTTCAAGCTTGGAGATATGAACAGAAATATACACTTGCCAGTTCAAAGATATATGGCTTGATCTATCACAACTTCTACAACAGAAAAATGAGCAAGAGCATGACAGCCTAATTATATGACAAAGAGAAATGGTATCTGAGATTTTCTTTAATTATTCTGTATATTGACTGACCTGAGAAATTTGAATATAGATCTCAAGTCATCAGTAATCTTGGCTATGTAGACAAGCTTGCTCTTTCACCTCTTTGCTCTATAATAATATTTTGCATGTTCTTTCTTTCCTCTTCCTGCCAGTTTTCCAAACCAAGCACTTCACAACATGAAAAACTTTCCCCTTCATTAACTGCCTCTATCTGGATTTTAACAATATGAAGTATAGATGAAATAACTGTTGTCCTTAAAATATCAGTCTGCTTTAGAGTCCTGATCTAGCACACTTCTTAGCAGATGGAGTTGAAGCAAATCAAATTCTTGTGAAAAGGATCCATTTTGTGTTTGAGTTTCCTTACCTTTTTTTGTCCTTCTCTGGTTCCTGTGTAATTTCTCCTATGTGATTTTATAGACTTAATAAATTCATACACATTTAGTCTATATTTACAATTTGGCACAAATCCATAGCCAACTTCTACATTAGATTATATTCCACTTTGTTATTGAAGTCTCTCAGACCCACATTATACCTTATTTTGGGTTCCTAGGCCCTGCAGCTCCTTGTGTCACTGTACTTTTACCTCTTCTGTCAGCCATAGATTCTAGGTCTGGTCAGCTCAACATGTCTTTCCTACAATAGAGAAGGGTAACAGAAGGGAGAAGTGGCACTCTCCCTCCCTTAGCACTCTACCTTCCTCAAGCCATACTATCACCTCAGCACCTCATATTCAAAAAGTATGTAGCAGTCTCTGCAACTTTGACATCATTAGGAGTTTTGTCTACCTCTGATGTAGAGAAAGCAGATTTTCCAGACAGCTTTCATAGAAATTAAAAGAGAGGAAAAAAAAAAAAAAAAAAAAAAAAAGGAAAAAAAAGATCAAAAAAGAAAAAAAAAAAGTAAAAAACAGGGAAAAGAAAGAAGAAAAGAAGAAAGAAAAAAAAAGAAAAAAAAGAAGAAAGAAAAAAAAAATAAAAAGAAAAGAAAGAAAAGAAAGAAGCAGGAACAAACAAAACCAATATGAGATGTCCCCATGTCCCCTCCAGTTACATAAAGAGAACAAGACTGTCTTTGCAACGTGAGGCTTGAAAGTTGTTTTTCATAGATGAGAGTGCACTAAGTAATTCCTGGAACTGAGGCTCCTAGCAGAAAAGCTTCCTCTGGTGACCTTATCACTGAATGTCTCTATTTCAACTTCTCTCCTGCAACAAGCACTATTTGCACATAGCTTGAAAGTCTTTTAATATCCCTTGATGCTTACTGAAGGACCTGCTTTCCTCTTCTGACATTGCAGCCTCGCTCAGAACCTGAACAAAGATCATTTTCCCCACATCTTTGTCCAATGCATATCCCTCATTAACTTTCCCTAGCTTGTCTTCTTCCACTGCACAGATATAGGTGTTTGGAAGAAATTGTGAAAGTACTTGTACATTCGACACTTGAGAAATCTGTCAATACAAGGTGAGAAATCAGCTACTCTCTCCTTTTGATCACCTCTGAAAGTTTAAAAAATCAAATGGAGAAACTTTTCTATTAAATTTTCAGATATCTCTTTAATTCTGATAGGCTGTACAAAACATTTGTATCTATATGTAGGACCTTATATGTTTCTACTGGCTGAAAATATTGATGCAGATCAGTAGCACCTCAAGAACTATTTCTAAAGGCATTTTTTTAGTGTGTTCTCACTAGTGAGGTTATTACCTCTTTTACTAGAAAAATGTTATGCAATATTAGCTTGCTTTTGAAGAGCAAACATGCCAAATTTTGAAGCAAAATTTGAGTATGTAGGCACAAAATAGAAGTATAGAAATATATAAGTCCTACATTTAGTGAAAATTCAATACATTTTTTGCAAGAGAAACTCCTTCATTATAAAATCTTTATACCTGCCCATGTACTCTTTCCTCTCCATTTCCTGTTTTGTTTTGGTTTTTTTTTCCATATGGGGATATTTTCCTTCTAAGTAACAGAAAATAAACTAGATTTATTTTAAATAAATAAACAGCATAATATTGCACATTTCATCAAACAGATGTAACTTATGATAGCCAAGGCCATAAAACTCCAGCGTGTTTCATGTATTGCTAATTTAGCATAGCAATGTAGTTAAACTAAGGACATAACTTTGACGTGAGCTCAGTGAAATATATGTCACTAAAAATTGGCTATTGGAACCTTAAAATAAAATTTTTACAGCAATATGTATTTGGTGGCCTTCGGCTGGAATCTGGAATTTCAGATCAGTACATTTCACAGACTCTGATGTAGAGACTCCTGGATTAAAGAAAAAAAAGCTTTTGGACCAAAAAATTTTAGGGGAAGAAATTAAGGCCTAAGTACACAGGCAGAAGCCTACAGAATTAATAATGGGAACAGAGGAAGACATCTGTGCCTAAGGAGAGATATAGGACTCTAGGAAAGAAAATAAGTTTAGTACCTGGAGACAGTGTACTCTATACTGCTGAAACAGTAATGTGCCAAGCTACAAAATTATGCTAAACCCCTACTTTATTTTATTTTTTAGTCTACTTTGAGTGTGAAAACACTGGACCTGTATTTTGAATTTTGTAATAAAAAAGCAGATATACCAAAGACTGGGAGACTGAGGACCTGCTGTACATATGCAAAGATGAAAAAAAAAAAAAAAAAAAAAAAAAAGAGAGAACGAAGAGAAAAGAAGAGAAGGAAGTATAGATGTAAAGTGCAAGACTTCCAACTAGCATTTGTTTTCGAGTTACAGTATTGCACTAACTGTGAACGAAAAAAAAGCAAACTTTACGATAGGGACAACTGTATCCATACTTATAACTCTATCACCTAATATTGCTATCTAAACAAGAATATTTGGGCAGCACAAAAAAGGGATGTGAATTTATCTGGAAAAATCAAAGAGATGTATAGTGATGTTACAGATTTTAAAATCTCATTCAGTTAAGGTCAACCAAGTAGAAAAATAAAAGTTTACAAGTTATAATACATCAGTCTTTTCTGCAGTCTGCCTCATTGTCACATGAAGAAGCAGATAAATGAGTTTAGGAACACAGAGATCTTCAGTCAGCCTACTTATTTATTTATTTTATTTTCAAACCACACAAGATTCCTGTAGTTTGGAAGCCTGGAGCTCAAATGAGGGTCACAAAGATGATCCAGGGGATGGAGCATCTCTGCTGTGAGGAGATGCTAAAGGAGCTATTCAGCCTGGAGAAGACTCTGGGGCAACTGTTCCTGAGGAAAACAATGTGGGAGTGCTGGTGGCTCAGAAGTTCAATATGAGCCATCAGTGCACACTTGCAGCCCAGAAAGCCAACCAGATCCTGGGCTGAATCAAGAGAAGCATGGCCAGCAGGTTGAGGGAAGTGATTCTCCCCCCGTGCTCTGTTCTTGTGAGATCCCACCTGGAGCACTGTGCCCAGTTCTGGGGCCCCCATTACAAGAAAGACATGGATGTGCTGGAGTGTGTCCAGAGAAGGGCCATGAGGATGATCAGAGGGCTGGGGCACCTCTCCCATGAAGACAGACTGAGAGAGTTGGGGTTATTCAGTCTGGACAGGAGAAGGCTCTGACGTGACCTTATTGTAGACTTCCAGCATCTGAAGGGGGCCTACAAGAAAGCTGGTGATGGATGTTTTAGTATGTCAGGTAGTGATGGGACTAGGGGGATTGGATTCAGACTAGAGGAGGGTAGATTTAGATTGGAAGTTAGGAAGAAGTTCTTCACCATGAGGATGGTGAGACACTGGAACTGGTTGCCTTGAGAGGTGGTGGAAGCCCTATCTCTGAAAGTTTTTAAGGCCAGGCTGGACAGGGCTCTGAGCAACTTTATCTGGATGAGAAGCATCCTTGCCTATAGAAGGAAGAGTGGAATAGATGATCTCTAAGGTCCCTTCCAAACTAAGACATTATATGATTTTATGGTTTAAATAAAAGTTAAAAATCAACATCAACATACACAAAACCCAAAAATCAATAATTGTATCATAGTAAGACAGTTCTGTCAGGTAGTAAAACAATAAATCAAATTAGTAGGGGCAATTAAAAACCCAATCAAATTTAGAAAGCCTCCTTCTGCTGCTGTTACCCTCCCTTGATAGACTGGCAAATAAGGTATATCCACAGACATCACCTTAATGTTTGGAGTTAACTGGCATTATCTACTAAATAGATTCTACTATTCTTTAAAAATTGTTGATTATGACTATGAATTTTCTTTTAAGTGTTTATAGGGGTTTTTATGAACTGTTGAATGTTAACTGATGTTGACTATTGAAAAAATAATCTTTGAATGTTAGTTAATATCTAGATGGTCAAATAATATTCAGGCTATTTCCAACTCAGCTTCTGCCTGTAGAGCACCTATGGGCTACAATATATTTGTTAAAAGAGCATGTCTCTTGTGATGACTTGCTTAATCCCTGTACACCCGTCTGCCTCTACTGGCCTTCTATATTTCTGTGAAGCATTTATCATTAAATACAACACATGCCTCTCTAACAACACCTAAAACAATAATTGGTCAATGGATCAGTTCTCTATTAATTGCAAGTAGTCCTCGTACTTTGCCTCTCTCAAAAGAGTATTACATTTCTGGTTCAGTCACCAATTTTACTGCTGTGGTGACAGAAGTATTACCATGATTATTTGGGTTTATATCTTGTGGTTGTTTCTATTCTAAATTCTGTTCCTTTTCATTTAAGCAGGAAGCTTTAGCTTAACTAGGAAGACTTTTCCTGTTTCAGATAAATTTCAGTGTGTGTCTCTGCTTCAGCAAAATAGAAAAGCATATTCTTAATTTAGAGAATAAATAAATAATAATTTTAAAATTCATTCAGAACTGAAGAAGAGAAGAAGAAAACAAAGGCAGTGTGATAAAAACATACTTTCCAGCCTACTACTGCAATCAAATATTACAAAGGAGAAAGTGTTCAGACTGCAGTCCACTTCAGCTGGAGCAAGGGTTGTTGGAGTTTTTCAAAGCTTGACAATTCCTTGTAACTTTTAAAATTTGAGTGTTCTCTAACACTCTCCAGCTAGTTAGGAGACCTTGAAATATTTTGGCATAATAAACTGATCATACTACTGTGTGGACACGGCAATATTATGTACTTTTCCCTGAAATGTCATGAAACACATACAGTCCCTTATAATCACAATGCAACACTGAACCAAGTGCCTTTTGTTCATTTTATGCTGGTAGTCCTGTTTCTATTCTGCTCTCCTCATCAGTAATATATAGAATATTGTGAAACAGTAAAGATGTTGCTCAGTATTTTGGAGTTTCCAGGCCAGGAAGACTATTTAAAGTTCCTCTTAAAAACATTAGTAGTTTTCTTCTTTAGGTATAACTGTCTAGTGAGTATCGCAGCTCTATTCTTGTGAAGCACATACCTATAGAAAACAAGGAGTTCTTGGCAGGATTTTTTTTTTCATGAAAGAAAGACCTAAAAAGATTTTTTTTACAAGTTTAAGAAGTTTAATTTATTTATTTTAATGGAGACAAACATCTGTCATTATTATATATATATATATATATATAAAATATATACACAAAACAACATATCACATATACACAAAAAAACAATAATATCACACACAAACAACAATATTTTCCCTCAAACACAATAGTTCTGATCTGAAAAGCCTAGTAATTTCTGGTCCAGCCCTTTCCAGGAGGGCAGATCATCATCTGCTTTTTAACTGTGGATATTAAGAATATTAAATATATGGAAGCATTTTTCAAAGTTAATGGCTCAATAAATAGTGACTAAATTAAAACACTAAGTTATTTGAGGCTGTAGCACTTAAGTAAACTTTCAACAATAGAAAGTGAAGTGATCCTTTACATATAGGGGAGTTTATATCACCAAATTTCTAACCAGAGAAGCTTCTTTCTGCAGTCAGCAGGGACACATGCAGACAGAGGCCAGAAAGAGAACTAGCTGAGCTATCTGCTGCTGTGGGCAGCTGTCTGTAGAAACCTTTCTATTCAACTCAGAAGCAGCCTTGTGAATCTAGCCAGCTACTTTAACTAGTATAGATAGGTATCTAAAGTGGAGTGATGCAAATATTCCCTTAAATCCTGTATTAACAATTAATTTGAATTGTGTTATCAGAGCCAGCCACAAGGGAGGTACGATGTAACTGGCTTGGGGTTTTTTTATTTGTGTTTTTTTTTTTGTTTCAGAAAAGAGTTTTACTAAAAAACTATGAAAGATGTTTTCAAGAGTCCTTTTTTTGTGTCAGTTGACTACTTAGCTTTGAATTTTTTTTTTCAATAAAAAAGTTGAAGTAACAAATTTTTATTTTATTTTCCTACTTCAGCCTTCTCTTATGAATGTTTCCTTTAAAATATTTGTGTATGCTTTTGTCCGCCTCTCCTCTTCACCTATTTTCTCTTTCCATCTGCAAAATATTTTTCATTCCTTGGTTTTCCTCAGTTTCCCATTCTGATGAAAGACCTTGGCCATCCAAACATAGGAATCTTCCCGTTCAGCCTTTTACTCACCACAAGATAGTATTATCTGCTCTTCCTGAGGGTCAGAAATTATTTAATGTTTTAAAAATATATTCAGTTTATCTCTTCTCACTCTTCTCTTAACCATGTCTTCAGTCCAGAGTGTTCACCATTTTACAGATATAAGACTTAATCAGTTTTATTACTTGCACAAATCTTTTTTAATAATTGTTGTCATTGCTGAGGTTAATGAACTCTGTTCTTCGAAAAGTTTATTATTTATTATTAATAATTATTACTATTATCTTAGTATTAGTATTGTTGTTGTTGTTGTTGCTATTATTATTTTTATATTATTGTTATTATATTATCATTATCATTATTATTATTACTTTTTAATGCAAAGATTTTTTTTTCAGGCTATTCAACACTTTCTCTGTATCGGTTCTCTTCAATGTCATGAAGACCCCTAAATTTGCTGCCAAAAAGTAGCCATGATATTATACCAAATACAGTTGTGTCTACAGCAGTATTGACACACATGTATACACATTTTCATCCTTGGAAAAAAGGAAGCTAAGAGGAGACCTTATCACTCTCTTCAACTACCTGAAAGGATATTGGAAGTAGCGTGTGGGGTTGGTCTCCTCTCCCTAACATAAGGACAAGGAGAAATGCTCTCAAGTTGCTCCTGGGGAGATTTAGATTAGATGTTAGAAGAAACTTCTTCAGTGAAAGGGCAATTAAACACTGGAACAGGCTGCCTAGGGTGGTGGTTGAATCAACATCCCTGGAGTTGTTTACAACACACATAGATGCTTATACTTAGTAATGTCGTTTAATCACCAGACTTAGTAGAGTTATGCTAATGGTTGTTAGAGTTAAGTTTTGGTTGGACTTGATGACCATAAAGGTTTTTTCCAATTAGGATGCTTCTGTACTTCTGTGAAAGCCCAGGTGTCAGCTCAGACCAATGGCTATGTAAAAGTTTCAATCCTCATTGTGTAACTGCAGGGCAAATAGCTCCAACTATGGGTTAAGTACAGTGCTTGAATTACAGTCTCAGCCCAATCTCAGTATGCTTTTAAGAGTTAAATAACAACTTGTGGTACTACTTTTAACCAAAGACTGGCTCCACCCCATATTTCCCACAATTTCTGTTCCACTGTACTCCAATTTGTTGGCATTTTTCCCACTCCAGTCTATGATTAAAAGACCTGAACAGAGTGCTAGAAAACATGGAGGGAAACATGGATTTATTCAAGAAAACATTAATAGGTTGTGTTATTTTGGACTCCTAAAGCACACACATTTTACTCTATAAGCGTATACACTCTTTGTTTCTATAATAGCTGAGTGTATGTGTGAGAAAGAGACAGATGTGTTTTCCTCACATTCTTGAACAGATTTTAAATGAACAAGTTTATCATTAGTCATACACAGTCTGTTCTGACATACATCTCTTCTACCAGTTATGGATAAAAGATAAGCCTTGAAAATTGTGATACAGTTTGTTTTTTCAGTTTTAAATAGAAAGCACTCAGTAACAAAGCTAAAATGTACTTTTAGAGGGGAGGAATAATTCAAGTAAAATTTAAAAAATACTATCAATAAAATATGTGATTACAAATATTCCCCAGTCAAGTCTTCTGTTTGACAAAGCTGTATACTAGTGAAAACTATGTATACTGAGAAAAAGAATGCATGGAGAGGAAATAGACTATTTAGAATAAGATTTTTTTAAATAGTTTTCTTAATGTTCTGTTTAGCTACATTCACTTCTGCTTATAAGTAGATAGATATAAAGACAGAAATAATGGTGCTTTCCAAACTAGATAGAACAAGTGGCAGTACATACCTAATAAATCTTTCCTGGAATAATGCCCATGGAATGCCACATACACTGATTCTCTGCAAGTGTAGTTCTTTTTGTCAGATAAGCACAGAGATTAAATTACTGTGTGTGCCTTCCTTGACTGGACAACAAAATATTTTACTTGCATTTTTGGTCATAATCCTCATTATGTGCCAAATTGATCACCTACCTTTAAAAGAATAGTTCCATATTAGCAGAATAACATTTTAATTATTCAGTCCTGATTAAACTGAGTTCAAGAGACATGGACTAAATCAGATAGTATATGAAAACTCCTGAAAATTATTAATTTTGTAGCTGTCCTTACATGGGTTATGTCCTCTTCTGACACAGTGTAAAAGCTATTACATGCTCACATAATAAAGTACTGTGTAAAAGTTAGTAGATATACTCTTACCATGGTTTGACTTTATTTTTCTCCATCTTGATATTCAGCTTTAATAATGGCATTTGTTTATCTTCAGACTTTCCTCAGTGGCCACCTTTATGCTTCGGTTATTATTCCACATGTTGTCCACCAGCACTGAATTAGTGGTTTTGTACAATTTCTTTTGTTTCTGAAGACACAGGTAACAAGAGATAAATGTGTATTTAAAAAATAAAAATAAAAATTAAAGCCTCAACTTATTACTACTCAAAATTTAGCAATATTATCCATGTAAATATGCTTACTGCTACAGCTGTAGTTTTACGATTTGAATTCATTCTCAGTATCAGAAACACAGAATTTTCCAACTTCTTGAGAAGAATGGAGTTAAGCATTTAAAATATTACAACATGATACCCAAACCAAAATCCTTCGTGCACTAGCATTATACCATGTTTTCCAGAATATTTACTACATAGTTTTAAAAAGGCAGATTTCACTACCTTTAAGAATCTACTTAGACCGGAATAGCAGACTGGTAAGAATATTTTTTGTCTATCATCAAAACTTTTGTATTCCTGTCTGGAAATTACACTTTCTGACTAATAAGATATGTATCCAAAAAGGGTAGTCAATTTAAGTAATTTTGTCTTTTTCTCTCAATGTACAAGGTCATTAATTGCTATTGGGACCTTCATAAACCCTAGTCTGCTGATGGGGTGAGAACTCTATTGTTAAATGTATTATGGCAGGGCTGTCTTTGGAGATTGCCTGCTTGATTGCTTTGTAAAGGCCCAATGGCACACAGCAATTAAAATCCATAGACCTTTATAACCCTACTGATGTTTTATGGGCCTTTTTGTGTCCTTTGGTGTGGTTTACCATTTGTGTGTCTCCCAGTGGATATTCTTTTCAGAACTCAAAGTGGGATTTTTTTCCGGAGTGATAAAGCTAGTTATACATCATGTGAAAGGTTAATGACTATTTTCAAAAAGAGCATATGTTTAATGTCATAGGGTGAAAGTTATAGTGAAGAACAATTAAGTAAAATCACTTGCCATTTTCTTATTTTCACAGTATTTAGATACTACTACTTGCGTACAGTCTACTGAGTTGATAAATCACTGGATTATTTAAACGCATTCAGTTAATTTCAAAACAGAATTTTAACTTCCTAAACAGAACTAAATATGGGACTGTTTTTTCTGTGTATATCCATAGCCATATGGAATGAAACAATGTCAACCCCAGAGTGCAGTCCCCAATATTTGTTGCCATGAAAATGTCCCTTCAGCGAAGCACTAAGAATATAGCACTTAAGGCCATACATGAAACCAATACACAGTGGTGGACCCATGAAGGAATTACACTGTCAAAAGTTTTATAGCTTTATATATGTTTCTCTTTTACCTCTGTTAACAGTTTACTAATCATTGCAAGTAACAAAACAACCCCCTGGTGAACGAGAACTTTCTCTGTGGTATGCCTGTGATTTCATGGGCAAGAGGTCCTTTCAATAATACTTGAAATCTTTTGAGTGAGTCATAATTGAGGAACTGTACAATCGTTAGCACTGCTGGTCTTCACATTATATAAAAAAAATAGTAATTTTTGTGATTTATCAGGAGAAACATGCATCATATTTTCAGGAAGAGAAAAATTGACTGGCAAAATTCAGTGTGGAATAAGCATTACCTAAGATAGCATCTATGATTTAATGGAATGGAAAATGCCTGTCATTAAAGGGAAATTTTTGAACATTTCCTGAGGAATTCATAAAACTTATTTTTCCTTAAAGTCATTTCTGTGGCATAATGAGTGCCTTCAGACAACTATGTTACTCAAAAATTCTTTAATTCCAAAAGAGCATATAGATAAAGATGTATAGAATTGTAGAAAAAAAGAGAAGATGGAACAGGAAACAAATCAGCCACAAAGTTATTCTAAAGAGACCTTTTGAGAATGCAATAATTCACAGCTGCTATTAACTACTGAAGACAAATAGGTTTTAGAGCATAGCAAATGGGAAAGGTCTATTTATGTGCATTACTAGCGAGAAAAAGGGCTATTCATATTTGAGCTATCTATGACTTACTAGTTTCCACAACACTTTAATAATTTTTAAATCTAAATGTAGTTTTCATTTTGTTCTCAGACCTAGTCATTCTAGCCACTGTGTACCCCAAATTCTCTGGAGTATCTTAATTCGGTATTATTCTAAGTTGGAGAAGATTTGGTGGCAAATTAGACCTTCAGAGATTCTCAGCACAACTCTGCAAGTGCAGAGTTATCATAATTAAAGACCCTGGGCTTTCAAGTTTTAAGTGGAATCCAGAACTGGCCTGTAGAATCTCTATTATTACCAATAGCAAGTAAGATACTGTCAGAGGCTATCAAATGTGTAAACCAGTGACAGGGAGGGAAGGAATATCCTTTTATGTCAACTAATTGTATTTCATATGAAAATCAGGGGGACACAATAAATAAGGAACTTCAAAATGCCAAAGTAACAAAGCCACTTTGTAACTTGGTCATCACAGCTGAAGGTCCTCAGGCAATTCAACAGTTAGTTAGTCATTTTGACCCAGTGTTTCTACATATGCACTTGATCTTCTCATGTCATGACCTACAGCATGCAGTCAAGTATCGTGGTCTCCTCAGCTTTTTAGCCGCTGTTATTCAAAATTGTTTTATTATTAAGGGTGCTGACTCCCATTCAACATATTTTGTGTTTGTGTATTACTCTCACTTTAGCAAAGAACACCACTGTGGTATGTGCCCTCACAGCAGGAAATCTTTCTTTGTAGGATCCAATTTCCAACCCTTGCTTGACTTATAATAATTGGGACCACATCTGGAAACAAAATCTGTTGACCCTCGAAGTAGTATGTGTTTTGGCCCTAGCAGCTTTCATTATTTAGGCTTTATCTCTGAAGTTTGAGGCAGAGATTAGAGTCCTTGGTCCAGGTTTTGATGAGAAAGATTAAGCAAGCAATCCAGCAGCACATTTCATCATACCTAAGACCCTAGTGTATGTCTGAAATGAGAGGTTAGAGAATTGTTATGCAGACAATTAACTGGATTTGAATCTGATTTCTTGCAGAAGAGATCTGTTCTATCAAAAGGTTAGATTTATTTTTTTCATTCCCTCTTCCTTTTATGGAATGGTGCCAACAACTCTTTCTGCCGTAATTTTGTTTGTTTATTTATAGGAAGGTGTGATGTATACATAAAAATATGCAAGACTACATATTTGAAGTGATGAAGAAAATTGCAAACACTCATATTTTTCATGAAATGAAAAAAACACCAGTTGTTCTTCTAAAATACTACAAATGCTTTACTGACGTGTTAATACCTCCTTGTTTGTCGATTTTCTTGAGTGTTTTTGACTTATTCTTGAGCTGTTTTTTGTTTTTTGTTTTTTTTTTTTTCTTTAATTTGTAGCCAGCTTTTCATATAATGTAAACTGCAAAGCTAAACTGAAAGCAATGGCTCTGGAATGATTTATTCCAGGTAAGAGGGTGATCCTCAGTAATGCAGCCTATCTTTTCTTTCTTTGTGAATAAAAGACCAAATAATCCAGAGGAAATATCCATAATTCTCAGCTATCTTTCACATTTGAAGATATTTTTTTCATGATTACATTATCTGGAAAGCTTATATCCCAAAAAAATACTGTAATTTGCAGCACATAATTTCACACATAATATAAAGAATCATGTGCTCATCCCCCGCCATTGCAGGAAAAAAAGACATCTGATCAGAATGGTTTTAAATTATATTTTTTGAAAAATAGGCATCAAATCAGAGTAAATAACGGGAATACGTTAATGAATAGTGCAACAGGTACCTCTGAGTTGTATGAATCTAGTCAACAGCTATATAAATTTTCTGCCTGTTGAAAGGTGAGGCATTAATGGCACTTAGGGTGTACCTTGATCTTCCATGTACCACCCTGGTATAGAGACACAAGGTGAATATACTGTCTCAAAGCACTAAAGCATGTTTAGTGCCTTATTAATGGTATAAATCACAATTCAAAGAGAACAGAATAACTTTGCTTCCAGTAGGAAGAGCTCTGGGTGGTAAATACAACAGTATGTAAATCTCAAGCAATGCTCTCTTCAAAGTCATTTTATTTGGTGCATCAAGGAGCCGAACCTTTTAAGCAGAACTTTTCCTGAAGACTTCAGTACTATGAAGACTGGTTTTGGAAGGCTGTGATGTCTGCAGAAATATGAGCAGCATTCACTGAATTCAGAAACATGTAGCTCGAATTTAGGATTCTTGTTTGTTTTGTGCTACAATGGTGACAGTGTTTAATTGGACCACTGTGCTTCAATTCTGAAACAGATGAAGGAAAGTAACTGAAGTATTTGTGCAGATGTTTCTTTCTGGTAATGAGAGGAACCTGGCTGGTCTAGTTTTAAGTAAAATAGCTGAATTAAAAGCTAAATTAAGTCTTTCTGACATGGATGATCAGTGATTGCAAGCCAAAGTCTTGAAATTAGTTGACATTTCATATGGCAATCAAAATGGATTCAATGAAGCGACTGAGTTGTCCATTGAGGTCCTCTCCACCATGACATTCATTCAGGAGAAGTAACTCATCAGAGACACTTTGATGAAATCAGTTAAGACACTGTGGGAAAGCATCCTTCTGGGGAAAATGAATCCACTTTGAAAGATCTCAAGTTTGGAGTTACTGGGAGATTCTGAAGGTACTGGGAACTAGACACAAAAGAAAAAAGAAGTGTTTAGTAGTTAAATCTAAGAGAGCACAATTTTTTGATGCTATAAACAAAAAATGAATGCTTTTGTTGCACGGGTGTATGAATCAGAGGCTGGAACATTTGTCACATAAAATACTATTAAGCTAGCTACAAAAAACTGAAGCTGGAGTGACAATTCTTGCAAGTGTTTCAAGCAAGCATTTTCTAAGACACTAATGGTGAAAGCTGCACATACAGATATTAAGTAGGATGATACTTACATTGCATTTATGTTTGCAAAACTTCAGTGACAATGTACATCTTACATAGTCCAACAAGCTATCAGATTCGCCTCTTGCATAGACATCTGTTCACTGCTATCACACAGATTTGCAAGGGGTACAAACATAAGATTGCAAAATGAGGATTTGTTTTTGTTTTTTTTTTTTTTTTTAGCACTGATGACACTCAGTAAATATGAGATGTAATGTATTTTATTCGCTGAAACAGGCTCCATTGAATTTTTATTTGTTTTACTTTGTACTGCATTATTTTTGACACAAGTGACTGTTGTGGTGTGAGTGGTCAGCAAGCATAATACATTCTACAACACATTGCGAACAAAGTAGTTTTCACTTATTTTTTAAATTTTTACCTATTTGCAGGCACTTTCAGTGAGATGAGGTAATCAGTCAAACAACTAAAGTGAGAAAAGTAAAAGAAAATCTTTATTTTTCATTTCAAACCAAGAGTTTAGTTTAAAATGTTAAATTTCCTTTAAGATACAAGGTAAATTTTATGAAATTTTATGATAACATGCAATGTTGTTTTGAAATAACATGCAATGTTTGTTTTTTTCCTTTGATATGGCCTAAAAAGAGGAATAGGAGTTAGTGTTTCTACAAACATGCTAAGTATACTTCCGCATTTTTTTGAATACTCGTTTGATCACCTTCCTGATACCCAAGCTATATTGCACCTGAAGCAACTTCAGGTCATGCTTTCTTGTTCTGTCACTAGTTGCCTGGGAGAAGAGCCCAGCTTCCACCTCACTATAACCTCCCTTCAGGTAGTTGTAGAAAGTCATAAGGTCCCCCCTGAGTCTCCTCTTCTCCAGGCTAAACAACCCCAGCTCCCTCAGCCTTTCCTTAAAAGATTATATAAGACTTCTACTACCCTCATGGTAAATCATTTTCATTTTCATAGGCCTCCTCTGAATCCTCTTCATCAGATCCTTGCCTTCCTATCCAGCTCCAAAGCTGGATACAATACTTCAGGTGAGTATCACTTCAGGTGAGGTCTTACCAGAGCAAAGTGTCAGAATCACCTCTCTAGTTTCCAAACTCTTCTAATAATGTTAAGTATGTCTTTTATGTGTCAATATACACTAAAGTAAAAAAAAAATTATTTCATACACCTTTTCACTTTTTTTCTATCGTCTATTGTTTTCCTAAAGTTATTGAAGACCTAAATCACCTAATTTCATTAGTCTCACGGTATGCCCGTGATGGCATCACTGTCCCACAATGTCTTCCTTCTTTACCATGAAACCTTTTATTTGAGTTATCACAGAATATCACTCAGTTTTGCCACTGGAAAGTTACCAGCATGGCTAAACAGTTCAATAATAAAGAAGTCTGCAGCATGATGCATTTGCACAGCAGGAAACAACCTTAAGCTCTTCTTTTCCTATCTCATTTTATAAAATTCTTATAGTGCTCTGTAATGGGATAGATATATTATTGCTAGGAGTCATTACTAATTAAAATGCAACATAGCCAAATTTTGGTACTGATTTTTGCAGGCCTAACAAACTGTATTTAAATTCTTGTGATGAGTTTAAGAACACTTTAAGGCAGCTCTCTATATTCATGACATTTTTAGTTGCATGGAAGAATGACATGAAGGTTTTTATTCCTTATAGGTTTACACTCACAGACAACAATCTACAATTGACATTTAGTTAGTGGACCTGAAAAGAAATTTCAACTAATTTTTTCCTCTTTTTTGTTCATCATAGACTCATTCATCGTTCAATTGAAGTGAAAACTAAAACAACCTTAAAGAATATTCCCAGCATTCAGAGGGGGATATGGAAAATTATTTGTTTCTAAAAATAATTAAGAATGTCAAACACTCTTAGGTATCTCTACAATATTGTGGACTGGAAATCGAAGCTTAGTGTCAGTACTTCTTATCTTTCAGTTGTCTTTCAGATGAGCCTTTCAGGCATTAGCCTAAATTGTAAAATCATGTAATGCCTTTGGTTGGAAGATACCAAAGAGATCACCTAGTTCCAACTCCCCCTGGCATGGGCAGGAACACCATCCACTAGACCAGGTTGCTCAAAACCCAATCCCATCTGGCCTTGAACACTTCCAGGGAGGGGACATCCACAACTTCCCTGGGTAACCCATTCTGGTATCTCACCACCCTTACAGTAAAGAATTTCTTCCTAATGCCTAGCTTAAATCTACCCACCTTCATTTTAAAACCGTTATCCCTTGTCCTATCACTTTATGTCCCTGTGGAAAGTGCCTCCCCACCTTTCTTGTAGGCCCTCTGTATGTACTGAAAGGCCATTATAAGATTTCTCTGGAGCTTTCTGCAGGTTAAATAACTCCAGCTTTCTCAGCCTGTCCCCCTCTGGACTTGGTCTAAGAGCTCTATGTCCTTCCTGTTCACCCCATGCTGGGGTGACAAGAACTGGACACAGTACTACAGGTGGGGTCTCACAAGAGAGCAGTAGAAGGGAACAATCACCTCTTTCCATCTGCTGGCCATGCTTCTTTTGATGCAACCCAGGATATAGTTGGCTCTCTGGGCTGCAAGCACTCATTGCTGTATCATGTATAGTTTCCCATCAACCATCACATCCAAGTCCTTTTCCTCAAGGCTGCTCTCAATCCATCATATAATGGCCATAGACAGCAAATATTAATATGCCTTCCTATCCAGAAGCAGAAATAAGGTAAATTTAGAAAGGTCTCAGAGTGGCCTCACATCAAGAGCAAAAATAGAAAACCCCAAAAAAAACCAACATACCTGTCACCACTTATTCAAGAGTAACACAGTTCATTGCCAGTAACAAAGCAAATGTTTCTTATAAAATACCATTGTATCTGAGGGACTTTTTTTTTTGAGTACTTTGAGAATAATTCAGGTTTGCAGTCCAGTGTACTAATACATACACGAGTGTTTTGACCATGAACACAAACATTAAGTACAGCTTTCTATCATATGAACAGAGGTATTCTCAAAGTCCCACCATAAATATATAAAAGAAAACAGTGTAACATATAACCCCAGCTACATTATGCACTCCATTACTGTGGTGATTTATCATTAAGTGTACGTTATACACAACTGACAACACAGTTAACTTGAGGCACAAAATGAATAATAGTATTATCAAAAAGGTTAAGGTCCTGTGATTCAAGTGTGGTTAAGATAACTGGGCAGACTTTGGGAGACTATTGTTCATGGGTTTGCATAAAATTAGTGGTTCCACAAGCACATAAACACCACATACATGTATGTTTGCTTTTGCATTATCACATATGCAGCAGACCCAAAAGAAGGATGAAGAAAAATGCTGGAAATAATAACTGAAATTTTTAGAAAAAAGATGAAAATCCCTAATTTAATTTTATGTGGGCTAAATTTTATGCCACTATGAGCATTTTGGAACAAGATTGTACAACTGTTCCCAAAGCAGCCATGATTTAAGATATTTCCACTTTCCAACATAAGATTTTGTCCACTGTGCTCTTGCTGCTGGGGGTCATTTGTATGACAGAAGCATGTGCAATCTAAACAGCTACTGTGCACCTAAAATAAATACATATCACTATTTTTCAAAGGACAAGCATTTGTGTGATCTTCCAGCCTTTCTGTGAAGGCAGAGGTACAAACTGCAGCAGGGATGCAACCAACATAAGCAACTGAACTGAAGTCAGTAATATCTATAATCACCAGAGCCACTTGTGCAGGGATTGTCTGGCCAGAGCCTCAGCTCAGCCTTTATCTAACATCGTCCAGGTGCATTGGCATGACTCTTGATTGGCACTTGCATTAAGCTAAGATTATATCAAAATACTCCCTTTTAGTCCATAACAATTATGAGATTTGGGCAAGTAAGACAATAGAAGAATTATTGGCACTACAGATGGGTTAAGATGGTGGAGTTTCAAGATATGAGAATGATCAGATGACCATAAGAAGCAGCAAATTTCCAAGAGAATTTAATTTGGCTAACACAAGGATTTGTGCATGTTGAATGAAGCAAGGTTACTTACATGTGTGTAAACTAAATGATATCAGTATGCTTTATTTATGATTGCCTCTATCAGCCATTTTTGTGCATGAAACACTTCTTTCAATAGAATATATGCTTTTTATTCTCTCTTAGCTCAAAGCAGTCAAACATCACTTGTTTCTACTAGGAAAAAGGAAAAAAAAAGTAATAATAATAATAAAAAAGAACAAGCATCATAGGGTTTTCCAAATATGTGAAAATGAACAGGAAAGTAAAATTTTATAAAACTTACAAATAGAGGAATACACAGTTTTCAATGACACAACACTATTATGCTATATTTATAAGTTATTCTTTATTGAATGTACAATGAAGTATAGTGATGTCAGTGGGGTTTTTTAGAATCACTTAGATTTTAAGGGAAATTTGATAGTAGCACTCTCCAAAGATTTTTCATTTGCTCTTTTTTCCCCTGAATTTGTATTCAGCTGAAGTTCACTTCTTTAAAAAGTCATAAAAAATACATCTGCAAAAGTTAGGTCTCCATTGAGAAATTTTTACTACTGAAAAAAAAAAAAAAAAAGAAAAAGAAAAAAAAAATCTATATTCTAAAACATTCTTTACAAAGCACCAGGCTTCAAACAGATAGCCATTCAAGATTCTATCCTTCTACACTGAAACTGTTCTTACCTTATAGAAGTTTTTTCATAACTGACATGACTTGAGCTCTGGCCTGGACTTTTTCATGGTGAAGTTGTGGTCTTATTTTTGGTGCTCCACACTGTATTTCAATTTACTGCTTGTAAACAGTGATATCATGCATTTTTTTCTAATTTTAGCTTATATTTTTCTTGATCATTATCACAAAAACATAAATAGGTCTATTATGAAAGCAAGAAGGATAATGCACGAAAGTAAATAAAAGAAAATAATAAAAAATGAAATTATGAAGCTACAGGCATAATTTTTTTTTCTGTTAGTTTGCTTGTTTTTTTGTTGTTGCTGTTGTTTGTTCTAAGACATGGAGGAAGGAAATTATTTTTCCCCTTCTTTTTTTTTTTCACATAAGTACTGTACATTGAGCAACAACTACAAAGTGCCTCATTTGGGATTCTGGACTTCCTTTCTTTTCCTAACTTTCAGCTATATCTCAGCAGGAAATTTACAGTGCTGTCAAGAGGGAAAAATCACCTCCCTTGGCCTGCTGGACACTCTTCTTTTGGTGTCCCAGGATATGGTTGGCTTTCTGGGCTGCAAGAGCACATTATTAACTCATATTGAGCTTCTCATCAATCATCACTCCCAAGTCCCTCTCCTCAGCCTGTATTTGTGTTTGGGATTGTCCCAAACCCATGTGTGAAACTTGGCCTTGTAGAACTTCATGCAGTTTGCACAAGTGCACCTCTCAAACCTGTCAAATCTGGCATCCTGTCCCTCCAGTGTTTCAACTTCACCATACAGTTTGGTATTATCAGCAAACTTGCTGAAGGTTCACTCAATTCCACTGTCAATGTTGCTGACAAAGATGTCAAATAGCACCAGTCCGAGTACTGACCCCTGAGAAATGCCTCTCATCACTGGTCTCCTTTTTGACATTGAGCCCTTGACCACAAACCTTTGAGTGAGACCGTCCCTCCCATTCCTGTTCCACTGAGTTGTCCACCCATCAAATATATATTGTTCCAGTTTATTTGCCAGAATGTCATGCAGGACAATTTACAAAAGAACAGAATTCACATAGGCAACCAACTTTCATTGTTTTCCAATAGGCTAAGCATCTAATTGCATTTATGCCTCTCTTTTTAGATGAAAATACTGTACAGTGCAACTGGCAACAAAGAATTCCTCAATAATATCTATTCTCAGATTTGCACTGCCACAGTACAGTTGCTCTCCTGTACAGCAGCTGTGACTACTTACGGAAAAAAAGCCAAACCAAAACAAAAAAAAAACCAAACAACAACCAAGCAACCAATCAAGCAAACAGAAAAAAAATTGGAGAAACAGAGACAGTTCTCATGTCAACAGGTTTCCTAAAACACAAAAATTAAAAATTAAGGAAATTAATTTTCATGAACTGCTTTTCAGAATTCAGCTTCCTAAATCTTGCAGTCTGTTTATTACAGTGACGACTTCAATTACTTTGCACGGAGCGCTGAATCACTGCTGTTGCCAACCAAGTACTGATTAATATCTTGTCCTGTGGGTTTGGACAAAAAAAGTTTGTTTTGAAATCAATACTCTTAAGATTAGGATTTCAGAAACCTTTGTTATGTGACTGGTGTTTTTCATCTGCTAACTCTGATACAATTTTCTTTTATTCAGAGTAGAAGTCAATCCCAGTGACTCAAGCCTTTATTATAAGGCAATTGTAGCTTTTTTAACATAAAATATTACTGTGTATTTCAGCACCATAATATGTAAAAATCAAAAGTGTTAGTAAAAACCAAAAGCAATTACGAGGAACAATATTATTGAAAACATTCTAGGACAAGAGTGGCCATATCATGACTAAGAGCCCATCCATAGCTCTTGAAGAAGTTGCTTGTAAAAAACTGTGTGATTTATTTATGCTCTTAATTTAAAAGATTAATAATTAAAACTGAAAATCCTTGCTAACAGATATGATTTACACAAATGTATACTGAGGTACAGCAGGGTCATTAAATTATGCAGTAAATTAACTGGAGTACAATGGGGGTGTTACCTGAATGCCAGGACATCAAGAGTGTAAACGTCAGCATGATGACAGATGTGCTTTACAGAGCTGAAAGTACTGACCAGAAATAGAATTTTACTTTGAGGTCACTAGAGATGTTAAGTGTGATTTGATGTCTGATATTAAAACATATTTTGTTCACATAGGTACAAAAATCGTAGTTCACTACGACTGTGGCAGAGATGGGAAAGATGGGACCGAAAAGACAGGAAAGAAACAAGGGACAGTGACTGAGATACATTAAATGGATGTTCATTTGAGCTGTAAGATGTGGAAGGGACTGCAATTAGGTATGTGTCACTTATTTCCCATCCATATTGCTGTTGCTACTTCAAATTTGTAAACTTGTAAGAGTTTAAGTGGGGACAGTATCTCATCTCACTATAGTGGACTTGAGGATACAGGCATGTTCCCTGTTCCCAGTTAGTTTATTGTCAGAAACCTATGTTTGGTTCAAAGTGTATTTTTGTAATATATAAAAACTGTTCAATAAGGACTCAAATGTATGAACCACCAATAGTTCAACTCTTCTCTTGCTGAAAAACTTCACAGCTCATTCGAAATGCATGAGTGACATCTTGCTAAGGATCAGGATGATGCTCTCTGTTGCTGATGCCATTTTGGTTCTGGAAGAATCAGCAAATACTGTGAGAGAGACATAGACAGAAAATAAAGTGAAAAAGGAAAAGACAGACAGTGCTCAGAACCATGATAGCACCAACAATGCACCTCACCAGCCTTCTCTTGGGCCTCTTTACTCACCTTGCTTAATGGCCCTATCTCCGCTCAGCCTGGGGCTCTCAGTCCCTGCCCAAACTCCCTTTCAGAGCCATGGAGTCTCTGGAGGCTGCAGAGGCTCCTCCTGGGGCAGGTAGAGCAGGGTCTGACAGACAGGGCAATTGAGAAATCCTGTATACCTGTGTCCTGCTTTACTATTGTGCACTCTTTGAAGCGGATTGCCTCTTGCAAGGTAGGATCATATATTCTCAAGTAAAATAATGTAAATTTTTTTTGTTAGTTATTTAATTAAGATGTGAATGTCCATAATTTTCTAGTGTTCTTTTATTAAAAAAAAAAATTTTCATCAGAAATCCGTTCACAAAGCTAAAATTCTCGGATGATGCTTTCTCATGTATGCATGTCAATACAACTTCCCAAAATATGGTGCATATTTTTAAGATGTGCAATAGCACTGCAATCCTTGAGGACACCCAAAGAGTGGGTGTAACTAATACTGGCCTTAGCCCATTTTTTCATGCATAACAGTTATCTCCAAAACCACAATGTCATGTTAGAGTTTCAGCTGAAAGAGGGTTGGTGAGAGTGAAAGGATCTATTGTTTGAAGTCTGATTGTAGGCATTGCACACAGAAGAATTAAACATAAATCTTTAAAAGGCAATACGTTTTCTACAGCGCTGTATTTTCAGATCCATAACCTGGGGGTTATCTTTGAAAAAAATGAAACAAACCCAATGTGTTTCTGTGCCCTTCTTCTCCGGGGTAGATTAGAGTGTGTATAATACAAAGGGAAGCCTACTTCTGGAGCTCTCCCTCCCAGAAGTCCCCTGCCTGCCACTCCATATGATGTATTTTCCCCTCTGTTGACAGGCTCTGCCTCCACTGATCTCCCCCTCTTTGCTCCTGCTGCCATCAAGATACAACACTTTTGATTCGTTCTTAATACTGCTGCTGATACTGCTTGCTAGTAATTGTTTTTCCACAAAATTTGTTCCCATTTATGTATCCATGGATTACTCTAAGCCTAAGTATTAGTTCTGTAGCAACCCTCCACTTTCAGTCCAAGTGACAGCAATGTACACACTGGATTGTTTTCTTGACTGATTTTGTAGTTTGATGTTGCTAACCATGGCTGGCTGGAAGAAAAAAACATATTTTGTCTTTATCTTGAAAGAGGAAAGAAAGAGAGAGAGAGAGCGCTAATATTCTTTGACACTGGCCAGAGTTAGAACTGCCTTCCTTCCTGTCTCAGCTCCAACAGTACAAACATCTTCAAAATTGCCTCAATTTAAATCTCTTCCAGAGTTCATCTTTCATGCAATTTGCACATGATGAAAAAGCAATAGAGGTTGGTTTGGTGGTTTTGCTTGGTTTTTTTCTTTGTCCTCTGAAGATGAAGGGTAAGTATATATAGTCTCTTACCCTCATGCAAAACCCATTATGACAGTATCTGGGTGATCTACAGCTCACCATATGTACAGCTCTCATCTCTTTTTATTGATGACGAAAATTATATACCCTATCATGTAACATTTTTTTTTTTATATTTGTGCCACATTAGTCAGTTATTTCTACTTTACCCATCTGATCATCAAGTAGAATGATCACATTGTGTGTTTATGTCCTGAACTTCTTTAGGCAGCAAACAGGTTGAACTGGAATGAAAACTTCATGAAATATGTTAAGATTTTTAGATACATGTACATTTTATTAACATTTAATAGGCAAAATTGTCAAATGTACCTGACATACAAAATACAAACGTAGAAGTCATTACTTTGAGGCTGTAAATGCCAGGCAGAATATCTCTTCACAGGTAACATTTCAGAATCCAAGACTATGACAATTTTCAGTAATGAAAGAAGAAATAGCAAAAGATAAAGATGGGAATTATTGATGTTTTCCATACTGAAATGGTGGACCCTCTGAGAAACAGAACTCTGGATATAGCCCAGAGACAGTCCTGGCTCAGCTGTGAACATTTCAGAATTTCTGGTACCAATTACATTCATTTGCATACAGGTTTATGTGGAAGAGGAAGCTGGGATGTGAAAATAGTTTGGGGCAGGGGGAGAAAAGTCATGGCAGCCATGTTTGTGCCATTTTACAATGCTCTTTTTAAGATATGATTAATGTTATGCTCAGATCTCCATATTCATTTGTCAAGGCATAGCTTCTGCTGTTGGGAATTCTAGTAGTGAAACGGTTATTACCACTTTGCTAAAGGCAGCTATTACTCTAGTTATCTAAAGACAAGGAAAGACAAGACCCTGCAAAAATGAGATTTTAATCACTGTGTTGTTTTATTTGATATCGATTTTAATAATTTTTTCCCCCTGAGCCTCATTTTTATTAAATTAAAAAATATAAAAAGGATTATAAGCCCTGATAGAGGTTTCTGATTTAAACCTCTGAAGTTGTATACTGTAGGAATAGGTACCTGGAGGAACTTTGAATTGCAAACTGTAAAGTGCATTTTCTACCTTAAATCTTTCTGTCTTTATAGAAATATACTTTATTTACTGAATAATCTTATATAATTAGGGCTTACAGGCAAGAACATCAATTTGCAATCTGTAAAAAAAGAACTAGGCAGGAATTTTGACTTAGTATACTGTGTAGCTATGCTTATGACTGTGAAATTGATAATGGTTCTATAGAGCCTATGCAGCTATATGTATGTGTTCTCCTTGAATCCACACGTCTTTCATTGGTTCCTTAATTTTACATCTCCCTCTTTTTCAGATTCCTTTTTATAGTTGCATGCTGTCCTTTCTCACCACTAGATTAAAACTGAAAAAAAAAACTTTCTTTCACCTAATAGCTGTAACACAATAACACATAGTGCAAAGTAATATAATAAGTACGATAAACAACAGTAATCTAAACCCAACACTTAGCTCATTCATTTAGAAATTAAAGTCTGGTCTGTATAGAAGGTAAAATTTTTCAACTTGGGGATGCTTGAATAGAAGTAATATCAGTTAAATTTTGAGAAAAAAATTTAGAAAAAATATTTTATGGAACTAACACTTACTTACTTTTCCCAGCCCACATAATAGCAGTGTGCAAGTCATTGATTCCATTGCATGATGGACTGACTTAAATTGTTTTTGAGAATTTTTTTCCTTTTAACATTGATTTCCTACTTTTCTTACATCACAGGTTATAAGCAGCTGTTTAGCTGTGGCTGGTCACAGGCTGGACATTATTCTCTTCACCAGGAAATCCCATCTTCATGTTGTTTACTATAGAGTTTTGCCCGCATCTCTTTCTTGAAATGTTTTTCTGTCTATGCAAAACAAATATATACAAAAATAGGGACAGTGTATATAAAATGTATCATAATATTCCAAAAATAGAATTTAACAGATGAATTTGATATCTTGTTTGGCTAGGTTATCTTAACTTCTAAATAAAATATAAATTTTTGTGAAAACTTTAATATGTTGACCTATGGGAAAATACAAATGAAAATGAAAGAAAGGGTTTGCAGCAAAACTGGAGGAAATAAGGAATAGTATAAAGAGGATGCAGCATGGGTAGATAAAAAATTTAGGACTTGGAAGCAAAATTGCTAGGCATTTTTCCTGGGACTCATCTTGTTTAATATACCTAGTAATGTCTACGGTACAAAACATTGTATGACACTAGTGAATTGCTGGATACCATGCACTAGGGAAGACTATAATGCCACAGAGCCATGTGAACTAATGGAAAAGATGATAAAAGTGGATTAAGATCCTTCCCTCCCTACCTACCTTTTGCCTTGTTCCCTTCCTTCCTGCCTGCCTGCCTGCCTGCCTTCCTGCCTTCCTCCCTCCTTTCTTTCCGCCCTCTTTCTCTCTCTCCCTCCTTCCCTTCTCCTTTTCCAGGAAGTTCCTTTCAATGTCTTAAATTCCTCGTAACAAAAAATAGAAGCCATCAGTACCAATAACATTAATTCAAATGCTTTTCAGAATATAAAAACTTGTGTTTGAAAGTCCATTAGAGATAGTGGGTGATATTTGAATCATATTAAAGTTAACAGCCAAAGTCCTTGGCTTCAGCAACATTCAGGTTTGAAATGTTTTTCCTGGAATTAGTACTGCTTGAAAAGGGGAACAGACACAGCTCTTCACAAAGTTCTGGCACTAATATAATTCACCTAGGAGAAACAAACAAGATAATGAAAAGAGAGCTAGCAAAACAGCTACCACTGCAACATATTTTATTGTGCAGTTTAATTGTTATTGTAATTACCTTGAATATAGTTCACAGTATTAGATAGATCAGTGATTTCAATTCTGAACACAGCTCTGGTAATAATGCATCCCTATTTACGTTCCCATATGTCTGCTAGATTATGTAAGATCAAAGCTGAGCAAAACTAGCCCTTCTCACTATTCTATCACCATCCCTTACCCTTATAGGCATAAAAATGGAAATTTTTCCCTGTTACAGAGAGATAATGTTGCTATGGTTATAATTCTATAAAGGTAAAGGAGATTTATCTAAATAATTGGAGGCATGATTCTCCATTAAGGTCAATGATTGCTGAGACAGGCTGACATGAAATAAGTGAACTTTTAATTTACTTTTTTTTTTCTCTCCTTTACTTCTTGCATTCCTGTCAGTGGATATTTAGATGGGATATACTGACAGAGGCCTGTCTTGGGAATGACATATTAAACCCTAGGTCTAAAATGTTAATGTAACAATTAATGGGACTACCTGAAGCTCTGGAGGCATGCATGAACTTATTTTTACAGGATCCTTCGACAGTTTAGATAGAAAAAGGTGGGGATATTGCTGAAAAGATATTTTAAGTTTCAGACCTTGTGTATATCTTTGATTGTGTATATTGTTGGTACTTTTTGGAGCTCATGTTTATGTATATCAGTATTAATGGCTATGAGCTAAATTAATTAACTTGCTGGTTTGTATTGTCTTACAATATTTCTGAGAATTAAAGAAAAAGATGTGAAAGGTACAGACCCACTAGTAACTGTTTTCTTCTTTAGGATTTTTACTGAAACATAAAATGTATTAACACTGCTGTTCTAATTTCTTTCTATTAGTTTTACACAGTTTTACACAGTTTAACACTGGCCCGGCAATTAAACTGAGTAACAGACGCTCTCTATTAATCTCTCTCTCCTCCCTGATAAGAAAGGAGAGAGAATAAGGGAGAGAGACTTATGGGTTGGAAACTAAACTACACAACTTTAATGAAACAGTAATGATAAATAGGAAAAATTAATAAATATATACAAATATACAAGAAAATGGATACCACATTCCTCCCCCCTCTCCCCCAATAGCTCTCACGTCACCACCGAGTCTGCAGGGCAGCTCTGGGAAAGTCCAGGCTGGACTCCTGGAGTCGGCAGCAGTTGGGAACTGGAGGCAGGAACACACAGATAAGGGCTGGCACGGATCAGGAGCACAGGCAGATGAACGGACGGGATCCTTCCAGGGTGCCGGGGTGAAGGAAGGGAAGCAGGAAAGGCAGGAAGGGCAGGCAGCCGGAAGCTGGAAGCTGGAAATCTGGCTTGGCCCTCATGATCCCTCGAATTTATACTGAGGATGACGTATATGGGATGGAATACTCTGTTTGGTCAATTCTGGCATCTATCTTGTCTGTTCCTCCCCAAAGGAGGGATGCAGGTGGGACCTCTTTATGTTTTCGTCAGAGCTGAGCAGTGTCCTTGGCTCTGCACACCAGTCTCTAGCAGTAACTATAAACATCAAGTGTTATCAGTCCTAGAAACACACACTGTCTGAGAAATTTGCTGTTAATTTCAGCAAGTGCAACTACTTACAGGAGACTTAGCTAAAAGCAAAAGTACAAGACAGAAAATCACCTCTATCCTGGCCCAAACCAGGACAGTTTTACACGTGTGTTAAAATATTATCCGGGTAAACCAATTTAGCAAAACACGTAATATTTTCCTATTGTAAGACATCAGTTTTGGTACTTATAATGCTGCAAAATTTAGATATTTGCATTTAGATTTTATATACCCATGTTCAGCTTTTGGACATTTATTATTCTTTTCTCTCCTGTGAATAGAGGTTGTAGTAGCTTATCTTCACCAAATCTCCCAAGATATTCTGATGTGAAAGTTATCTCCTGATATCAACATCATGAAGGTTCCTTTAAGCATGCCTGAGAAAATTCAAAATTTAAGGTAACTGGGCCCCAAAACCCTATTTTTCCCTGGTCCTGCTTTCTAAGAATTTCACCTGTGATGCTTTTTGGCTCCCATGGGCCATAATGAGTTGCCATTGACAGAGGAATGGGGAGCAGGAAAGCAGTCTCACTTGCAGTCAATAAAGAAACTACAATCAAGTACATTTGCATGTCTTGCAAAAAAATAAAAGACCAAGGCAAAAGAAGAATATTCAATGGGAATAGTTCCCCTTTTCAATTTTCAATAAATCTTTTCCTATGAGGTTGGAGGTTTGAATTGGAGGAGGTGTGGGGGGTGAATTTTAAACATTTTGTTGTCTAGGTATCCGTAGCTTAAGGATATTTCATGTATAGAAGATTATTTTTCATGAACATAAATAAAAATCCATTAAAAAATACTTCTGAAGAGAGAAATCCCTTATTTGATCAATCAAAAACCAAATAATTTCATATAGAATTTTCATCCAACTTTAAAACACAGTCAGTTCTTTCACCTATAAATTTTGCTAATTCCATTCAGTTGAATGTCTACTGCTTCTTTCACATTGTAAGATGTAAATTTCATATGTCATATCTCTGGTAGGATACAGGATACTGTAGGCTACAGGTATGTGCTAGCAGAAGCATGCCTGATGTAACTTGCTCTAAAATATTTTAATTTTTGTCAGTTATAATTATTGTGTGTCTCTAAAGGTACTGTTTTCTGGACACCTACCACATCACCTTTTCTCAGAGCAGCAAAGCAGCAGTGAGAGTTTCAGGATTCTCTAAAGGTCCTATTGGGCAGAAGAAAACCAACAATGCTGTGAAAGATTGAAAATTTCCTCTTTTTCTTTGCATTTGGGTGCTTTTTATGTGACTTCTGTTAAATATACAGCAGCTCTGTATTCAGTGTCCATGCAAGCTCAAAATGTGATTTGATTTTATGGCTTGAAAATACAAAATTCAGCCTTGTAGTTATTCAGCTATAAAATTTCCATAGATTTTTACAAATATGACAGACATCCTCAAATTTGTGAATGGTATGGGAATAGGTTTAACCTGGGTAGAGAGAGTGCTTATTTTCTGTTATGCTGTTAATTATTTTCCTTGCTAACACTTCATGTCCTTTCCTTCATTCAGGTTACTTTGTTAAGTGTTTGTTGCATATGCTAGCTGTCAAAAGATTGTGAGCTTCTCAACATTATTTTTCTCATTACAAGGCTTCACAATTACTTTATGTTCAGTGAATGACTTACTACACTTCACACCAGCACTGAATTTGTCCAGGAGATTAGCAGTTTAAAAAGAAATATTAATTTCTTTAGTTCTTTTGCCTGCAGATATAGGTTGGCTCCCTCCTGTACAGGGACGACACTACTGTGAAAACGCAATGACTGTGGAAACCTTTTTTTCTATAAATCACTTATGCAGAACATGTACATTTATTTTAATATAAATCTATACTATGCTTGGAGAAGTTCAGGTCTCATTGTGTGGGTCCATAATGTTTGTTGTGCTTCCTGTTGTAGCTCAGGCTGGTGTATGTGATGTAAATTCAAGATTTCTTTTTTCCATTCTTGTGAATTCAATGAGTGTGGAGCTCCGGAGGATACTATTCTACCTCTAAGCCTCAAAATGAATAATGTTAAATACTTCTCTCTTTACACTCAGTTACCTAAATACTCAAAGGTTTTGAGATTATGTATTCTGAATCTTTTTTTTAGTTTTTCAAAGTCAAACCTCTTACAAATCTTAAAAAATCTGGTATGCAGGCTTTAGGTGAAAATGAAATATGGCCCATATTTATATGGTCCATAATTTTCTGATCCTAATTTACATTTTTTCGAAACTGATGCCTAGTTTACCCATACATTTACCAACTCACCTGATGTCACAGACAGAAACTCTGCAGTTACTTTTCCTATTGTGCTGTGTAACACCTTGAGTTTGGTTTCCAACAGTTCCAACACTGTAAGTAATATTTTCAACTCTCATCATCCCTAATTTAGCATCACATAAAAATATATTTCTATTAGACTGATTTATTCAAGAGATAGTTTATAGTTTTCAAAAAAACTTACTGACTACTGGCTGATCAGAGACCTCCATCCATTTTCCTTGTGATCTCTTCTTTGGTTAGTAATGAAACTTTCTACGCTTCCAGTGAAAGCTGAGTACTTTATCTTTTAAAATATTCACTGTTTATTTTCTAAAGATGTACAATTAATCTCTGTTATTACAGAACTGCCAATCTCATGTAAATTTTTAAGCAGTAAAGGTAATATCAGGTGATCAATTCTAGGGTGTGATCTGGCGAATTGGTGGGTTACTTTCAGGAATACGTCTGTAACTACCTGCATATGCAAGTGTCTAAAAGTATAACAAAACAGACATACTGGTGTTATCTAAAAATCTTCACGCGGCAAGTTATTTCTTTTCAGTTTTGACACAGAGAAAAACCCAGCATTGTTGATTTTAAACCAGATCTTGGTAGGATTAGAACAAATGAATTATTAAACATAATCTCACTAACTCAAAAACAATATCACTGCTGAAGGAGGTAATCAAACAAATTATTATGGAAGATTAAAGGAATTAGTCTCTAACAATTTTTTTGTCTGATGAAATTTTCAATTGAATGCAGTAAATTAGTCAATGTTTTTGTGTATAAAATGATAATCACATCCTTTGTGTAAATCACATCCTCTGTGTAAACACAAAAACACAATACACTGGATGGCTGGTGGTTGAACAAAATCTTGTTCAAGAAATGGTTATCTTGCCAGAAAAGGCAGTTCCCAACATCAGCTGTCATAGAAAGTAAAACATTTTTATTCCTACTGTACATTGATATTCTTTCACTTATTAACTTTCCACAACTTCTATTGTGTGGGTCTTGGTTGAAACTGGAAAGGATGTATCATTATGCCTTTTAACAATCCATTTCTTTCTCCAGTTTATTGTATCTTTTATTAATTTATTTAAATATACTTAATTACCTTGATGATTGGCACCTATTTTCAAGAAGCCAGCAGTATTTATCAAGAATTTTTTCAAATTAAATGCAAAGTGTTTGGAGGGGCTGGTGTTTTACCTGTTGATTGCTGAGCTTGTTTGCTGTAGTTTGTAACTTGATGAGTCTATGAATAGCTGTGTCTTGCTGAATTTACTTGGATCCTAAATGCTGTGAGCTGGACAGAAACTTAGCTGTGCAGTGGCCTTCTATGGCAGCTGACTATGCAAGGACAGTCTGTGCCAAAGATTATGATGACAGTTTGGGATGATGCCCAGTTGTCAGCCCTACTGCTCTAACAAAATAAGGGAAATAAATTTTTTGCTCAGAAAGAAGGGTTATACAGTACATGTAAACATTCATGAAACTGGAAATCTTTAGAAGTTATATCAGACATATCTGTTTAGATTCATTAAAAGTCAGGGTTAGATAAACCCCAAATTCATTATTATTCAGCAACACTAGTTTTAATAGAACTAATGAGCCTAAACTTTACATTTTAATGTAAAATAAAGGTAACATTTATTTCTAGTGAAATTGCAAAAGACCTGGAATTTGTGTTCCTAGCAACAAAAGAAATGTGTAGGGAAAGAGTTGAGATCTCTTCAGAAGACTAATGACTTAGCTGAAGTGTTACTTGCAACTTTTTAAAAAAGAATAGAAAGAATAAACAAAATTAAAATCTATAATAGCAAGTGAAAACTAAAGCTACTAGCTTCCAATATTTCTGCAATTAAGTGGGAACCAATCAGCCAAAGACAACAGCTCTAATTAGTTGCAGAATTCTTGTGAACCCTCAATATGTTGCTGTGAAGAATGTAAATATGACCTTAGAATATGCTGGGCAACACATTCTCTGTGGAGATGTGAAAACTATTCGCAACAACACACAGAGCTGGTAAGACCTAAAATATTTTTCAAAATGATTGTAGACACACCCTTGTTCTGGATTCTAGTTTCACTGGAAATTTTAAGTAAGAAATGAAGATCATAGAAGAATATCAAGTACATAGAAGGACACTGAGAGCTCACAAACATCAGGGCTTAGGTAGTACAAGCACTAACAGGTGGCTTGGTTCTGTCCTGTAGAAGAAAGTTTGTACTACAAACATAGCAGTTGTAACTACTACTACTCAGACAGTTCACTGTTAAAATACTCTCACATTCAAAACAGGATAATCAGGAGATGAAATGAATTTTCAGTGGAGCATCATTGATGTAAAAGTTTGTGTGACATGCTTGTTTGCAGTAGTAGAAGACAAAGCTGAATGGTCCAGGAGCATCCTTCCTTTGCTGAGACCTATAAAAAGATTCAGCAGGCCCACCTTTTTCAATATAACTCAGCTAGTCCTAATATCATCTAGTAGAGTTTATAATTTTTAGGCATCCAGTCCACTTCTGAGCTTGTTGGAACTACTTCATCAGTAATTTCATTTAAAATGTTAGTGAAACTGGATTTAATGCACAAAGGTATTATTTGTAGGCAAGCATCGATAACAAAATTGTGTTCCAGCTAAAAAAGAAATCCTATAGACACTTTCCTTAGGGTAATAAAATTATGTTTCACATTCACTTTCCTCTTAAAGTCCTTGTTTCCAATACTGAGGACACTAGCATAGGCACCACTCAGAACTGATGTAGTGAGGTTCGGAGTGAGTGAATGTCCTTTCTTCTTTCCTATTTTGGCTATTAAATGATAAAGTGTTCTGTAAGGGGTCTTCCTGTCAGAGGAGCTGTTAGAAACTGACTGCTGAGGCTGTGTTATAGGAATAGATGTTGAAGTTAAGAGGTAGCTTTGCCATCTTTCTCTATACAGGTCAGTACAGTGCCACAGAGATTAAATAGGATTTCACAGAAAAACCAAAAAATCACCTTAATTGAACCTGGACCTTGCAGCACAATATTCTTCTCTTAAAATAGACATTTTCTTAAAGGAGAATGTTCTAAAAGAGCTTTAAAAGTACCTTTAATGCTGACCCCAGTTAAAGAAAAATGAAAAATGTTCACTCTTTAGTTCTTTTTAATCTTCATGGGACAGAGCTGGATCCCAGAAATCTTTCCAGTCTTTTCCTTTCCACGTTTAGTTTTGTTAACTTTTTTGTCACTGATTTAAATATATGAACATGTATGTTTAATTCCAGTAAAATATAAACAATTAAGTTTAAAAAGTAAGACTAAAGTGCCAATTTTTTTAGATTTTTAGTGTAAAACTAAGAATGGGACAAATCCACATGATTTTCTTTGGTTTGTATGAATTTATCCTTGCTAAATTTGCACCTATAGTCCTATTAAAATGATAGGACTATACTGTAGTCCTATTAAAATCGCATCCTGCATTACCTCTATATAATAAGATTTGAATTTGTCCCTGAATGTTAACACTTTTAATAAAGACCTCATAGAACACTTTCTCAGAGCTGGAATCAGTGTTGTAATTATAATTTTTTTAATTTTTTTTTTTTTTTTTTTTTAATCAAACGTATTAAACTTTCTTTTAAATCCAAGGCTGTTTCTTTGTGTCATCTTGTCTGCATCATAGACAAGAATTAAAGCCTTTTCACTAAAGCAGGACATGTGGAAGATGGAAAACGACAACTGACTTGCAGTGAATCTGAAAGTCAGAGAAGACAGTAACTACAGGATGGAATTGTACTGGGTAATGGAGCCTGAACATTGCAGCTACTAATTATAGTCCAAATTATGTCCATGGGGGTCTCTGTCTACAAAGCTGAAAGAGCATTTCTCCAATTCTTTCATTGCTGAAGCAAGGTACTGTAACACACGGGGCCTCCAGGGATGCTGCAGCAAGTAAAAGGAAGAATGCCTTGTTCTTCAAGTGTTCCCTGCTGGCACAAAGCCCTCTGGGCCAAAAAACAGATTCATAAGCAATCAACTTAGCCACCATTAACCATAGATGAATACACTAGACAGCTAGGGAATTTCATTACAATAACTCTTGTTTACCAAAACTGTGCCAAAAATAAATGACTTCCTTCCTTGTAATAAAGTTTACTCACCTCCACAAAACATGCAAAGCACACAAAACACAGTGGGAATGTTTCAGTATGATTCAGCTTTTAAACCTCCAGATCCAGAAACAGGTTCCACGCTGTTGTACTTAAACTGCCAGTTTCAGAATTCTTAACTATCTTAACTTAACTAAATCTTATTATCTTATTCTTAACTTAAAATCTAAAAAGTAACATTTTCTGCAAGTATAATTTTAAACATGGAAGGTACTCTTGACTTCGAAGTTTACCTATAAATGTATGACTTCATCATTACCATTTAAAATGAGTAAAAGTTTTTGTCATTAAATTGTGGTCAAATATAGTTTAAGAGTGAAATTGAAAGACTGAACATGGAGGTTGTGCCATTGAGACTTTATAAACAAAAAGAGGTTCCCTGAATGTAGTTTCTGGGAACAGTCTAAATAGTCAGAGTGGGACTTAGTTAAGTCACTGCCACATCATGGAGTAATGTGAATGAACACCTTCAAGGTGGCATAGGGCCTCCTTGTTAGGCTGTTTCTCAACAGTCAGGCTAAAGGTGTGTCATTAGATCACATTAGCAATGGTAATGAAATCACCTAAATGCTAAACCTTCTAAATTTTGTACCAGAGCCTTTCCATAAGAGTTATAATATTTTTCTAGCAAAGTAAACCTAGAAAATCTACAAGGACTTTTTATTTTGCAGTGGACATGAAATTTTAGGCAACTTACAAGGTGAGATTACCCACAAAGTTCCTGGCTAATGCTTCTCCATAAAGAAGGCTCCTGCATGAGTTTTAACACAGAACAATACGGCACAAAGGGTAAGATCCCTTCACAACCCTAGACAAGTATTCGATCACGTAGTGACTTTCTCTGCAGTGTGTTTCCACTCTCATTTTAAACTCCTGGTTTTACTAAAAAGTAAGAATATTGTTTTGGTGCAGAACAGGGTATGTCTCAATGGGTAGTATTACAATATTTTGAGAAATTAATAAGAAAATTTAGTCAAAGTTGAGAAAAACAAACAAACAAGAGACATGGATTCTACCTGATCATTTTTCAAAGCAATCCGTCTTTGAGAGATCTCTGGACTATACTGAATTCTTTTAATGATCTGAGTAAAGCTAACGAGGTGTAGTTCTTCACTAGTGGTGTAATGCCATATACCACCTGTCTCCCCTGTAAAGCGTTCTAAGTTGGCTTTATGCCCACTATAAACCTCGAACATTTTTCTTCCTGATAAAAAGTAAGTTATTTTATACATTTGTAATGGATAAATTATTCATATATCAGACATGAGCCTGAGTGACAACAAAAGTATCAGGGAATTTACATTTAGTTCATCCTAAACCTAGATACCTGGATCATGCAGGCGTTCAAATACATTGTAATGATGTGTAATGGGCCAAGTTCATCCACATTTTTATGAGAAATTGAAGCAGTATCATCTTAATTGTTTCATGACGTATCTATGAGACTTCTTCAAACCATTCTACCGTGGAGCTACACTTAAATATCTTTAGGAACATCTGACTAATTCTGTAATCAAATGCTTGCCTCTGAGGTGAAGATGTGGCAGTATTTCTGAGTTTTACAGTAACTGTCTATTTGGTTTTGCTCAATTCAAAATTGCCACTGCAATCTATGAAACTGATTCACAAAAGCTGAGTTGAAGAACTGAGACCCACGTATCTTTAAGGTTCTACTCTCTCCATTCTTAGGGTCTGTTTATGTCCTTTGTGTGCTGGAGAAAGCAGAGCTGTATCATTACTACAGCCTTCAACTTTGGAATTACCTCCTATCTATTTGAGACTGAGTTTGATCACTTTTAAAGCCAGTGACACTGTGCATGTCTTATGTTTCTAGATTTTCATTAGCTACAATATCTGAAGTTTAATGTTATTATGATCTCTTTTTCATTTTCTTTAAATGTCTCTGAGTGTGTGCATGGACTCATATGTGTGGGCATATGCGTGGGGATTGTAACATTAAGTATTTGATTATCCTATTTGCTTAATGTCAGTTTCACACATTTCCAACCATTTAAAGTACTTCCAGATTACACATTGGTGGGTGTGTAAATGACAGCAATAATAACGATAATAAGGATAATTTCTACAATTTGGAAGTAAATTTTTCTGTGTTCAGCTGCTCCCATAGGATTTTGTTTGCATGCAAATTAGATACAGAAAATAGGCCTATTCTGATTTTGAAAATGACCTGAAACTGAATCAGATATAGCTTTGTGAATCTGACTTCAGCCTACATAACTCTAGAAATTTGAAGAAAACTAAGAAATTGACAAATATTACATTAATGAAACTATTACTGGTATTTCAGTCCACAGTCCTTTATAAGGGGAAAACTTGCATATATATTTAATCATAGGTGAAGTAAAGGTTAGTGTAAAGAGAAAAGTACATTTCTATATAATTAAATGAACGTACACATAAATATGCATACAGACATTTACACATTTACACAAATATATATATATATACACACTTTGTTTCCTTTCCTTCAAATATATATGCAAGAGTAGGTTTTTTAGGTTCTGAAAATTATGAGCTTTCTAAAAATGCTTTTGTCAAGAGTTTTATCTCTGTATGTGGAGACTAACTTTAGAAATTATTAAATCAGTATTAAATAACTTTTCAACTGATCATTGTGATCAAGCAGACAGCTTTAAGAAGTCAAAAACAGATTTGGGCTTCACACAAGTCCTGAGCAGAACAGACTGCATCAGCCTCCCTTTTTGTTGTTGTCAAAAAGAAATGTATTTTAGCTGAAATTCTGAGACTTAATCTTGCTTCATGTAATTTGTCTTCAACTTCTGCTGAAGTTAATGAGAGTTGAGGATACCCAGGAACTGCTAGGCACTCATGGGAATGTGTTGTTCTGTTAATTTATTTTCTTTGAACTTCATTACTTGAAATTCACAAACACACACCCTAGTAAACATTTATGCATGAGAATTATTTTTCACAGTATAAGGAAATTCAGTGGAACTATTCAAGTATCACAGTTTGTAGAATCTGACCCATTGTCTAAAGATCTGCACCTGCCCTCATAATTTTACCAGTGTCATAGCAGTTTTTCCCAATGTTTTTCCTGGTATTACCACTAAAATATTCCATTGAATGCAGAGTAAGAATTCAGTTTTAATATACATGCAGATTTTTTTTTTTTTCATTATTGAATTTAAACAGCCCCCTGTTTTGGATGAGGCTTGTCTTTTAAGATGGTCTGACAGGAACGTTTTGTCTTGAGGAAAAACAGGCTTTGTGAAGAAAGACTCAAGGGAAAGCAGAGACAGGGAAAATGAAGCAGCCAGAGCCCAAAGCACTTGGCTGAACTATTCTCTATCTTCCTTGAGTAGTTATTTTCTCTTTTAAAGCTTTCAAGTTTTAATCATTACCTTATGGGATATGGTAAGAAATTGTTAAAAAAAGAATAATTGCATAAAATAATCACAAATTAAGTGCATTCAAGTTGAAAACAGATCCTTACTACCAACTGTCTGTAGGATGTAAGGGAGAAACGATTTTCTGACAATATTATAATTATTGTTTGCTATTTAAATTGAGGAAAAAAACGATGCTGTTAAGAGATGCTTTAAAAATTTGTCTTGGGACACAGCCCAAGCTCACTGTTTCAGTAAATATATAATGGAAATTTTCAAGATGTCCAGTGAGACACTACAGTTTTTAAAGCTTACCCTGGGTCTCTTTGCAACGAGGGAAATATATGCAGTATTCAGTTCTAAGATTCTCCCAGTGGCCATCCTATCATACTCTGATACTTCAGATATTGCCCAGAAAAGTTGTGATTTGTACCCATGAAAGTCTGTAACCATGGCAGGTCAGGAATCAGCTCACAAATTTTTCTTCAGTGAAAGGCAGATGTCCTTAGAAGAAAATAACAGGACAAAATCCAGAATGCCTTTCTAAAGTATTATTATTATAGGGATTATAGATGTTGAAATGCATTACTCCAGCACACTGGGCTTCCTAGATTGTAGTCTAAACACCCTTGAAGATCTTTTTTTTTTTTTTTTTCCCCTGGGGAAAGTTAGTGCCTTAAAGTGAGCTCCAAACCCACCTCAAAAACAGTGAACCACAAACTTAGCCTTGGCAGAGCAGGCAGCCTCCTGGGGCCGACAAAGTGATTGTCATGTACCTTGCCATTGTCATCAGACTCCTGGTCCAGGAGTCTGGTCCAACTATGCACTTTATCCAGGCCAGTAAGCTACTTGGAATCATAGAATCATGTAATAATTTGGGCTGGAAGGGAGCTCTGCAACCTCAAGTTGCAGATAGGCTAAGCCTCTTTTGTCTCAAGTAGAGAGAAAGTCCCATTTTCTTTTTCAGTATCACTAACTGGGAGTCTCCTTCAGACACCTAGGCAGTCTATAAAGAATGTGGAAGACTAATACTTATTTTTTCTTGTGATAAAGATGTCTCAAGCTATTTAAGTTAACCTCACTGAAGAGTTTATACCTGGGATACTTTTGTATGAATTAGGTGAATTAAGATGGAAGAAATGTATCCTTATATCTTCAGTTTTAATTGCACAAGCACAAAGAAATGAAATCACGAGATACTAGGTGAAAAAATAACATTTAAAGAAAATATGTCAAACAGAGGGTAAAACAAGATCTGCATTTAAAGATTAGGGTTCTGTTATTTATTTTTTCCCAGTAATTTTTTCTAAGTAGCATACCTACTTCCACCTAAACTCCATTCTGTGTACATTTCTTTTCACAGATATTCCTTGGCAACTTAATCTTATCTTATATAGGTAGGACATTATTAATAATAAATAATTTAATAACAGGTAATTCCCATTAATTATATTTAGGCAGAACACTAACAAAAAACTGATAAACCCTATTTTTATTTTATATTTTGGGGAGTGTATTCCTTATTTCAATGCCATTTCAAATAACAGGAGTTCTGATACTGATGAACATGTTACTTTTCCAGTCTATTGGGAAATAACGTGTCCAAAGCAAAAATAAAACTTTAAAACATGCAAAGGAAACATCAGGTAAAGATAACATTTCTAATGAAAAGTAATGAGTGTTTCCTTCAAGGTATTGTGAGTTCATATGACTATTTTTTTCTCTTATTCCAGCTATTTTAAAGTACACTGTCATACCACACCTTTGAAGTTATTTTTGCAACTTCAAAATCTATGTTCAGTGATATTCTCTTTTTCTTCCAAAATTTTACTTTTGAATAAACTAGACTTCACAATTGTTTCATATAATTTCTCTGATGGAACCCAGACTCCATGGACCTACTTTTCACCAGATCTCAGTTGCTTGTGTTCCTGATTGTCTAGACTGAGGACTTTCCAGAACTTAAGATATCTTTCTTCTAGCTCGTCTGCCAAGGTTTCTTGCCCAGGTAAATCAGCCCTCTCAGGACAGTAAACCTAGGTTTCATGCTGATGTGGTGGAAAGATTGATCTGGAGCACAAACTTGGCCCAAGTGTTAAGAAGGACTATAAAGTTCAAAGAGAGCCTGCAGGAGTCCATAAATGGCCATTTTCTATTTATTGAGGGCAGTGAACACTGAAAATGGGACAATTGTGTCTGGGTAGCAAAACCTATTTAAATTTCCTAGGAGACACTTCAGATATTCTAATTTAACAACTACCTGCTCTTTCAGAATGATGTGGATACTTAGACAGAGAAAGTAGCCCCATGAATGCTGTTAACAGATTAATTTAAGACATATAGTTATAAAAATAGCTGTAATATTACATTCTTGGTGACCAGATGTGGGTAGAAGTGACACATAACAAACTTTTTATGTTTTCTGTGCTAAGCCCCAAGTTAAACTCCTGTTCTAAGCCTAAAGTTCCTGGTCAGAAATATCAGTATTTTCAAGCACATATCTTAACCTTTCAACACCATGACTAATGGGGCATGTTGTCATTATTCCAACTTACAGCAAGAAGGTCCACAAAACAATGAAAGAGCATGTATAACAACCTTTGTACCTAGTCAGCAGGTTTTAATATTTGTTACTGTTACAGTCAGAAGTAACACTGAAATTCATTTTTGTTTTGGATCTGTGAAACAAAGTCCAACTGTAGAAAGGGTCGGGTGCAAGCAGACTTTTTTTGACAATTGGTGCATGCAAAAATATAGAGCCAGGCAAAAGAGGGAGAGAGGAAAAGAAGATATAATAGAGAGAGAGAGAGAAGTGGTAAGAAAGTGATAAGAAAGAATGAGAGAGAAAAGTGGATAAAAAAGGGTAAGAAAGTGGGAAGAATGAGAGAGAGAGAGAGAGAGTCCAGGGGTCCAGCTGTCCAGCAAGTTTCTTCAGGATGGTGCTGATTCTGGACAGGGTCTGATGCAGAACAGCGGTGGGTCAGGAGACAATGCCAGCCACAGCATGGACAGCTGAGTCCCTTTTGTTCCAAAGGGGCAGCTGTTAGTCAGCCAGGTTCTTTAGAAGACAGGATGCCTGGAGGGGAGCAGAAGGGTGTAATCCCCCACCCACTCATCAGTTCTTATCTTCTTCCAGGCACTATGCACTCTGTTCCAGCCCCCTTAGCCAGGTACTTTGCAAGTACAATCAAGGTGGCTCAGTCATGCCTGGAGGGATGTCCCAACATTGAAGGCTGGTGCTCAGAGAAGAGGAATAGCCTCCACCCAGTAGGTCTTATCACATCCCGAGGTGTCACCCTCTGCTCAGCTCTGGACAGCCAGGTCCTCCACCCTAGCCAGGGTTATTCACTTTAAAATTGCTCCTTTGAGACCATTGCAAATCAGTGAGGTCAGACTCACACAATGACATGTTTTAGAACAAGGTAATGACATTCAAAAATAATCTTCTTTTGGCTTTTGTATTTCCCTGATGACAAGTGCAGCTGTGATTTTCAAGAAAGCCAAAAACTGTTTGAGATTGGAGGTAAGACATTAGAGATCCACAGGACAGTGTCAGAAATAAATTATATCAGCCAGACTCCTCCAGAATATATATCCTTCATTGACTCCTTGTAACTCATCAAGCTTGCATTAATGTGTGAAAAAAAAATTCAGGCTGATTAGACTTTAGGCCTAAAAGCCCTATGGATCCTCTTGTGGTGACTGCTTCTGGCTTGTTCCCATTGGTTTTCTCTCTGCAATATTATTGCCTGTTGACACTTGTTCATAAAATCCCCCTGCAACCTACATTCCAGTAGGAATTATCTTTCTTATTTCACTCTTCTTTGCATCGAGCATGTTAATCTGGCTGTGTACGCTTTCCAGAAAAGGTAATATTATAGACACATCTTGAAATAGAAGTCTTGGTTGTGTTCATTTAGCCATGGTTATACAGCAAGTAGGATACAGCACTCAATGAAGAAGGTATCACATATTGTCAAAGTATATGCAATTAATACCCTTAATGATACTAATTCAGTGGAGAAGTCAAATCACACTTGGAGTACTGGGTCCAGTTCAAGAATAACATACATCTACTAGAGGGATTACAACAAATGGCCGCTATGATAATTAAGGGATGACAACATCTCTCGTGTGAAGAAAGACTATCAGCTAGGACTGTTCAGCCTGGAGAAGAGAAAGCTCAGGGGAATCTTATGAATGTGTACAAATATCTGAATGGAAGGTGAAAACAGGACAGAGCCAGGTTTTTTTTCCATGGTTCCCAGTAAGAGGAAAAAAGGTAATGTGTGCAAACTGAAACACAGTTTGTTCCATCTGGACATCATGTTCCCTCTGAACATTTTTGCACCCTGTGTGGGTGACTGAGCACTATCACAGCTACCTGAATAACCCATGGAGTCTCCATTCCAGGAGATTCTAAAAAGCTATCTGGACACTATCCTTTACCACTTACTCCAGGTGAATCTCTTTGAGGAGAAGGAGGTAGGATGAGATGACCTCCATAAATCCTCTACCAGCCTCAACCATTCTGGGATTCTGTGATTCTGAGAAAATTTAAGAACCATATTTTAACTGCAAAAAATCCTCAAAAAAGATTTGAGAAATTATACAGTTAAAAAGGTAGTACAGATTAACTGCGTTTGAATTAACTATTGAAAGCCTGAAAAGTGAATCAAACTTTGAATTACATATTGACTGCCAGAAGAGTTAGAAAGGCAAACATTGACATCACCAGACTGAATATATCTTGAGGCTGTCCCTCTCTACATGCTCACATCTGATCCTGTGCACTAACTCTCTGTGACTGCTTTGTACCAGAGCAAAAGAGTAATTGACATTCGAGTTAACATAGGCTGAAAAATGACCTCAATTCTTCACTTTGTCCCTGACTTAGCAGGGTATGAGGGTTAGAGAAGGTCACTTGATTAAAAATCTGCCGATATTTCATCCTAACATCAGCAGAATACTGCAATACCATAGCTGTGCTGCTTACTAGTGAGTTCATCAAATTGAGTGAATTCATAAGCCTGAGTTCAAAAACCTGAATTCAGTTTTCAGACATAAACACATCCTCTGAACATTTTCCTTTTAAATCCCACTTAACATTATGAATTTTCAAGTGTCTATTCTGGACATTGCCCTGGCAACTGGGACACAGTTTTTATGGCAAGATGCCTAATTTTTGTGGTGCTGTGGTGAGGAAGACTGATATTTCTCTGTCATTTGGATTTATATTTAAAAAAGGAACAGTTTTTATTGAGTCAAACATGTAAATGAAAACAAGCATCTGTAAAGTAGTCCTGGTTTTATTTTTACTGTGCTTGAATCAAGTTATCATATGTTTTCCAAACCTTAATATCTAGAGAATATTTACACTGACCACATGTAAACATTTGATTGAGTAGGAATACACTAATTATTGTGAAGGTGGATGTGAGACTTCAGATAACTGGGAAACCCAGTCAGAACTGAGAAGCTGAAACCTTTAATAGTCAACAATATTGACTTTTAAATTATCACAATTAGGAAATCTGTGCTCATTCCAGTGTATCCATTTGAATTTGCTCAGTTTACTATTAGATTTTCTTCCAAACTTAAAATGACAATATTAATTGTTTTTAACAGAGATTCTGACATGAGATTTGCAACAGGAAAATTTCTAGAAAAACCTGCTACTATGGAACTGTGTTGAAAATTTTAAACATTTAAAACTATACATTAAGAAATCATTAAAAACAATTTTTATTCATAAATTACTTTTTAAAAAATATATATTTAAGATTTAAAGAAATACTTTATTTGGTGAAGCAAATTGCGCATAGTATGTGCCATTTACCTTGGTATTGGATATATAATCCCAACCAACTTCATAAAAAAAACCAAAAAAACCCCCAAAAGAACCAGTTTTCAGAGCCTGTTAAACATGAAACCTATAGGAAAAGAAAAAAAAAAAAAAAAAAAAAAAAAGAGTTTATAGATTACTAGAAGGGAAATAAAAAAATAGAGACCATAGAGAACATTCAAATCTTGCACTTGGATACATTGGAAGCTTTAGTAAAGCATTATGGTAAAAAAGCTGTTTGGAAAGAAATGGTGCATGAATATTAGGAGTATTTACAGAATTAAAGTTTGAAAACTAAAAACTAACAAGCCTACAAATATCCACAGGAGTTTAAAGAAGTAAAACTTCTTAATGTGGTTTGACAGCAGTGAATAACTCAAGAAAATCCTTGGAACCTGTCTTCAAATCCCGTCTGTGCGCTAAGTCAGGCACACTGGGAAGACCCAGAGGTAAGAAGCATAGATGGAAAAGAATTGACTGGAGGAATAGAGGGGTGGATGTTCTGTGCCTTTGCTGCCTAGAGTGGATGATTAGCATAATTAATCTATACTTTGCACTGGCCCAGAGGGGGAGTGATTCCTTGATGCACCTGGTGAATAGAGTGATTTAGTAAACTAAAAGAGGGAATTGCTAATGCAGCTTCACTACAGCCTTTGTGAGTAGCAAGCAGGTGCTTTCAACTCATCATAGCTGCCAGTGTCTTGGGGAGAAGACAGGAATATGATTTGACTGCTTATGGCCTGACCCATGTCCTGCAGAGCTCATAGATGGGAATGCAATGACTGCATGAAGTGAAGAGAGACTGGCTGCCTCATGGGGAAGCTGGTGGAAATCAGTAGCTGATCAGTGTCTTTCTGGGAAAGTATGCTATATTGCTGCTGGGCATGGAAGGATCTGTCAGTTCACCCCTTCCCTGATTCTTCTTTTTTTTTTTTTTTTTTTTTTTTTTTTTTCCACATAATTTTCCTTTTTAAAAGCAAACTCCCTGAAGAGCTGCATGTGGCATTGATCATTAAAACCCAAGGATTAATTTTAAATGGCAACGTCTTAGGAAAAAACAAAACAAAACAAATCCAAGTGAGCAGCACTAGAACATCCTGAAGAAGCTGTATCTAAAGGCCATTTATATTTATTTTCATTTTATAGAAGTACTTCTTCAGGTTAAAAATGCAAAAGTTCTGGCTGCTGTGCAACTTCAAGTGTTCCTTGAATATAAGCAATGGATTACAAAACCCAGTACTATTCAGAATGCTATACTATTATGCAGAATACAGGGTGTGGGCACTTTGGTTGGGGCTGAGGTTTTTCTGGGATGTACTGCTGTTGTGAGTTTGAAAGAACATATACTAATTTCCATTATAGAACCTTAAAACTTATAAATTACAGTAAGAAATGAAAAAAGAATGCCAAGTGAAACCAGCCACTACTTTACTTCCTTTAACTTGAAGTTTATGTTCACATGGAAAAAAAGGTTGGGGAAGACTAAAAGTGCCAAGAAAATAATGAATAAAACCAAATACATCTCCTTCAAAAGTTTTATTCAAAGAGAGGGTTTGAAATATGTCTACTTTATGGGGAATATAGTTAATACCTGAAGTAATGTAAAATTGTAGATTACAATTTATTTTGATAACCTGATTTTGATATCTTGCAGAAATATTTCAGTGGTGCTTTGTACACTATTGCACCATGTGTAGATTTATAGACCTAGGCTATACAAAAATAAGGAAAGTTTAAGGCAAGATGCTAGTGAGACTTAGAACAAGATATAGCATGAAATAGTCACTTCTATGAATGCAATTTCATTCATTTATGCATTTATTTCCCTAGATAGCCTCTTGCTCTTCTAACAATAGAATAGAAAATATATTAAATGTGGGTTAGTGTGAAGAGAGATGTTATAAGTATTAGGACTCTGATCTGGCACAAGCATTGAGCAGAATGAGAAATAAGGGCTGAAAAAAGTCAGATAATGGATATTGTATTGAAGAATGAAAAAGAAATAATCAGAACTGAAAGCCAATGGTGAATGAAAGACAGTGTCTCAGTATTCAATATCTTACTGAATACGTTGCTAAACACATTGAAAAACCTCTTGAAAAACCTCTTGCTTCTGTCATGAACAAGTTATTGCCTGGTGATGTCCTTGGCCTTATTTTTTACCATAATCAGATTGCTGATGACAAGATTTCTTTCAAAATCGTAACTAGTCCACTTACTTGGATTTGTTTTATTGTAGAGATAGAAAAATAGCAAACGATAGATGTCATTGCCTTAAACTTGTTTTAAAGGGACACATATTATAACAAGGTTTAGAAAAATAACGACAGAAATGGGTACTCCCATTCTCAGTAATAAACTTCCAGCTAATAGTAGAGGATAAGCTAAATCTATTCTTCATGAAGTGGTTCTGTTAAAAGTCTGCTTCAAATGAACTTTGCAGCAATGATACCAGATGATCACTAATGATACTCTGACTCTTGTGTCCTGCTTTTTTTGCTATGATACACCTATTGATATGTACATTCTTAAAGCTCTTACTTTCTGCCCTCTGCTCACTTTCTTTTTAAAAATACACTGGAATAGTTCTTGTGCATTTCAGTTGCCTTAAGAAGGTGCATTTTATAGTTTTTCTCTTAAACATTCAGAAGTCTGGCTTTCAGAAGCAGAGAGTATTCAGGTATAAGCCATGCCAGTAAATGTTGCAGATATACAAATCCATTAATTTAACTTTCAATTTTGTGTAGACTTTGATAAAAAGGAATACTTTCCCCTTTACTTAAAAAAGAACTGAATATAATTGGAGGCAGTTCCACTAGGAAGGAAAGACTTCTCTGTTAAATAAAGAAACAATCATCCAAATATATTTCCACTAGCTACACTGGTCATAGTACAACTGAAAATATGTGTTTTCTTTAACAGGGCAAAAGTTCTCTTATTTTATTGGGATCTTGTTTTTTCTTTTTTTATATCTCCATATTTAAAAGTATACTATGGAAAAGTATATTTTTGAATCTGAGTTAAATGTACAATTTTCACATCTATCAAAGATCTCTCCATCCAAAGTTTTAAAAGAATTTAGAGGAGGAGGAAAAGAGAGCATGAAGAGATCCATCTGATTTAAAGAAAGATAAAGCTTACCCATTTCCTTTCCAATCAGTTACTGATCTGGAGTTTGGGAGGTGACACAGATGTGTACTAATAGATCATTTATTATTTCATAGATGTCATTATATCTTGACAGACCTTTCTTTTCAGTCCTAGTGACTGTATCCCACAGAAAATATTCTGGTACCTTCTAGGCTATTCATATATTCATCCTATTTTAGCAGTTCTTCATTTTCTTTAGAGGATTATATTTCTCAAACAAGTGAAAGACTGATAAGCATGAAGGAGTTGCATTCTGATACGAGTAGTTATCAAAAACATAATAGTTTCCGCACCTCTCTTACATGACAGGAAAAAAATTATGCGTGCTAATTAGACCGTTAAAAGTCAGAGTAGAGCCTACAGCCTAGGCTCTACTGAATACTGTTTGTATACTCCCACAGTATCATTGATCAAAATAATGCTTAGGGCCCTCTTATTATGGATTCATTTGGTATTCATTAGTGTGTCACTGATCATAATTATTTCATTTGGTATTCAGAGATGTCATATGTTTCTCTGTAGGTGTTACTGGACACTTAAAATAAATTGCTTCTTTCCTCTCTTGAACTTTTTGATGACATGTTAAAGCAAAACACATTTGCACTAACTCTGTCTCTCCCAGTCCACCTGGCATCACAGAGGCATATCTATAGCAATTGAAACAGTAAAACAACATTTTTCTCTTCTGCAAAAATGGAAGGTTTTAATACTTAAAGATCGTACACAAAGTTACACAATATAAGTATCATTTTATTCTATTTAAATAGTGGAGGTGTGAAGGAATTTGGAATTGCAAGAAAAAAATATAAAATGCTAACTTTCCAGTTGAAAAAAAAAAAAAAAGCGGGTCAGAGGGGACCTATAGTTGGCATATTAGAAGAAAAACATTTTTTATTTTTAGAAAAAGCATCACTAAAAGAAACCAGGATCAGAATTTGGGACTTTAGAGTATCTTTGACTTCAGCAAAAATCTGTTATTACTTTTCCTAGCCCATTTACACAAACCATAATAGTGTAATTGATATGAACTTCAATATATATACATATTCCATCGTATGTACCCTTTTTCTGGATACGTATAAATCTAATGTAGAAAAACCAGATAGTTCTGTTTTAGAATGCAGTACTGATACTTCCTATCAGTACTACTTTGCCATTGATGAAACTACACTTTCAGGGCTGAATACATGACAGGTTGCTTTTCTTTTCTTGCTGATTATGATTCGATAAACTGCTTCTAGTTGCTTCTGGTATTTCCTGAGTAAAGATGGAAAAGTATCAATTAAGCTCAGTATTTTCCTCATTCTATGTTCAGTGAAGTCACCTGGAGTTGTTCTACATTTAAAAGGAAATGTGGAACTCTTTTCTGTACTTCCAAAAAGATTGAGGATTTTATGTCATGCATATGGCAATGCTTCCCCGTGTCCAAAAGTAGTTGAACATGGAAAATTTTCTTTAACGTAGACTGAGCATTCAAGACAATTAAAATTAGCCAGACTATAAGTTCAACAGTATGTAAAAGTTAATCCACCTTCACACTCATAGTTTGAATGAAAAATAAAGCAATGTCTTGACTGTCAATGATGCAAACTGGAACTCTAATCTTGGGAGGCAAATGCTTACAAGCCAATATGGAAGGTGCATTGTGCATTGTAAAGGTACAATATTTTGCTTGATCCCTACCCTCTTTTCAACTGTCTCATATGGTTTTGACAGATTCAGGCTACATCTTTCTTGTTTTTAAAACCATTGTCCCTTTCAAAATATGTATTATCATAACAGATTCTGTAGTTGGACTCCTGTAGTAATGTCTCTTTAGTTCTACTACTACAATTAAAAAGAGAAAAGTAACATATAGAAAACAGGCTTTCCTTTCAGTGGTGAAGAATTTTACAACTTATTGCATGTTTCTGCAAAAATCAATCTTGTGTGGCAAAACATAATTGCAATGTACTTTCAATTCTAGTTGTTAGACACCACTGATATAAAAGGTCCCACAGGAAAGTCTTTTGTGAATCTCAAAATACCACCAGAACATCCTTTTTTGCACATGGCTTCCTGAATAAACTTTTGGGGGAGGCTGGGGAAGGAGGGGAGTGGTGGTTTTGGTGGTTTTGGTTTTGTGTGGTTTTAATATTCTTTCCCCAAAATATGCCTGAAGCTAAACTCTTCAGTCTGCATTTGAATGACAAAAGTGGCTTTGTTGTTAAAAGTGCTGGATGAGGAGTACAAGCATTAAAATAAATAAATTTAGTATATTTTATTCTTAATCCTAAGAAATGTCATATGCTTTCTAAACATTATATCTGGTTGTGAAGGGAGCATCTCTACTATTAAATTTTGACTTCATCTTGGGTGGTGACTCTTGAAAGTTAAACCAGTGGAGTCGTTACATGGAATTATGGTCCCTTCTTCTAAAAATGGGGGTGGTCTTCAGCACTTCACTGTTAAAACAGGCAATATAGAATGATTTTTATTTTTTAAATTTTTCACCTCTTAGTTATTTAACCTGTTAATTCTAGCTAGTGTTACCTTTAGCTAGTTTAACCTGTTAATTCAGCTAATATCTCCTGCTGAGTTACAGGATAGCACTAGATTCAGACACACCTCAGTGTTTTTGCCTGTAACCAGGGCCAGCAGGTGTGGGTCTGCCATCCAGCCTTTCCTGACTGCCTGCTGCTGCAAGGACTCTTGTGGGAACAACATGGAGGAGTCAGGACTGGTTTGTAGGGGGTGAAGGACCTGGAGGAGCTGCCAGCCTCCTGTACAGGGCAGCCTGGGCCACCTCTTCTGGGCTGGAAGTTCCAGGCCTGCCCAAGATCAGGGAAGACCACAGACCAGGGATATAGGGAGAGAAGTGCAGCTGGTAATCTCAGTACTGATGGGCTTGTGTGGGCTGAGGGTGAGTTCAGTGGCAGGTGGAGAGCGTATAACTCCTGAAGCATCCCTGCTAGAAAGTTCTAAAATCCTTTCCTCATTTAGAAAGTTTCCAGGGCAAACAAGCCAAAAAATGCTTCACTTCTCAGGATGGAGAGATACTAGAACAGGCTGCCTAGAGAACTTGCAGATGCCCCATCCCTGGAAGTATTCAAGACCAGACTGGGTGGGGCTTTGAGCAAATTGGCCTACTAGGAGGTGCCTCTGTCTGTGCAGGGGGGTTGGAAATAGGTGATTTTTAAGATTCCTTTAACTCAAACCATTCTGTGATTCTGTGACATAGGCAGGAAAACTTCATTTAAGACTGTTCACACAGAGTAGAATAGTAGCTGCATGGACTTATTGTAGGCTACTAGGAAATAGACCCATGCAAAAAATTTTCTTTTGGGCATTTAGCTATATTGAATACAGCTGTTACATAGGGGATTAACTGCAGACCCAATACATTGGTTTTAGTGCAGCCTTAAAGGGAACAAGTTTAGGTACAAGGCTTACAAACTGAGCTAGTACAGACATCCAGCACAGTCAACTCTATCTGCTGCTATAGATGATCTGAAATAGTCTATTTAATCTCTCTCAAGATGGGTTCTGTCTCTGGAGGGTTAAGACTATAAAGCACTGTTTTCTGACTTTTTATTACAATTTTGAATCCTCCCCACATATCTTGGTGTTTCAATCTGCCCAAGTCTGCAATGTTTAAATTGCCTTTGACCTTTAAGCAACTTATCAAAGCAAAATAATTCCAAAGGGAACATCAAATCTGACCGTGAGATTTGCTCTCTTCTGTGAAACACCAAGCCCAGAGCCCTAAAGTTTAGAAAAATGAAGATAAATTTGAATACTTCTTATTGTTCCCCATAAGCAGATAGCCATAAAAACGTTAGGTTAGCAGGGACCTCTGGAGGTAGTTTTGTACAACCTCTCACTCAGATCACAGGGGAGATGAGATCTGACAATTCAGGTACTTGCCTAATGGACAATAAAATAATCAGAAAGAACCTCATGAACCAATAGGACTTCATGGAGTGCTTTTCTCTAAGTCAGCTGTCCTAGAATTGCGTTATGAATATTTTGAATGATAAAAAGACCATGTAAGATTCTGTATCATTTCACTAGCACTAATATTGGTTAGCACTACACCTGAAATAGGCAAAAGATTACTAATATTAACGAGAAAAATTTAAAAATACCAAAAAATACTGAAAACTGTTCATACACTGTCCATTTACAACAGATAATTACACATGGGGTGTTAGTCTTTATTGTTAAGAATATTTGAGTGCCTACCTTTGTGAATACTATGTTATATACTTCTGTTCGAATAGTAGAGTTGGAATAAGGATTTTTCAGAAAGCTTTGGGTATTTATGAATCTTTTAGAGAAGTTATTTTTCTAACTTATGTTGTAATATTTCATGTAAAAAGGGCAATTCCTCTTTCAAGAAATTCAAACAAACAAAAAGCCTTCAAGGCATTTCTTCTATCCTGAACATAATACTGAATCATAGAATCATAGAATCATAGAATCATAGGGGTTGGAAAGGACCTCGAAAGATCATCCAGTCCAACCCCCCCTGCCAGAGCAGGGCCACCTAGAGTATTTGAATTAGAATGATAGATAGGAATTTTAAAAAATTAATATATTTTAAATACCAGCCTATGATAATGATTAATACTTTTATCATTAAGCTTATAAGGTTTTTTTACAATACCTTTCTTACTTCAACACTGCTTTCTTGTAACAGCTTGATGTAACAATATGTTACCTGCAAAGGATTTAAATAAATTTTTCATACATGTTTTTAAATTTTTTTTAAATTTATTTTTTATTATTACTATTTTGTCATGTCCAAAATCACAGAATTTGAGTTGTATTTAACTGAAAGTGGTTTTATTCCTGTTAAAGCTGAAGATACTTAAATTCTGATGAAGAGTCACCATGTCTGTTTACTGGGATCTGCTGTTGTGTGGCATCTGGAAAACAGAACTCAGTATCTTCTGGGATTTCATGTTAAAAATAGAAGAAAGTGCTCCTCTGCCTGCTTTTTTTTTTTTTTTTTTTTTTTTTTTTTTTTTACAGATCGTAAGTTGGCTTAAGAGCTTAAAAAGCTTAAGAGTTATAATGATGAAAAGGAGCAGTAGAACAAGACACTCTAAAAGAAACAAAACTGCAGCAGTTTTACCTCCTTCATCTTAGTGATATTGCTCAAAATCATGCCTGTGGGAGAAAAAAGTACTGTACAGGGCCACTGTTTTCCCTGTAGAGGCAGAGGTCCCATGATTCAGAAATCTCACAAAAATAATTTATTTGAGTAAGAAGAGGAGAGATAGAAATACCGAGTCCTGTGGTAATGGCTAACTTTATATGGCTTTTACTTTTCCACTGAGGACAGGCAGGGTTAAAAAAGAAGCTCAAGTTAGCATCCTGATTTGAAGAAAGTTGGGACTCTGAGGCTGAATTTGGATCTGAATTACTACCCATGATCTTTTGTCTTCTCTGATATTTCAGCCAGCTCTTCCTATTGATACAGAATAATTTTTTTCCCACTGCTGATACCATTACTAAATTTAAGTTAGGATAAACATCAAGTTAAAATTGAAGGGCTGTATTTACACAAAAATATTTCTTATTCCTCCTTCTTGATATTTATGCAACTCATATCAGCAACAGATACTGCGAAAACACGACCAAGGCCTACTGGAGAACAAAGTGATATTTCATTTAACTCTACTCATTATTTCTTCCTGTTATGACTCCGGGAAAAACAGACAGCTTTGCCTGAGTCCATCTGGGGTGAACACAACCACTGTCATACAGCCAGTATCTTTACTTCCTTTTTCGTCCCTAATACCGTGGGATTTCATCCTACAAAAAACACATCGCGGTCCTGGCATTGTTCGCTGTTCAGCACCTTTTGAATTTTTCACACTCTTACAGAAATCATCTCAAAGAAAGGTGAACATGTAGGCACCAATGTAAGTAGGTGCAATTTCCTTAATTGAAGTCCTATCTGGTGGCCACTGGCACTCAACACTGTAATTCCCTGGTGGGAAGAGGATAAACATCATATTGATAGCGGCAGTTCAGTCTGTGTAAGGAGAGTCAGACTAAATTTGCATTTTAGTCAAAACACAGTCATTTTTAGCTTACACCTTTCATAATAATAATGTTTATCCACTGACAATTACTACTGAGAGTGTATGTTGTGATTACTCTTCACATTATTCTGTGTCCATGGAGTTCCCACTTAGTATGACATTAAAAACAAGTGGCATATATAAGTACAGACATGTACCCTAAGTGCTCTCATCTCTCCACACCAACTCTAAAACACCCACTGAAAGGCTATTAATGGTAATATATCAGTATGATCAAGACCTGCTGGATTCTGGGATAAATATTATGCTTGTGTTATTAGATCATGTATTGATACAAATGGTCTGCATATTTAGTAAGAGATGTATGCATATTTGGCTAATGTCTGGCATTATGCACACTAGAGTTTATAGGTTCTAGTAATTATTATGACATAAGAAAGACAATACATCCATTGTGGTACACAGCTGAAGGTCTGGTTATCTCAAATATGCAGTCAGGCCCTTATTTAGTCTGTTTCTAGCTTGTGTGGCTACATCATTATCAGGAAAAACTTTATATGACCTATTATTATTAAAATTATTATTATTGTTGGAAAAAAATGTTGTTGCAAAATATTGGTTTAGGGTCAAATATCTCGTCCGTCACCTAGAGACTAAGAGGTCTTTATGCAAACATTCAACAGCATTTATGACCTCTGGAATATTCAAGTTTCCCTAATAATGAAATCAATTCTAGCTTTGCTGGGCTGAGATACTATCTTCTCTTAGTATTCTGTGCTAGTTTGCTGGCATTCCCTGTAATTGGTAATCAAATCTATATCCTTCCACACCTGCCTTTTTAACCTTGTTACTAACTAAACCTTTGTAGACACAAGGGGAAAGGAAACTAAAAAGCCCGAAGCTGCTACAAGGTCAGGGATCAAGTAAATAGAAGCAGCTTATTAACAGCATTCTCAAAGGGAAAGAAGTTAGTAAGAAATTACTGGTGCACCAATGAATTAGAGACACATTGTATACATCTGTTTGTCAAAGGCCCTAGAAACTGCTTCTGTGACATTGATATTGTAGGAGACTCAAAGAACAGACAATTTAACAAAGGTCAGGATCTGCTTTGGTGTTATTTATTTCTTTGATGCAGCTTTTCTCTTTGAAAATAGTGAGATGTTGCTGTGCCTGCTAGAAAGCAGCAAACTGGGTGAATAGTCAGTGTCATACCTTCAATCATGAATCAGAATCAGGTTTTTATTACTTTAATCATGGAACTGTCATTGTATCCACATGTACAGCAGAAGTAGTCCTGATCCAGATTTCTAGACAGGTCTAGGAACAGATTAAGATACATTGGCTCTGGTTTTTATAGTTTCACAGACTTGTAATCACATAATTATTGCTATGTACCTGGATAAATGCTGAATTTCAGGAAGGAGTAGATTAAATATATATTCTCTATTCTTAGAAGATTAGCAATTTTTAACACTGACTGAAAATAAGGATACAGATAATCCAACTAAATTTTTTATGTCTTCTGTGGTCCTGTTTCCTAATATGGTATTGCACAGGTTTTTTCCTTCACAGTTGTGCTTTCAACATGTATTTAGTATCTGAAATGTGGCTGAGGGATTAGCAACACTTCTAGCACTCTACTGCAGCTGTGGTATTTTCAATCACTGCAGGGCTGGTCAATCAGATGAAGATATGCTTGTGTGCACACATACACATATGCAATGGGGAAATGCTTTTTTGATGGGTGAGAAAACAGAGAGACAGGCATATTGTCCCTGTCCATGTAATCTTTGACTGATTGAATCATTAATGTTCTAATACAAAATGATCACTACAATAATTTAAAATAAAGCATTCCCGGTTTTTGTTTCTTTTGACTTTCTATGTTGTCTTCTTTCTTTGAGTCATTCATAACTATTTCCACCAACTAGTTTCTGATTTTTTTAGGATAGGACTTACTAAAAGCAATTATTTTCTTTCCTTGTAAACACATATTAACAAGCCTATGTTAAGAGCTGATACCAGGGCAATACTGAATGACTTTCCAGCAATGTTTCAGTATTACTCAGATACAACTTTTGATAAGGATTTGTGACAACCTTCAACCTCAAAAATAAGGTATTAAAGAGAGGGAAGTGATTTGTGCAGCAAATAATACAAATTGCCTCTTGCTTTCATTCTAAAATTCAAAGCTGACTAACCACAACTTTTGTGAAAGTAACTATTCACTCAGAGACTTTCATCCCCTGAACAGCTATTGAATTGGCAAAAAGGACTCCTTCTTAGCATCAGTGAGCACTTTGCTAGTTTCCTAAAAACCCGCATTTTTTTTTTTTTTTTTCCTAAGACTTTCCTTCAAATCAGCTTCTAATAAGTATTCAGTTCTTTTCAGTGGATAGAAGGCAAATTCCTTTTGGGCATGTATGGATGTGTGTGACTCTGGTAAGTGCAATTTGAGCATCTGTGTGCCAGATTCAGCTGTTTAACAGATGAGAGATTTCTAGATCTCTTGCTGTGCTAAACATACTGACCTACGTGATCAGGAAACTTTTCCCATGGGACATATGCGTATGGAGCATTCCTCAGCAGGCTACCTTAAAAGTGTTTTAAGCGGTTTTAAAAAAAAGAAACCAAACATGTAATCTCCAGCTCGAACAAGGTTTACCTGGAGCTGGATATTTAGGAAGAGGAAGCTAAAGTTGTAGATATAACCCAAACCTAGACGGTTACCTTTAGAACAGCTGAGTAATTGAGGTATAGGAGGGTGGGAATGTTTTTTTTTGAGATAATATTCCCATCTAATCATTCCTTTTACTATTGATACTATTGGAGGAGCATATAATAGTGGTCTGCTCTACAGACAGGAATAAATCAGACCATCGGCTTTTTGACCAGAGGACATTTCCTAGACACGTTGGTTTCAACAAGTCCATCTGTTCGTGCACTTCAAATAACTGTTTGGAAGGATAAAGCCCAGAAATCTTGTGCTTCAAAGACAACATTTGTGATCCTAATTGTTCCTAGGCAACAAGGTAAGACATGGGTGGTCGGTATTTCTGCCTTCAGAAGAAAGCTGGATTTTTCTTTGTATAGGCTCTGTCTTTGGTTTAGCTCATTATCACTGACACAGACCCAAGAAACAAAGCAAGAATAAGTGAAACAGGCTGACAAGAATGTTTCAAGTTAGAAATAATACAACAAGCAGGCAAGTTTGGAGGCAAAAAGAAAACCTAGACTAACAAAACTATGTTTGCATTTAACCCTAATGTACATTTAAGTTTACAGGTAAGAAAAAAATCTTTTTTTTTTTTTTTAAATAGATAAAAAGTTATAGCAATGCATCAGAATGCACAGGATTTGTTAGGACTGTATAACTATACTCAAGGAACTGTTCTGTTCAGCTCAAGGTTGTACATTTTCAGGGAATTCCACTGCTTGATGTAGACTAAGTGATAGGAATGCTTCATCTTTACTTTAATGTGTGCTTTTCATAAAAGGTGAATAATTTGGTGAGAGAAGATGACTTGCCTATGATATGAAAGACAAAATCTTAGTCTAGTTAGCTAGATTACCAGTGACCTTCAGTTCCCACAGATCCCAATGCAGCTAATCTTGTTCTAGGGAAAAGGAAAGCTGTTCACAATTTTTAATTAAATTTCCCACTGCTTACTTTATAAACCTGACAGCAACTATCATGTCTTTAAGAAATAGGGTACTATCTGATACAGAGGTGTTAGTGTGTCAAATTTTTCTCATAAAGTTACAGAAGTTTTTCTAACTTCACACAAGAAAAATTAATTGCTGAAAGCTAAAAACAATTCTCCCATGACATGGAATACTTGCTTAAAGGAATATGTGTAAATGTAGTATTGGTAAACTAAAACAAATGAGTTAGATGATTTTTGAAGAAGACCAAAGACTCCTCATGTATTCCTATTCCTCATGCATTTACTTCTTTTAACTGCTTTTCCAATGATAGAATATTCCACTTCTTTGATAATCCATCTGTTGTTGAAACTGATGTATTTTTACAGAACTTGTAAAATTTTTAAGAGATAGAAATTTATGTATGGAGGTTTACAGACTTTTGCTTCACCACACTTAGAACTTGATGGAGAGAGATGAGACTGAATGAAGGCTGAAAAATGTCACCAAGTCTTACTGCAATGAGTCAGTTTGAATTACAGAAATAAAATTAAAGATCAGAAATTAAACTTTGCCCTTCATTTTGATTCCACAGTATTTGCTCTTTTAAACCAAATACCAGCACTGAGGGATCCTAGAGGAGTGATGGAAGCTCCCCATACTGTGGCACTTTGAAAACGAGGCTGTAGAATACACCAGAAAATGTGTTTGTAAGAAGCAGAGATCATGGGCAGAAGGTGAGTTGGTTAAGCTAGTGGATTTTTTTCTTCCTTACCCTTCATTTTTTAAGTTTTGTCAATTCAAGGTAATTGTCAACTGTACTGTGAAGGTTTTCATCCTGAAAAATGGCATTTGCCCTGACTACTAATCAATCCATACTGTGTTATCATAGAGTGTAACCACTTAATCAGTGACTCCACTTTTCCCTAATAATCATTCCAGGGCAAAGACAGAACCCACTCATTTAAAGTAATGGGAGACCTTTGGCATATTTCTGGATCCTTCACACGTGAGACCATAATCAAGAGTTTCTCTGAGTCAGTACAGACATTTATTTTTCACTAAAAGAAAAAGGAGGCAAAAGTATCTGAGAGATGCGAGTATTTCCTCTCCTCAGTCTCACAACATTTCAGGGCATGACCTGTCTTTCCACCCTAAAAAGTGTTAGCATAAGTTATTCAGTCTTACAAAAGATCAGTCTAAGATCAGTCCCATAAAAGACTGAATTCACTCTTCTTATTAAAAATAAATAAATAAACACATAAGTACATAAAAATTGAGCAGTCTTTAGGTAAAAGAAACAGTAAAGGGTTGGGATATTTTAGGGGTTGACTTGACAGTGTTGAGCAAACGCAAATAATTATGCCTTTACAGCAACAGGCTGAGTTCAAAATTTCACCATGATAGAGTGATATGCACACTAACTTTAAGTACCACTTATTTTTTTATCCACATAGAAGCTCATTAAAATCTGTTTATACTGCAGATTTTGCATGGCTGACTGTGCAATTAACAAAAATACCCATCTTAATGTAAGATGAACTGTCAAATAGTAAAAAGTTCTGTAAATGTTTAAGCAGAAAAGGCAACTATTTCATTAGTAAATTAAACTCAGAAGAATCTTAATCATAATAATTTTATTTATTTATTTATTATAAAACAATACTAGGTAAAAGAACAACAAGATTTAAATCTCAGAGCAAATTTCTAGGATCAGTGAATCTAGAATAAAAAGATCAGTACAGATAGAGGAAGAAAAAATATGCTTTTATTTGGATCAGGATTTTTTTTAATTGTGTTTTCTCTAATGTGGTAGAATGATCATTAGAAATTGATTGCCCATATCTGTAAAACTTGGGGGGAAAAAAAAAAGATAAATAAAACTTAACTATTACAAGGTTCATGCGCAGAAGACAATGAAAATGAAAGAGAAGAATGCAGATACTTCTCCATTTCAGACATGCTAGAAATTATATCCTTTCCCGGGAGAACAAACTTCTCTTTGCACTTTCCTACAATATTTCTGCTTCACTGCAGCTCTCACATTTTCCAGTGAAATAAATATATGAGCTATCTCCGCTAATTTATACTTGGAGATCTAGGAATTTTGTCTGGCTTATTGCAGAATAATCAGATTGAAATAGACCTCCTTCTATCATTGAGTCCACCCCCTCTTTCTCAAGTGTTAAGATTGTTGTTTTCAGAGAAAATGTTACAGAAAAAAATAATAAATGTTGTATAAAAAAATTTGCCCAAAACTTAATATTGTACTTTACTGGAAAGTCTACTCAAAATTTAGGATGTAATTGATTTTGGTTTAGTTTTTTAAAAATAAAGGTTTCATTTTATTTAAGAGAGGTTTGTTTTTGTTTTTACTTACATAATTTCAAGATGACTTTATTGAAATAATAAAACATATACATATACATACATATACACATATGCATAATGTTATGGAACATGATGTTACAATATGTAAGGTATTAAAATATACCATTCTGACAAGAGGCTATTTTCATACACTTAGTTTTTACTTGCTTTAATCAGGAGAAATCTGAGTGTGATTTATTCTGAGGTATTAACAAAAGTCCGTAACTTCGACTCTCTACACTCTCTTTTCCCTTGAAATATGACCTTGGAATGATTTAACTTCTTGCCAAACTACGGTTTTGAAGTTCAGTTGCAGTTTGCTAAATACAACTTTCATCTAAAACATTAAAATGCAGCAAATGTTTAAGACAAACTTTCTGGTCCACGAATTTCCTTCTGGAGTACCTCCACTGAACCTGCAGTGCTTTTATCTCTGACTATGTTGATCTTATTTCTATATGATTTTTTTAATTAATATTTTATACTACGAAGTAGATTAGATATATTCAACAATTAAAAAATATTTAAAATATCCTCCTTGAGTATTACTTTGAAATTAGTTTTGAACCTCACTGGGCTTCAGGTCTGAAATATTAGATATAAATTTCTGGAAACCTATATGACACTGGTGGGACAGTAGTATGATATAGTACGAGATATCACAAGGAGTAGCTCAGTGGGTGATTTCCAGGAAGCTGCGGTACACTTGGTGCATCCAGTAAATGCCACTGGATCCTTTGCTGGCAGCCAACCCCTGAGGTCACATCCCTGTTCAAGTTCCAGGTACAGACCATGTCACTTGCACAGGCAAGTGTGCAAATGTGCGTGTTCATACACACACATGTGCACACACACATACACTTACACACACCCACACCAAGCTGGCTGTGATAGCTCTGGTTCCCCATAAGCCAACACATGGTCTTGATGTTAGAGATCCCCTCAAATACTTGCTCCCAGGCTACTTTGCCTACTCACCAGTCAGTCCAGCTTGATCTTCACTAGCAGTCACACTTATACAATCACACTTTCTCCATTTCCTGGTTACATTGACACACAGACAACTCTCCAACACATCATCTGACATGAGGTGCTGCCCTTAGACCCCAAACACACATGCAGTCAGAAAAAAAAGGATTTGACTGTGCAAGAGTTAGAAATCATAAAATCTTATGAGTTGGAAAGGGCTGATCAGGATCATCAAGCTCAACTCTTGTCTCTGTGTAGGGCACTCCCAGAATCAAACCATATGCCTGAGAGTTTCATCCAAATACTTACTTAACTCAGACAGGCTCCGTGCTGTGGCCACTTCCCTGGGGAACCTCTTCCACTGCTCAACCACCTTCTCAGCGAAAAACTTTTTCCTATATCTAACCTAAACCTCCCCTGATTCAGCTTCCTACCATTTCCCCGTCTTGTCTTCAGTCACAGGACTGAAGAAATTAGTGCCAGTCCCACCTCTCCCATTTATGAGGAATCCATGGACTGCTATGAGGTCACCCCTCAGCCTCCTTTTCTCCAAACTGAACAATCCAAGTGACATCAGCCGCCCCTCATAAATCATCCCTTCCAGACCCTTCACCATCCTCGTGGCTCTCCTTTGGATGCTCTCCAGTAGTTTGATGGCTCAAGGTGAGGCCATACCAGAGCAGAGTGGGACAATCACCTTCCTTGACTGGCGGGTGGTGCTGTGCTTAATGCACCCCAGGACATGGTTGGCCCTCCTGGCTGCCAGGGCACACTGCTGGCTCATGTTCTGTTTGCCATCAACCAGGACTCCGAGGTCCCTCTCCACCACACTGCTCTCCATTCACTCATTCCCAAGTCTGTACTTACCAAGGTTGCTTCATCTTAGGTGCAGAATTTGTCACTTGCCCCTGTTAAACTTCATGTGGCTGGTGACTGCCCATCTCTCTAACCTGTTGAGGTCTCTCTTCAGGGCCTCTCTGCCCTCAAGGGAGATAACCACTCCTCCTGGTTTTGTGCCACCTGCAAAATTGCTTCAAATTACTTGCAGTCCTGAGTCCAAGTCTGAAGATGTTGAAGAGGATGGAGCCCTGTGTGACCCTACTAGTAACTGGTCTCCAGACTGATACTAGCCCATTCACTGCCACTCTGTGTTGGACTTTTGAGCCAGTTGTTCACCCATTTATATACCACGGTTGTCCAGCACAGAGCTTTTGTCTAGGGGGATACTATGGGAGACAATATCAAAAGCTTTCCTGAAGTCCGGAAGTATTACATCCATTGGCTTCCCTTGATCAACTAGGCAGGGTTAATTTGTCATAAAAAAGAGAATTAGGTTTGACAAGAAGGACTTTCTACTCATGAAGCCATGTTGGATGTGACCAATGACTGCATTGTCCTCCAGTTGTTTTTCAATGCCTCTTAGAATAATCTTTTCCATAATTTTACCAGGCACTAAAATTAGACTGACTGGGCTGTAGTTTCCAGGTTCCTCCTTCTTGCCCTTCTTGAATGTTGGAACCAGCTTCCAGTCAACAGGGATCTTTCCAGATTTCCAAGATCTCCCAAAAATAATGGAGAGAGGCCTAGCAATGATATCAGCCAACTCTTTGAGGAGTCTTAGATGAATCCCAACAGACTCCACGGACTTGTAGGGATCTACCTGTAGCAGCAAAAAGTTTAGGTTCAGCTAAGGGCTGATTCTTGTTGCAATCATGATCCTCCAGTTCTGGGCACTCAGGTCCCCTTGATCGATGGATGGATCAGTGTTGAAGATGGAGAAAAAAAAATCATTAAATAACTCTGCTTTTTCTATATGCTTGTTGGTGAGGTGACCATCCTTATCCTGTAAAGGACAGATACTGTCCTGTTGAAATGGAATTAAATAGGAAGACAGGACAGACTGTACTGTTCAGATGTAGGTCAAGCCAGACAGGGTTACTGACCTCTTCACACATTACCAGTCTCTTTCATCCACTTATGTCTTCATTGTGTTGTTCTTGTTGCTCCCCAGATACCACCCTTTCTCTACAGCTAGTTCATGTAGGCAGTTCTGGCATTAAACTAATGGGACAATAATGATGTTGTCAATGTGAAGATGATGCAAATGGCCTACCTTCTGTTCAGAGAAACTAAGATAACTTCACATAACTTCATGTAGTTAGATAATATGGGTTCTAAGTTATCTTGCCAGAGAAACAGGTTTTTCTCTTAGATAGTACTTTAGGAAAACCTTGGTGATAGATTCTCTGAACGGAAGGTAGATAATTTATCTTATGATGTCGGCTTCTTGTAGTCTGAACATTTTGAAAAGATTAAATTGTTAAAAAAATCTCTGTAGGGATCTGCTTGTTCCAAATCCTTTTTATAATAAACTTATATTATTTATATCGCTTAATATTCAGGATGCACTCTGTAGAGCTGATTTTCAACTGACCTGTAATTGCAGTCAGATGAAGAATGTAATAAAATTATTTTAACTCAGCTGTCATCACGCCTAGGACTGCTCTATAAGCATTAAAAAGTTCTTCATGAGGTACCTCCTGAGGTCAACCTCATAGAATGAGGTTGAATATGGAGCTTTATATTATGAAATCCTGAAATTTACTGTGCTATTAATGTAACTATTATATTTTATCTACATAGATTTCTTAATGAGAATTCAACTCTAAACAAAATACTAACAAAAGGATGAATCACTAATAGTCACAGTTAAAATTCCTGTTTAAATAGAAAGTTAAAAAAAAAAAATCAAACCCTACGCTTTGGTTTTTTTATTTTTTGTCACCGTGTCAGAGGTCATTAACCTTTTTTCATAGAGTTTAAATCAGTTCAGTGCTCTTTTGATGTGAGAAACTTGAAACAAAAGATCTTTTGTACTAGCATCCTAGTTATGTCTATTTAATAAGGACCATTGAATATAAGGGAAGAGAATAAAAAAAAAAAGGCTGCCATTCCTATCATAAGTTAACAGAAGTTAATAATTCAGGCAGATCATGAAAACTGTATTGATTTCTACCATGTCGTCTAGCATGAGGCCTCCAGACTGAAGAAATTAAGGCAATCTAAGGGAACAGATAGAAGGACCTTAAACTTTGAAACTGCATCACAGGTAACAATGTTGATATAACCTATCTCTAAATCTATATGGGGCAAATTGGTGTGGTGTTTTGTTTTTTTTTTTGTCTTTTTTTTTTTTTGTCTTTTTTTTTTTTTTTTTTTTTTTTTTTAAACACAGAGCAGCATTCCAAGTTTTAATTTAAAGATTTAGCATATTTCACACTTTATGGAAAATGTCTTGAATATATTTATACCTTGCAGCTAAGATTTTACATTTTAAATATTCATGTTTAAAATTTTATTTCAGCAAATCCATTTTTTAGGTTAAATTTTAGGATAATTTGAATTTTAGATTTTGTTTTACCCTATTTTATTAAATTGTAATAGGCTAGTCCATGTCATATATAACACAACTATGTTCTCTTGGTCAGTCAAAGGAATATGAAAGAATGAGGACTGACGTATCCATAGTAACTGATAAAATATTTACAAGTCTGACCAATCTCATGAGAATGAGTGTGAGGGAGGTCTCTGATTAAATGTGAAAGGATTTTGGTTTTTAAATAGCTACAGTTTTCTTTATTTCTCACAGAAACTTCTAGGACCTTTTTTTTTTCTTCTAATACGTGTAAAATGCAACATCTGCATTAGTCAACTCTGCATCCACCTTAGACTCACTAAATCAGAGCTTCTCAAGGCAATTACTTGTCTATATGTCACAGCTGATACTCCGAAGCAGTTTGACATTTCATCTAGTGAAATTACTATAGTATGTGTGTCTCTGGGCAAGATAAAAGCTTTTCATCTTGCTAATGCAACAGTACTGTGTCATTTTGGCAAATCAGATATGTCCTATTGTGAAAAGAGCTAAGTTTTCCACTGCATACCTTTATAACTCCTTGAAGGATGCCATGTAAAAAGGGATGTGAGTGAATAAAGTAAAAGGAGTTACATAAGCTACATACAGCCTCGTTGTTAGAAATCCATTCTCAGATCTTTCCTGGCATATTTTTTGTGTACAAAAGGCACATTTTGTGATATAAGTATAGCTAAAAGTCTGGGAGTGATTCATACCCTTCTGTATGAGAACTATCAGTCTATTTGGTACAAAAAAATAGGGAACATTTATTTTATGGCATTTAAGTAATAGAAGTTGATTGATAAAAGTCAGGAAATAGCTGAGGGTGTCATTCTAGTGTTATAAAGCTATTGATCCTAGGCCTGTGTAAGTGCTTTGTCCGCTCTATGTTTTGACACAAGTTTCACAAAACAATTTAAGGGGGTTAACTGTCTGAACATTTGTTACACTTGACAAGAATGTTTGTCACAATAAGAAATATACTCTTTCCTCTGAAGAAAACTCCTTTTTAGGAGGATCATAGTTGAGCTGTAATTTCCAGCCTACATGATAAGACTCTGAAAACAGAATGTGAAGCCAGTAAGCAGAAACTGGATTTACATATTAATTTTTTGCAACTAATGTTATTAAAAATAAATAAGAGAAAAAACAAAAGCAAAAAAACAAACAAACAAAAAACCCCATAAAAACTCCCCAAACAAACAACAAAAAAAAGCAAAAAACCAAACCTAAACAAAACCCAATAACTGTTAGGAGGTAAATATCAAAGTTCATAAAGGGCATGTCAAAAGCCTTACACTTTCTTTAACCATGATGTTTCTTGTAATATGGGAATGTGGACATGACATTATCTGGAATGGATTGCTTGATTTTTGTTTCAATGCATGAAAGACTACAGGACACCCAAGCTGTGCCTAAAGATTCATTTAAAAATCTTTCAGACAAGTGCAAGTACTAATTTTAAACCCTATATTCTTCCTTCCTTATATTTCTGCAACCAAGAAGATGAGGCTGTCTGCAGACAGATAAGAGAAGCTTCACATACACAAGACCATGGGGAATTTCAACCACCCCTATATCTGTTGGAGGGACTACACAGCAAAGCACTAGAAATCAAGGAGGTTCCTGGAATCAGTGGAAGATAACTTCCTTCTCCAAGCAGCAGAGGAACTAACAAGGCCAGGCTGCTGGTCAACATGAATCTTAAGGCTAGCCTTGGCTGCAGGATAAAATTCTGGAACAACAAAGGGCAATAAAGGGTACAGAGCACGCTTGCTGTCCTAGACTTCATATGGACATACTTTGGCCTCTTCTGGGATCTGATTAGTAGCGTTTGATGGAGTAAAATCTTGGATGGAAGAGGAACCCAAGAAATCTTGTTAATATCCATGGATCAGCTGCTCCAAGCCAAGAAGCAACAAGTCCCAGCAGAGAGGAAGGTAGTGGTGGGCAAAAGCACCATGGATGAACAAGGAGCTCTTGGACAAACTCAGACTCACAAAAAACCCCCAAAACTGTAAACGGTCGAAGCAAGAATAGGTAGCCTAGGAGGAGTATAAAGAAGTTGTCTGAGCATCCAGGGACCATATTATGAAAGTTAAGCCCACATAAAATTCAGTCTTTTCAGCTTTCCAGGATAGAACAAATGCTTCTACCAGCACACCAGCAATAAAAGGAAGACTAAGGAAAATGTGGGCCATCTAGTCATGGAGGATATGGAGAAGAATGAGGTACTCAATCATTTTGCCTCAGTGTTCACAAGCAAGGGATATAGCTGTACCATCCGAGTTGCAAAAGTCAAAGGGAGGGACTAGGAGAAGGAATATCTGCCCACTGTAGGAGGAGAGCAGGCTGAAGAATATCTAAAGAATCTGAAAGTTCACAAATCAATGGGACCTGATGAGATACATCCACAGTTCCAGAGGGAACTGATGGATGAAGTTTCAAAACAGCATTCCATCACAGTGGAGAAGTCATGGCAGGTTGGTTACATTCCCACTGGCTGAAAAAGGGGAAACACTGAGGCCATTTTTAAAAAGAAAAACAAGAAACACCTGAGGAACTGCAGTCCACTAAGCTTCACCACTGTGCCTGGCAAAATCATGGGGCAGATTCTTCAGAAGATTCTGCTAAGGCACATGAAAAATGAGGAGGTGATTGCTGGCAACTAACACAGGGCAAATTGGATGAGTGGATGATGAAAGAGCATCTGACACAATTTACCTGAACTTGTGCAAAACTGCCTTGCCAAAGATCCTGGTCTCTAAATTGAAAAGTATAGTTTCAATAAATTGACCATTTGGTAGATACGGAATTGGCTGCTTGGCCATGCCCAAAGAGTTGTGTTCAATACCACAGTACCCAAATGGAGACCAGTGGTGAGCAGCATCCTTCAGGGGTCAGTACTGAGACTGTTGCTCTTTAACATCTTCATCAGAGACATTGAAATTGGTATCCTCAATAAGTTTGCTGACATCAAGCTGTGTAGTGTGATTAACACATTGGAGGGAATGGGTGCCATCCAGGGGGACCTTGGCAGGCTTGAGAAGTGAGACTGTGCCAACCTCATGAAATTCAGTAAAGCCAAGTACTAGATCCTGCACATGGGTTAGAACAATCCCAAACAAAGGTCCAGGCTGGGCAGTGAATGTATTGAGAACAGCCTTGAGGAGAAAGATTTGGGGGTGTTGGTTGACAAGAAGCTCAAATTGAGCTGGAAATGTACACTTGCAGCCCAGTGAGCCAACCGTATCCTGGGTTGCATAATAAAAACATGGCCAACAGGCTAAGGGAGGTGATTCTACCCCTCTGCTCTGCTCTCATGAGACCCCACCTAGAATACTGTGTCCAGTTCTGGGACCCCCCAACAAGAGAAGGACATGGAGCTATTGGAGCAAGTCCAGAAGAATTCCATAAACATAGTCAGATGCCTTTGGGGGAAGGGGGTTGTTCGGTTTTTAGCTTTCTTTCATATCAGTAGAACAGCTGTTGACATAGATTTAGCTGGGCAGTATCCCACCCTCTCTCCTGTGGTGACATAAATTTTTAATGGGGAAATCAAGTTACCTTGGGGATCTAGTGGCTCAGCTATAAATGGGCAAGATTCAAACATATATTAAGATCTTCAGATTGTTCTGTTACAATCTCACTTGTCGATGTGTGAATAAACTCAGTACTTCCAATCTTCTGATACCTGGTACGCTCTTATTCTATAACTGACTGCCATCACTGTCTTATGAGATAAATAGATTTTTAGAAGAGAAAGACCATATAGGATCAACCAGGGCTTTGTTCAGATTGTTGAGGATAGTTGTGAAAGTGGCAATGGAAGAAGAGAAGCTGGCACAGAAAAATACAGTGAATAGGAGGAGATGAAGGCAGAACCAATGCTTTAAAAGTGAGAAGACACTTCTCCAGAGGAGGCAGGTCATTTGGAACACACGTAATATAAAAGAGAGGAGGATTTTGGCAACATTGTCTAGAACTTGTTACACAATGAAGGGGAAATATCACATGCTGGTGACATGAAGAGGGGGTAAAGAAGAAAAGCAAAATATAGTAGAAAGCAGATAAAGAAAAGAGAAAAACTATCTATTAATTTTTACTTATTTTTGTCTCCAGAGTAACAGTTGTATATTCAAGTTTAACTCAACCCAAAAAAACTTCTTTTTTTTTGTGTCATCCAAGGGGAAAATTGAAGAAAATAATTTAAAAGAATATCTGGCTTCTTATACATCTCCAGCCTTTCTGTCTCTCAGACCTGAACTTGATATTCATGGAGGAAAATAGTTTTTTCGTCCTCTTTGCTGCTGGATTGTCATCCTGGCATGCAAAGTGCATGTCACGGAATATCCATTACAGAGGGTGAAAGACAGTAACCTGTGATAAATATAATGAGGATACATTTGACCTGAGTTAAACAAATTCATATCAGCAGTGTGAATACAGAGAGCAGAATTATTTAATTTGAGTACTGGACTCACTGAAGAAATATCACTATGTAAGCAGTGGTCAAAAAGCAGGTACAATGGTCATGAAATAGAAGGTCTGACATAATATTTCTAGTCATCTGTGTAAAGAGATATGTCTATTATTGTCCTGGTTTGTGCCAGTATAATGCTAATTTTCTGTCTTGTAATTTTGCTTTCAGCTAAGTCTCTTCTAAGTAGCTGACTTGCTGAAATTAACAGCAAGTTTCTCATTCAGTCTCTTCTTCTAGCACTGATAACTCGATGGCTTAAAAAACTTTCCTTAACTTTGAGTAGCAGCTATGCCATGAAATTTACTAAGGCTGCTAAAAGCCCCATGTTGTGGTAATATCTATTACAATTACAGACACCTGTGTTGGAGCAGGCACTTCACTCTGCTATTTTTGACTTTTAGACTACTAAAGAGAGGGAAGGAAAAGACAGATTTTTAAAAATACTTGTGTACACAGCTTCTCCTTAAAAGCTTCAAAAAGGTGACTATCTCTGCATATAAATAATAGCTTTTTGATATTACTTGAGCACATATCAGGTTACTGGTAAAATTGAGTGAAGAAGACCCTAATTTACATGATAGCATTACTATCTGATACTTATTGCTCTGTTAAAGCAATGTGGTAAAGGCAAATCCCTAAGGATTTCTGGTAGCATGCCTTCCCCCTTTCTGTCCCTGCAAAAACTATAGAATATTTTCAAGCAAGATCCAGTGACCATGCTCTTTACTTCTGAATTTATAGACCAGTTTTACCCACCCTTGTTCTCAATATCTTGTGTTCCTTCAACGAATTGAGACAACAGTACCTCTTTAGGGATCTGAAGGAAAGTTAAACAAAAAAACCAAAATTTAGGGATAATTACTTTCCAAAAGCTTTGTTGATTTGACATGAGAAATAGAGGGTCCTAGTCTAGAAACTGTCACCTAGTGGAAGGAATGGTAGATGAAATGATGTGTCAGATATCAAAAACAGGTTGGAGGTATGGTTATTTTTCCTTTTTAATTACTGAAATGAGCCCACACTAAGTGAGGTAGGAGAAGGGGGAGAGCAGGAAGTAAAAGGAGAGGGAATATAAGTAACAGGATTAGGCTGGCAATGAGTTTTGCTACAGTAAGTATAAGTTTCACCTTAAGATCATTTCCATGGCCTGACTGACCATTTGCAGCTAAATCCTTGTGCCAATGTCTAAGTTAAATAAGATAATGTTTGATCTAAGTATATGGTGCTGATTTGTCCCCTTAGTACCTATGACCTTTTAAAACATAAAACACTTAACTGGGGGAATTAACAAGGTTTTTGACACCCACTTGTTTTGGCCCTATATTTTTGTTGTTAGTCACAGAAACTCCATCAATGAAATCTGAAAATAATTTTTTGTGGCATTTGACTCTAGCAGGTTCCATGGGCCCTTTTTTTTTATCAGGTTCATATTTGCCTCCATCTGTGATAAACTGGGATGCTGCTCATTTTTCTGCTGGCTTCCTTTTCCTTTGATTCTTTCAAAGTTTTGAGGAATATTAATGGATTTTCGTATTTCAAGAGTTTTACATCCAGAATTTCCCCACTGATTACTGAAGAAATAGGTTTCATTGTTTGTGACTACTCTTTGGAAACTGCACTAATAGTAATATTCTTATTTTCCCAGGAAGTAGAAAGTGAATAGTGGATTTTAGCCTTCCTCTTCCGCAAATCTTGCATTTCGAAATCATAAAACCAAACAAAACCAACACTGTACAAATAAATGTCTGTAAGTGAGAATATAGAGTATTTGTAGGCTTCATATTCCAAGTCCACCTATATCTGCACTGGCTGACACACTTGCATATTATATACATATAAAACATCTAGGTGTTATATTGCAGTGTCCTGGTTTGCCCAGCTCTACATCATATAATTTTGAGCTCATCACAATCATTCTTCAATTTCAGTGCTGCTTACAACACCTCTTTCAAATAATTCTGAGAGATATTTGATCACATATTTCCAGTAAATTTTCCAGATTACCAGTAATGAGTCCCATGACATTACAATCATTTTCTACTAGTTTTACTAATTTACAAAAGTTTTACATTAGCTCATGACAACTATTTTATGTAGAATTTATCAATTCATACATAATAAATGAATGATGATCCCTTCTATGACTGCAATTTAGCCATCATTTATTGTTATATGTCATATAACTAATGAAAAATATGCATAATGGGTATTTATTACCTTACCATACAACAAATGAAAAGGATCTTGCCTTGTGGTCTTACAATACACTTAGCATTTAAATATTATTTAAATACACTTGTTTGGTACCAATAGTAATCATAGTACTTAAAAATGAAATATGATTAAATCATCCAGATAGTTCAAAATAATGGAAGTTACTGGTAGTTCAGGGTGCATTTTCAAGCTGAGTAGAAGTTTAGCGTCCAAGCTCCCAGTGATTTTGCTGGGAGTTAGAAAGAGCAATCCCTGTGCACATCTTTGAAAAATTTCATCTCAGCCTAATGGGTTGCCATTAGAACTTAATAAATATATAAATAAATAAATCTCAAACTCAGGAGACCCTCCATCTTTTTGACATATTTCTCTGTGGAAAAAGTAAGAACTGAAAGAGGAAGAAAAACAACACCATCACAAAGAGCCTTTGAAATCTAATATTTCTGCTCTTCTGAAATAATAGATCCATACTTTTTACTTAGTATCATGCTAAGGTTTTTTTATGCGTGTCTCATAATTTTTGGTTGAGCAAATTGTGATCAGTTTGTGGACTTTCTGATGAGATTTTCTTGGAGTGGATGAGTCCTAACTCTGTATTTAAAACTTGCAGTGGGTGGTAGGAAGATTCTTTATTGACTATAAATGACAGTTATATTACATTAAAATATTTCAGCAGATATTTTGAGCAGAATGCAAAGACACTGACAGAAAACTGCCAAAACATATTGCAACCTTGGGCTTGGGGGACTTCAACCTCAACATTTCTTAGTTCCTGACGTTTTGAGGCCCAAATTCTCCTCAAAAGCCTGTGTGGTCCCAAAATTAGTGTTCAAAAATGTTGAAAAGATAAGTTCCAAGGCTCCTTATGCTTCCTACCTGCTTGCAAACAATGACAATATTTTAAAAGAGAGAATTCATGTTCACAGAATTATTCACATATAATTTTCTGCTTAAATTAATTATACTTAATTCCAGAAATTCCGACAAAATGCAGTGCAAACTTTTATGGTGTTTATGCTTTGAATTCACCTATCATCATGGCTTGGCTTTGCAAAAGAAGCTTTAAGAAGGGCTCTCCCCAGGCTTGCTGCAAGCACACTGATGGCTGAAAAGGCCGATGTGGGACAGGCAGTGCGGCTGCAAAAGGCACAGCAGAGTCTCCTGTGAGGGGACAGCCAAGGCACGGTTCTCTCTGCACTGTCTTCTTGAGACTGATTCTATGTGTGTTCCTAAAGGCAGCACAGTGTTATGGGTGGTGTCTCCATGTGTCCTGACTGGAGGCCAGAGTGGAGCACTGATGACAGTCAGTATGGCCACAGCTGAGGGATTGTTTCAGGGAGTCCTTGTATCTCCTCTTTGGGGCTCCTCTGTTGTGGCAGCTGCCAGTGGGAAGTTCACCACAGAGCACAATCTTAGGGAGGTGGTGATCCTCCATCCTGGAGATGTGCCCTGCCCAGTGCAGCTGCATCCTCAGTATCATGACCTCCATACTGGTGACCCCTGCCTGTTCAAGGACAGAGAGATTTGGTCACAGAGTCAGTCCCATGGATGTTTATGATAGTACAGAGGCAGCACTGATGGAAGCGTTCAAGGAGTCGCAGGTAGTGGCAGTAGATGATCAATGATTCAGACCCATATAAAAAAGTAGACAGTACAGTGGCTCTGTAGACACTGATCTTTGTACTTTTCTTCAGGTGTATTGCTCCAGACTCTTCTATGAAGTCTTCTGAATGCTCTGCATGCCTTTGCTAATCTGTTGTCTATCTCTTTGTTGATCTTGGTGTCTGAGGAAATAATGCATCCCAGGCAGATGAGCTGCTGGACTGACTTAAGCTCTGATTCACCTATGGTGATGTGGGGATGACGGAAGTCTTCCTGTGGTGCAGGCCGGTAAAGAACTTCTGTCTTCTTCAAGCTGACTTCCAGCCCCAAAAGATCTGCAGCCTCTGCAAAGCAGGATGTTATGCACTGCAGAGCTGCTTCTGTATGAGCAACGAGGTCAGCATCATCAGCAAAAAACATCTCTGGGACACGGTGATTTAGGGTCTTGGTGTGGGCCTTCAGTCGTCTTAGGTTGGATGGGCTCCCATCGGTACCATATCGGATGTAAATGCCATTTTCTTCATCGAGGTCTGCTGTGACCCTTTGGAGCATTGTGCTGAAGAAGATTGTGAATAGTGCAAGAATACAGCCTTGTTTCACACCACTGATTGTTGGGAAGGAGTCAGAGAGTGCATCCCCATATCTGATTTGGCCCAGCTGATGCTCATTGTAGGATGATCATTGTGAGGCGGGGACATCCTAATCATCCCAAGATTTGCCACAGGCACTTTCTACTCACATAGTCAAATCTTTAGTGAGGCCAATGAATGTCACATGAAGACCTTTGTTCTGTTCCCTACACTTCTCTTGCAGTTGTCTGAGAAATAATACCATGTCTGTGGTACTCCTATTGGCTCTGAAACCACCACAGGTAGAACTTCCTCTGCTAGAGCAGGTACTAAGCTATTTGAAAGTATTCTTGCAACGATTTTTCCAGCAACTGAGAGCAGACTCATACCTCGGTAGTTGTACAGGGTGATGATGACTGCATCACAGAGATCTGGCAGTACTTTGCCTTGTTCCCAACAACGCACAAGGAGCTTGTGAAATTTAGCATGAAGTGCTTGGCCTCCATGTTTCCATACTTCAGATGGGATTTCATCAACCCCAGCTACGTTGCCAGTTTTCAGCTGTTGTATGGCCTTAAGAGTCTCTCCCAAAGTAGGGGTTATGTCCAATATGGTTTTCACTGGTTGCGTAATGTGCTGAATTGCTGAGCCTTGGACTACATGGCTGGTACTGAAGAGAGTCTGAAAATACTTTTGCTTTGAATTCACCTATATGCAATGAAGAATTCTCCCTGTGGAGTTATCAGCTGGAATGAATAAGATAACAATATGCAGAAGAACTCACAACTGTTTTGAAGGATGGGATGTAGTTACACATGATGCTAAAGAAGGATGTTGGCATCCTGCAGCTGCTGATAAATGGTAGCAAAGGTCCAGATGGAATAAAAACAGAAGGACAAGCATTAACTTGCTGCTCCTGTCTTCACCCTGAATGCTGTTCATCAGAGATCAGCTAAGCAGAGCAGATTACACAGTAGTGTGATTTTAAAATTATTCTCTGTGGGGAATCTTTCCATGCTTAGTCTTTAATGAATTCCACATTCTACATTTTTTGTGAGATGACAGTTTACCCCACAATTAAAGTTCTGGGTGCTTGTATGCATCTGGAAAGTGAGAGGGTGTGAGGTGGTGCAAGAAGCAAGCAGAATTTAGGTGTCTTAAATGTTAGAAATAATCTGGAAAAATAAATGTTTGAATTACTAATACAAATTTTTCCCTTCCTCCCCAGACTTCTCATTCTGCAAAATAGTAATAACAATAACAACAAGAACTTCTTAGACTGGATAATAAAAAATGATTTTTAATTAACCCTAAACAAGAATTGCTGAGGGTTTCCCTGAGGTTATGAAAAATTAAACTTGTGTACCTGAAAAAGAAATTATCTAAAAATTTTGCTAGTGTACATACCAGTTCAAGCCTGGTTTCAGTGAGTGTAAACCCGTCACTGGATGATCTTAGAAGCTAATGTCAGGGACCCCATCATCTGTACCAAGAAACTTCTCTGAAGCCATATAATCTGAGATGAGATCAGAGAGAGCTGGGTTCTCATCTTGCTAACCTGAAAATCCTTCCTCTAGTAACACTGAAAAAGGTATCAAAGATAAGCACCTAATTCATGTCTCTCACTCTCTTCCAGCCTGCAAAGCAATGCCTATGGATATACCTGAATAACAGTAGGCTAGCATTCCATCTAAAACTAGCCATGAATTTGCCACTGAGATGGACAATTTACAAAACTACCAGTCTAATCTTTAGGTGATGAATGACCTATCTGAAGTAGTTATTCAATTTAAAGAATATGTATACATGAATAAGGAGAAAGAATACATTTTTTGAGTGTTAAGACAGCCACTAAATGGTACAAGCACTTGAGATACACTGAGATATCACTCTACATAACAATTAATAGGACATTGGTAGGAATAAGAAAGCCTTGAAGACTATATAGTATGTGATCACAATTCATTATTAAAATAAAAAAGTATAACCTGTGTACAGATGTAATTGCAAGAAAAGCTTCTGAAGTAAATTTATGGAGATCGCAACTTTTGATTTCTATAAGGCAGTTATTTGTGAAATATCCAGTGACACACAATCAAGATACACTTTTAATAAAGAAGCTTACATTCAGAAGTAAGACACTTTTATCATAAGCTTTTATGAAGGTTGTCATGCTGTGGCTGTCCCCCTGAAGGTTCAAACTTGCGGAGAAAGAGCAGCATGTGTGATTAAGGAAGGCATGGTTTAACTCCCCAGTCTCCATAGGTATTATGTAGGAGTGAAATTGCATGTGTCTTTACTAAGGAGACGAGTTGAACTCTTCCTGAGACTGATTTTTTTTACCCATGAATTTTCCATACAAGCTCCTCTTTCATACCCATACTAATCTTTTCTTTGGAAGTGCTTGAGAAGGGAACTTGTGTCCGCAGGCTTCTGTAAATCATCTTTCAGATAAAAAGAACTCTGAAACAGAGGTAATGGTACTGTAGAAAAACGTTATACTAGTGTAATTTTGTTTTACCTGTTTATTACATTGACGTAGGTATCTAAATGTTTGAATAAACCCACAACAATTTTCTGAGCTCCCAAAATGTATACTTGTTTTACTAGGTTACACAGGAACCGCATTAAATGCAACCAAAAGGAACAGCAAAAACTGTTACAGAATCACCTGTTCCACTAACCTTTGCAGTTTCAAATTTAGCAATAAATATTTTTTCTTTCACAACACTACAACTAAATGTTATGACATTGATTCAGAAGCAAGGAACAGCAAAGCAGAGTAATGGAAAGGAAAAATATAATGTAATGAGATCTTTGTAGAAAACTTCTAAAATTTCAGTTTTGGATCTGTTCTCTTTGACCTGAAAAGTAAAATAATGTTTCTCATGAGAATGCATTTTGACTTCAGAATTATAATTGTTCTGTGCCTACTCAGGTGAGAAATCCAGGGTGATTCAGATGGTACAATAATACCTTGACCGTTATGGGACTACTGGGATCGTCAGAGGCATAGTAAAGAGGGAGTATATATCTCTAAACAGAAGTAGATAAATTAATTTTCTTGAAAGTCAGAAAGTTTGGGAACATACCTTTGACTTCATTTTCAGTATAGACTTCTATTGGCTGGTGACCTAAAAAGAGGTCAAAATAAAAAAAACATCTTAAGTTTTACAAATAGAGTGTTAATGCATTTCCTCTTACCTGGGCTATTGAAAATGGGGAAAGGAAAACACATTTGTGACAAGAGGTGAATAAGGCCGGGTGATTTCAGAAAGAATAACTCCTTCAAAGTCATGTAAGCTCAATGACACAGAGGCCGTACTCCCAGCTGCTGATGAATTAAAGGTAGGGTATATCCAGGCAAAGACTAGCTAGACATGAGCTTGTTTCTTTCCTAAATGTCAGCCACTGCCAATTAACAGAGGCAGGGTATTGTGCCAGCGGGATCTTTTGTCAGAATCCATAGAGCAGCTCTTCTGTAAAGTGGACAGAAGTTAAATACAGAGAGCTTTATTATACAGAGAGCTTTATTGCTCTCTCATGTTCCTAACAATAAACAGTTACCTTTATTAAAACCTGTGTTAGAAAAGTTTCAGACTTAAATAAAATTTAACTTCTACTAAGACCTGCTGTACTCTTATTTTGCGTTTGAAATTTTTAGAACCATATTCTAAATCAGATGTGACCAGAATACTAGATATAAAAATGTATCCCTGAATCCATATGTCTACATATACTAAATAAGACATTATGCTTGTAGCTGTCACTGTAGGGCTTCTGACTTGTACCCACCATGTCCTGAGAAAACATAACAAGCTTATCTTTTTCACAGTATATTTGTTTTTTTTTTGGTTCCAATCTCAGCCAAATCAACCATTAAGTGAAACAGACAGAGAAATGGAGCTGAAGAACACAAAACTGAAACATACTTAAGGCAACAAACAAGTTTTTAATTGCTTAACTTTCTTTAATGTCTTCCTCTCAAGGTGCTGGTGTGACAAGACTTTCATAATGCTTTTTATTTTGAATTAGGTATTTGTTGTAATTCTACCAATGCATTGAGTCATGATCTTGTAAGCAACAGATTTTTGCATCTTACCCTATGCTCCCCTCCTGCACAAATTTTGATGCACTTTTTCATCACAGGACTGGAACATATTAGACATCTTCCACCACCAAGAGTCCTATATACTGCCACTGGTTTGTTCTGATTTTCTCTGACAAAAGCACTTTGTATGAACTATAAGCAACTCAAGAAACTCTAGAATAAATAGGACTTTAGAAGGCTAATGACTCTGTGTCTTCATTTTAGCCCAGAAAACAACTTTTGGTGAGGACTGAGCGTGGAAGTTTATCTCATGTACTAAAAGAAATACAGGTGACCTCAGGTGACTTGTTCAAACCCTACGGATTAACACTGCTCTCCTCTGGTAGAGTCTGTATCAGTACAGCAAAGATCATCAAGTGAGTGCCACTACTCCTCCTCTTCACTGAATTTTCTGTGTGTCACAGCTGCAACCACTGGCTCTGGGAAACACAATGGATAGGGGTGAAAGCAGCTGATAGTTAAGTGCTCAGAGAGAATCCTGGTGAAGGCTCTGTACAAGTTCACAGCTATGCAAAACAGAATCCTCTTATTGGGTCTTTCGATTTTGCCTCATTTATTCAACATGAATTGTGTAACCAAAGGGCAACAGACATTTCACTTCTTTTACAGGGTTCACATTGGAAGACTTTTTTTGTTATGTGTTTGGCGTTTGCTTCTCTTGGCATTTCAACTATTTCCTTTTCTTGCCTTGGCTCACTGTCTCAATGCTCACATGTTGGAATGAATGACACTTCACTTAGATGGGTTCTTTCTCTGATCTGCTTTGTGTAAGAAATTTGTGTTTATAAATTCACAGAGACCAGGGAAGTAATTTTTTGTTGCTGTTCATTTAGCAACATCACCCAGTTTTATTGTGAGTTTGTGTCATAAGAAGTATTTGAAAATTGTAGAGATATCAAAATACTGAATAACTGAAGACTGGGAAGGTTATACTCTTTCAACTTGTCACAGGCAGTAAAATCCCTTGAGCTAAGTTTATATCTTACATTTTGGTGGAAGGAATGCAACATTAGCCTTGCTCATACAGACTCATTGTACAGAGCTTGCAAGAGAATAATTTCTTGTCAGGCTGCTCCTCTTTCTCAGAATTTATTAACCTATCAACTCTTTGCCTGGAAAAAAAATGGCATTTGTGGATCAGAACCTAACAAGATTTTGGATACATCGAGCTAATGCATAAAAGGCATGTGTCACCACATCATACCAAGATTTTTTTTATGTCTGCTGACCATTTCACTACAGATACCTTAAGTTTTATGCATCCTTCTGTAACCTTTTCTGAAGCTTCTATGTTCAAAATTCAGTAGTTCTGTCTCAGAAACTTTCCTTGATTAAATAAATTAGCTTAGCGATCAAGTTCCTGCCTCGTGTTAAAACTCAGGTTGCCAGCAATTATTCTTCCTGACAAAGAAAAGTTTATTTACCAGTGTCTGCTTGCTACACTGTTCAAATAAATCTGTTTCTAAGTGAAGTGTCTGTTTTACTGCCCAAGACTATCTGAAAAACATGACCACTCAATCCAGTCTCAGATTTACACCTCAGTTCAAAACACACTCAAGTGGATGATGTTGCCTCCAGCCCTGACTGATAATGAACTGATCTGTGATTTGACATTAAACTCAATTATTGGGGGGGAAAGGCACCTTTCACATCCACTAGCAAAATTGTCACAGTATTTTCTCTTCCATTACATCAAAGAGACTTCAGGATTGCTTTTCTTGGGTTATATTGTTAAAACATTTTAATTTTAAAAAGTCTGCAATTTATTTTTGAATTGTTGATGGGAACCAGGCACAAAAGCTTAGATTTGCATATGAAAGAAACAACTCTATGATATCTAGCTGTCAGCATTATTTCAAAAGGGATGTAAACCTGCCAAAGACTCTTTAATGTTGTAGCACATGCTAGGGACTTACTTCAGACTAAACTGTATAAAAAGAAAACATGGTTTACCCTGTCCTAGTTGCCTTCCAAGAACTTAAGCTAAAACTTGTTCAATTTAGCTTTATTTGACTTGAGTGTAGGGATGCTTCAAGTAGTGATACTTCATGTGTTCAAGCTAAGCAGTATAAATACAACTGATGCAACAAAATTTAAACATTTTTTGTTTCCATTGTACACAAAAGTACCTTATTATAATAAATCTTCATATCTCACCCTTCTAGGGTACGTGTCTCCTCTGTGTAGGCATATTTAGCCATATGGGCTATAGATGCCCATTCATTTGGGCATGAATATCTTGTTGTGGTGTATAATTGACACGACTAAGTAACTTTCCTGCTCATAACCATTGCCTTAGATGGAAGTATGGCAACTCACAATGTCTCAGTATCCATACATCCATACATCCTTCCATCCATCACTGGTCATCTGCACTGTATGTGTACAAAGATTGCTGCTGTTAGAGTAGACATAGGTCTTTTTTATTTGCATAAAATAAATAAATAATTTAAAATATGTAAATGGAAAATTAATTATTTGCAGAAAATTTTAAATCTGCATTCTGTTCTTTGCAGGTTGAATGATACTGACAGGATATTCTTTTTTCCTAATGCAGCCTTTTCCTAGTACCAGTGTGTATCCTTAATGAAAGAAGTCTTGCACTGAAGTTTCTTTTCCAACATTGTAATTGAAAGGAAATGTGAATGTTTTTTCCTAGAGCTGATATTGCTGATATGCACAGTCAATTCCCACTCCTTCTTCCAGTGTATTTTGTCTTCTTTCTCTAATTGCTTCTGACATTTCCTGAGTGTTGCATGCCACTAACCACTCACTGACCCTGCTCTACCTGAATACCTGAAATCTGAGGATCTGGTCCACATGCTTTTCATTTCCTTCTGCCTGAAAAATGAAAAAAACAAACAAAAAATAGAGACCTCTTCCTTATTGAAGTGCTGAACATATATAGATATAGATATATATATATATATCTAGATAATATAGATATATAGATAATAATATATATTATATAGATATAATAGATAATATAGATAATATATATTAGATATATATAATAATATAGATAGATATAGATAATAATATAGATTATTATCTATATTATACAGATATAATATAATATAATATACAGATAATAATACCTATAGATATATAATATCTATATATATAGATAAGATATATATAGATATAGATAATAATACCTAAACGAGTAAGTGAATAAAAACCATAATTCAATCATTGTGTTGTCAGTTTTGACTGGTTTTGAAACTGCTTTTTTTACATGCATTCTCATGAAGGGGTGTTATCTTTATGAGCAATAACATTTTCACTTTGTCTGAAATTATCCAGGGAGCGAAAGGCTCTAGGACAGTGAAACCACATCAATACACAGAATAACTTTAATGTCATTATTTTTAGTTGAGAATTTTCACTTACCTTCCCACTGCTCTAATGTCATCTGTTTTTTTCCTTGGATATGTTTCAAGGTCAGCAGTGTGTTGACTATTTTAAGTTAACCAGTAACACTTGTACTCTATTGAGTACAGATTACTTCCCCTCCTGAAATCTAAAAACTCAAACCAGCTTTAACATTTCTAAATATAATACCTATTTTATAGCTCCTAATTTGCTGGGATTCACAACAGGGTATTTTTTCATTAATTCTTTGCCTCAAGCCATTCTTCAACTATAATACTGTTTAACTTATCAGTGTTTAAAAGAGTCCCTCAACATTGGAACAAACTTTACACAAACTGATACTAAGCTATTTTGAGTACAGATTCTTTTTTAATGTTGATTATGTTTTTGTCCACTGGTGACTGTTAATTTTTGATGTCTAAAATTCACTGACTATGAATCCCAACTTATCCAAATTTCACAATGGATAATTACTTCCTTCCCATAAGAAGGAAAAAAGAAAATTGGTCAGTTTTTAAGGAACACTTCCTTCAAGCCCTGGATAGGTGCATCTCTTGAGCTAAAAAAATGAGTAGAAGTGGTAAGAGACCTTCAAGCATCAACAAGGAATTCTTGAAGAAAGTCTCATGCAAGAAAGAAATTCAGAGCTCATGGAAGAAGGAACTGGTCACTAGGTGGATCTATGTGGATGTTGTCAGAGCATGTAGGAAGGCAACAAAAAAGGCCAAAGAACTCTTTGAACCTTTGAACCCAAACTAGCAGAGGAAGTAAAAGGAAACAAGATCTTCTTCGAATATATCAGCAGTAAAAGGAAGAACAGGGAAAATTTGGGCTGGAACTCTGATAACAGAGGATATTGCCACTTCAAAATCAGGTAAAAAGCTGAGTTTGGGGAAAGAAATAGTAACTGCACAAATATTGGGGACAAACCTAAGAAATTTTCCCATTAAATCATATTTTACTACAGTTATATTTGATCTCTGTGGAACAGTAAGATTTATTTGTTTTGGAGGATTTTGGGGAACCAAGTGAATGGTAATTTCTTAAGGCATTTTATACTTGCCTTACTGTACTTGCAACAGACAACAACAAGAAGACAGGAATAGGTTGTATAATGTCAGATTGCTTTCAATTCATAGCCTATAGTACTTGTTGAAACGAGGGGAATGCAATATGGATGACTCATACCACGTTCAAATAGACATGCCACCGTGTTTGAGAGGCATCGAAAAAACAGTCCATTTTACAGTGTTATAGTTCAGCGTTTCCTACAATAAATTATTCAGGTCACTATACAACTCCTTTTTTTATAACTCCTTGATCTGTATGCTGTAATCAAAGTCTATGGTAGATGATGTGAGATCCAAAGAAGAATTTAAGATCAAGTAACTGAAACACATTCTTCATAGAATTTGCAGAAAATGAATAGAACATTAGTCCAGGCTGCTGTCAGTACAGGATTTTTTTCTTACAGTATATTTTCCAATGCTTCATGTAGTAGAATTGTAAATATTCCTAGAGAAGTAGCTTTTTGCACCATCTCCCAAGGGAGATTATTTCACAACTGAATAGTGCTTACTGTCAAGTTTGCAGTTTTTGTTCTGTTAAATTGTCAAAATGCATATTTGCACATTTTTATTTATCTGTTTTGCAGACCATAACAACAATAGAATTTCAATATGCATTTTAAGTAACAATATCAGAAATATATCCTTTTTTCTAAGCTTAAAAACATTATGCAAATTGCCTAGCTTACAGCACTGAAAGATTTGTTCTCTACCTCAGTTCATACTCAAAACATATTCAATAAAGTTAAGGAATCATTTTCTTATTCTGCCCTTATTTAGGAGCTGGTCCACTCCAAAATTTCATATTCCTTCTCAAGAAAAAACAGTTATTTATGTTATTGCAGTATTTATGTCTTAGTTTGTGGCAAAGTTACCTGACTTTTTAGAAACAGACTGAATATTATGTCATTTTCAAAAAATCCAAAATGCAGTATTCTGTGGAATTAGTATTCATAGTACTATTTTTCAGACTTTTTTTTTCTTCATTAAGTTCAAATGTTTCACATTGCATTTTTTACTGATGTAGGCAACAATTAAATACAAGGTGAGGAAGGAATATTAAGCTGGATTTCTCAAGTCTGGGGCTGGGTTCTTTTTGAAGCAAACTTTTATTACTTCTCATGCATTCAATCAAGTGATATGTATTTCTTAGCCATTACTTACTAAATAGCAGCTCTGATGGCAGCAGAAGAAGTAGGTGACTTGATTTTATTCCATGTGATTTCTCATTTTAAATTAGTCTTTACAGGTAGATTTTGCGTCTGTCATGTTTGTCTGTGTCATTAGGACTCTTCTTGTAACAGCTGCAAGTCCATAGTTAAGCCCATTACCTTTGAAAATCACATTTGAGAAATTTGCCATTTAAATCCTACCCTAACTAATTGAACACCTTTGACATTCACTGTCACTATTTCTGGATATTCTTGCTGCTCAGGACTACATAGGACATTCACTGCACAAAAAGTTAAACTCTTGTGCTTTCCCTGCTTCATGCTCATTTTGACACGAAAACAAGCATGAGACACTGAATATTATAAGTAAAATAACCACATTGTTAAAAGGTAAAATAACTAGAGATAAGAGAAAACTAGGCTGTAGATGGTTTCCTATGTGTTGAGGGGGAGGTACACATAACCTAATTTCTGCAGGTTTCTAATATTTCTCATAGAAAATAATAACTATATTCTCACCAGTGAACTTCACTTAACATAGAAAAGTATGCTCAAGCAGTACAAGTTTCTGCTGCTGGGGATACTGACCAGCATGGACAGCAGCAAGGACCTTTCATATCTGTCAGTTCTAAGCTGAAGATTTCTCCAGCGCAACTCTCACTGGGGACTGAGAGGCTGAAGCATCTTGCATGAGTGAGCTGGTGTACAGAACACTTCTGGGCTCATATTGTGAAGAAATACGGGGAAAAAAAAATCCCATAAAGTAAATGCACTTATAAGTATGGTTTAAATCCAAAGTTCTGTGTGTGACAGTAAGTATTCTGTACTGAGTTTCTTACTTAGTTCCACAATTTATAACACTTATTGTCAGGTAAGTGTGCTCTTACCAGATGCACAAAATCAATATACAAAAAAATTATCTGTACACAAAAACACTTTACCAAGAACAGCTATATGAAACCAGAACACCTACTGTTTACTCTGTAGGGTGACTTTCTTATGCAACACATAGATGTGTATACACAGATGTCTTGTTCTGTAAAGATTGTTGGATAGTCTGTGCTTCCATTGAACAGTCCTTAAGTATGGCAGATAAAGCAGCTGAAAGAGTGCTTATGTAGTGACATGCTTTCCCTATAAAGTAGCAATGTACTGGTAAATTTAAAAGGTGAGTATTAAATTTTTCCATTTTCTTTGCTTGCCTGGGAGGCACATCAGAGTGGATACTCTAGTTAATCACAGAACTGAAGTCTGAGAACAAGGGCAGAAGGAGAAAACACTGAAGTATTTAAAAGCCCACAGCTTTCTACAAGATAAAGACAAAGGTGGTCTACATGCAGCAAGATAAGATGGAGTGAAAGATGAAGCAACATCAGACTGTGTGTCCAAGTGATAATAAGCAAGCAAGAGAGAGAAGACCAATGAATAAAACAGAGAATAACAGCTTTGGATAAGCAGCAAGTGGGAAAAATCAAAAGCTGTTGGTGAGATTGCCTTCATCAGACAGAACAAGTCCCTGTTTATATTTTAGTTTTGGTTCAGCAGTTTATCAAGTTCCCAGTTCCACAGGAAACTTTTGTGGGCTTGTTACCCTACCTGAAGATGAATCTGAACCTTATGTGGTAAACCTGAGCACAATACAGTCCTTGTTTCTTCTGCTACATGTCAGAATAGGTAGGTCCTTTTCCCAATACAGCAGGGTAAAAAAGTTTCCTGAGTTGGAGCAGATATGTACAGATGATGCTTGCAAAAACCCACCCAACTTATCAATATGCATTTTGTGGAATTAAAAGACAGGTGAGTGTGAAGAGTTTCCCATTTATCTAAACATTTGACAACCAAAACATTTTATAGACTTACTTTGCAGCTTGGTTCTAAAGTCATCTCATACAGTCTTTCAGGGGCAATTACAGTAAATGAAACTGCAGAATCTCCCCATAGGGCAGTCTGAAGATATTTTTGCAAGATTTCGTTTGCTTCTTTGTTTGTTTTGATGGGGGTTTTTTTTTGTTTATGGGGTTTTTTTTGTTTGTTTTTTTTTCATTCCTCATAACCTAGAGCTGTCACATCCATCAGCTGCTTTCTTTTTGACAATTTGTCACTCCTGAAAAATGTTTGCAAGCACTTTGGATAATTTCCAATTCATTCTTGCAGGAAATGAGGGTTTGCTTCCTCACTTGGGATACCTGCTGCTAGGTTTATTCACTAATAAGCATGATAAATGTTTTAGCCTTTGATCACTGCTAAATTAACAAGTAAGCTCCATAGAAAAGAAGTCTTTGAGGCTCAGGGGCTCAAGACAGTGCATGAGCTGGAGAAATGATTGATTGTGTTGCTCTGAGAAATTTCCATAAAAAAACTTTTATCATGCTGTTATGTTCCAAACAATTAAATCAAAAGTAAAAGATATCTAGCCTCCAAAGAAGACAAGAGGAAGGAAGAAACAGACCAAACTTTACAGGACTTTATTTCACAAATATATAAACTGTTTCTCTTGGAATATATTTTGGATTTGCTTCTTTAATTATTTTTTATCTGTCTCAATTAATTGGAGAGTTATTTTGCCATATTGGTCATTTTTATTGGAGGCTTGCATATCTTATTTCTTTCCCCATTGTTCTGGGTCTGGATGGGATGGAATTAATTGTCCTAATAGTATCCCATACGGTGCTGTATTTTAGATTTGTGGCCAAAACCAGTGTTCATAACTCACCAATGTTTTAGCTGATGTTGAAACCTGCTTGCATCAAGGCATAATATAATTTTGATTCTGTTTCTCCCATGGTGTAGGCTGGAGGTGGACAAGAGGGGTACAAGAAAGATATGGCAATTAATTTACCTTCTCAAATTTCATACTGCTATGACTGCAGTATCATAATCACTTATATGGGAAAGATTTAGCACATTCCACTTTGGTGCTGATAGGAAACTATTAATCACAGGAAGAGATTTGCAGTTAATTGAAAAATATTTCTTGAAAGGTAAAAAAAAAAAAAAGCAAGGCAACCTCAGGCAAACATTTTTAGAAATATTACCCGTTCCTCTACAGGGTGTGGCGAGCACCAGAGAGGAGGTTGTGAATTAATGTTTCTGGAAAATTATGTCCTTACCATTGAAGATAGAGAAATGCACTTCTGAAAGAGTAACTTCCAGCTTCGTGCACCACAGAGATGTCTCTGGTTTTCTTGTTTTTCCTGTATATAAACAATGCCCCAGTAACCTTGCCATTGGTGCAAGTATTCTTAATTTCTCTGTCTCTTCAAATGAAATGCCAGCAGCTAACAACCCTGTCTTCACTGGTGACATTCCAGAAGTTTATAGTGCAAGGCATAGACCGCAGCCTGGTTCCATAACCTTATGAGCATGCATTTCCTTTATCATACAATTTTACCACCTCCTTGCAGTCATTTACCTGGCATTAAAAAGGACTGTCTTCATTTAGTGCAGTGGTATTTTATAGGCAGCGGGAGCACTGAGGTGGCTCCTGTGAGCCTGTTGGAAGCGTCTCCAGTTCCAGTTCTGGTCTTGCCTCTGGCCAAGGCCAACTTGATATGGGAAGATGGATGTGCCCCTGTGAATAACATATTCAAAAAAGGGAAACAAAACTGCAAGAAAAAAAAAAGACTGCAGACCAGAGGAGAGGAGGAGGTGAGAGCAATGCCAGAGCAAAGACACCAGGATCAGAAGCAGGCTGTCCCCCTGCTATCTCACCCATGAAGAATCACATTGGAGCACTCCTTGAAGGACCACGGTGGAGTAAATGTGGATTTGTAGCCCTTGAAGTTCACAGATGGGTAGGTATGAAGCTGCAGTCTGTACTGGATCATAGAGAGTGGATCTGCAGTCATGGAGGACGTTTCTGAAGTTCAACAAGGGCAAGAGAAACATACTTTCCCTAGGGAGGAATAACCCCATAGACCATTACAGGTGAAAGGATGACATGCTGGAAAGCACCAATGTGGAAAAAAACCTTTAAGTCTTGGTGGACAGCAGAATGACCATGAGCCAGCAGTGTGTCCTTGTGACCAAGAAGGCCAATGACATTCTAGGATGTATGAAGAATAATACGACAAGCGGGTTGAGGGAGGTTATCTTCCCCCTCTACTCTGCCTTGGTGAGGTCCCATTTGGAGTACTGTATTCAGTTCTGGACTCTGATTCAAAAAAAGTAAAGGAACTACTGGAGTGTACAGAAAAGGTCTACCAAAGCTAAGTCTACAGAAGGCTTAGAATATTTTAGGCATGAGCATTAGACTAGATGATCTCCAGAGGTCCCTTTCAACCCCAAACATTCTGGGATTCTGTAAAGTTGTGTAATATCCTTACACAAATGAACTGGAGTATCTGCAGTGGAAGAAAACTCCAAGTTTTACAAGAATGAAACACAGGAATACATTGCTTTAAAATGAGGTCTGACTGATCAGAAGTACTACTGACCCAATACTGAAACGTGCTGCCAAAAAACATGAGTGGATATAGAGAGGAAAAAAAAAGACACATGCAAAAAACTCCTCCAAAACCAACCAACCAACCAGCCAAAACAACAACACAAAGACAAACAAACAAAAACAAACAAACAAAACAACCCAGCAGCGATTGAAAACAACAGTCTTACTGGTGCTTTTATCTTAAGACAACACCATATGGGGAGATATGCACCATCATTCAGGTATTCAGAACATTAGCTTGTATAATTTCACTGACAGTAAGGCAAGATGAAGGAAGATCTGACCATGTTTCTCCAGTGGGACAGAAGAGTATCGGGTGTGCACAATTTACACAACAGAGTTCAGAGTGAAATCTTAAAAATCTCTCATAGTTTTTTGTTTTCAGAAACTTATTATTGTACCTAGGGAAGTGCATCCTCAGCTTGCTTTCTTCTCCCTTCTGTAATTTACAAAATAGACACACGTCAGAGAGCTTCTTGTCAGTGCAGAAAGCTGTGTGTGCTGCCAAGATGCAGCCTCAAGTCAATCATCTATTTGTAGGCTCTCTTTTCCCTGCATACCAGAAAGCCCATTTCTCTTGCATTTGCACACACTTGCCACTTGAGTCACTTTGGTCATGCATATTTTTTCTCTAACTGTACCAAAGCCATTTAGATTACATACGTGCAGCTGGGTACTGTACTTGACACTCATGAAAATACACTTCATCTTCTTTTCATTTCTTAGGATTACATGAATGAAGCTCATTAGCTTGTTGCTGGCAGTCTTTTAAGTTAGCATCATAAAAATAAATAAATAAATAAATCTCTGCAAGCTTTTAAAATAACAGCAGTATCAGATCTAACAGGTTCTTTTATATATATATATATCAAGCCATGTTGTCTTGTATGCAGGAAAGTTATATAGCTTTCAAAGTTCAAAATATTCAAAAACAAATTTAAAAGGATGAAAGCTTTGTTTTATTTTCAGCAGAGACCAGAGATTCTTGCAAGTCTCTTAGGCTAAATGATAAGACTAACTTATGACTGCTTTAACAGCAACTTCATAGCAGTGCTGTTTGTTCACCTAATTTGTCCCTTTGAAAATTCATTTTCTCTGATTTATTCTCCTTGGAATGATAAAGATGAAGCCTGCTTAGGCTTATCTAAGAAAAACAGTTCTACAACAGCAGTTGATGTAATTTTCAACTGCACAAAGAATAGATTTCAGTGGCAAGTTGTCAGGAATGGAGCAAGCAACCAAATTTTTCCTCTGTTTGGGATCACCTTCTGCAGGTTAGTTCTTTCCACAGAAAGTCAACTACTTTCACGTCAGTGGCTAAAAAACCCAGTGAACTGAGGATGTGCAGAAGTTCTCAAAGAGAGATGATAAATGAGCATACAAGAATATGTTATAGTATTGCATAATTAAATAAGTGTTCTTTGATGTATATAACACTGAGCCATTGAATCTAATGAATAATCTATAGAATGGATCGCTTTTCCTACACTGTTCAAATTAATCTTTTATTTTTTAATGCTGAAACTGATTCAACATAAATGACTGAAGTGTTGTCCTAATAAGGTCTGAAAAATCATAAGGAGTTTAAGATACCGTGTGTTGATAGTGTGTGTTCATAAGGTGTGTTGTGTTCAGCTACTTTTAGACTTACAATCAGATGTTGTATGAACAGAATATATGTTCTGTTCACTGAATGTTGGTATATAAAGAAGGAGGCCACTATGACTTCTGCATTTGTGTTATGAGGAAGGGCTAGTTAAGACTCATAATGCAAAACAAGGCTGTCAGGTTCTGCCTCTCAGGTTGGAGTGGGAGTATCACAAGGATGATGTTGTAATCTAAGAGATGGGCTAGTTTCCACATGAACTCCCCTTCATCTCCTTTTAAGGACTAGTTCAGGCATATGCCAGTGCAGCTTGACTTGGTTGTTTCATGTGAATTTTGCTTTTGCTGAAGACTGCACTTAGAGAATGTATGCAGGAAAAAAATAACGTACAGACAGCTACATTCTTCTGCATTGAGCCTATTAATATTTCCAAAGTCAGTGGATCTAGACTCAACTTATGCATCAGTGAGACACTGGGAGCTGAGAGGCAGACTCTTACTTGTCAGCTCCAGCTGAGGAGGTAAAGCTCTGGCAAATGTAGCAAGCAAGCAAAATTGCATTTCTGAAAAAGGTGTAACACAGAATTTTTCAGAGGCAAAATTTTTGTGATATTTTTCACAGAAACAATAAAAGTTGTTTTCCTGAAGCTAAGGACATTTATTGCTCACATCTAGAATCTCCAAAGTAATTATTTTTTTTAGTCATTTTATAACCATTATAATTTTTACCTTGAGTTAGCCAAACTAGCAATTCCAATCTCAGAATACATTCATCCATGTTTTACTCTGCATGATCAATGATAACTAACATTCTGAACAGACAAAGGTAGATCATTGTGTGTTGAAAATATCAGGATAGCTTCTCCATGGACAGCAATAACAGAAGTATTGCTGGCAGTCAAATCACTGCCATTTCTTTTTCCTTGATGTCAGAGGGAGAAAATAGTATCCATCAATATTGAATTAATAATAATAAAAAAGCGTTACGAGATTTCATAAAGCAAAATAATCAGCAACACATGGAAATTTCAAAGTGACATTTGTATTGTTTACTGCTGCTTTTACCTTGAGACCTTTGTATTTCTGACAATAGCAATAGAATCTGCCACACACAAAGAAAGCTTACAACGTACAGATTGATAGGATGACGTTAATAGCTTATAAATGTTAATGTCTATTGATTCTCTTTCATAAGTTAATGTATTAATGCATAGCTATTTTACACTATGAAGTTATAAGCATTATTTGCAACTATTTGGAGTGTTGATGAATAACAGGTACTGAAAAATACTGAAGAGAAAATGGACATTATACAGTACCAGGTATTTTTAGCCACAGTCAATAAGTTCTGGAGGTGGGAACTAGAAGGCTTTTTTCAGTAAATGGATTTTTATAATGTATTTACCACATTGCCTTCTTGTTGTAAGTCATTGGTCCAGTTTTAATCACTGTCTGTATGTCTGAGTTATAGCAGTTTGTCAGAGATGTGTAAATGAGCATGTGTGAAAGGAACACAGTTTTCCATTGCAGATATACTAATGGGCAACTAGATTATGATGATTAATTCAGCCTGATCTGGATTTATGAAGTGAGGGTGAATACGATCTTATGATTTATGCACTGTCCATGTATTATCTCTTGTGAACAGTTTTATGATGAGATAATTGGCCAAGAGCTCAGCACACTGATAGCCCAAGGAGATTAACTTTCGGTGTAATAAAGGACATTAAAACAGAGGAAAAAATACAGCATATTTTTAAGGATATATAGAATATGGGGGTAGTTGTATGAGTGTGTGATTATTTTTACCATGACAATGAAGTATAGTAATATGTTCCTTATTTTTTTCTCATCCAAAATGTCCAACAGTGAAAAAATGAAAGGCTGAGCAAACAACAAGTTACAAATTATCAGATAAGTTATATACTTCTTTACTACAATTTGGATGACTTCTTCATTCAGGAATGGTAGTTAGGTTTGCTTCTTTTGTAATGAAACTACAGGACTGACAGCACACAATAAATCATGTCTAACAACATGCTGAAAAACTGGCAAGAGACAGCTTGTTCAGCGACAAATACAGCTGACAACAAGCATATACATCTGTTTGATAGGTTTTAAGAGAAAAAAATACAAACAGGGAGATAGGACTTAGTTTTTCAACAGACATTTGAAAGTCTTATTTCTTACTAATAGCAAAACCACAAGGAATATAAAAAAATCAAAGTAACAAATTTCACCAATTCAAGCGCACTTAGATTATAAAGAGAAAATGTAGATTAACTTATTGATTATCAGCTTCTGTTTCAAATGACGGACTAATAAGAGAGTGATTCTAAGTTATATTGATTATAAGTCTTGTGCAGCTATTTTTAACACATACATTTAGGTATGATTCAGATTTAATCTGCCTCCAAAGCATGAAGTAGAAATATAACAAAAATTCATTCGATGTTTTTGTTATAAAATGGAGTAACAGATAACTGTCTCACAAAAAAAATATTTTAATAAATAACTTTATAAGAAAGCTCATTGGATTCAAACTCATTATTAATGACAAGATTAGTGAAATATGCAAGGTGCTGGAATAAAAATTACCATGGCTGAATTCTGCTGAAATTATTAAAACTTATTTGGTATCATATGTGTATTATGTGTATTAAAAATTATGTGTATTAAAATCTAGAAAAAGTTTAGGTGAAGATAAGTAAGCTTATCTTATCAGTAAGTTTATTCTTTTCTTGTGAAAGGAAATATATTATGTATAATTCTTAATCAGACAACCAAAACAACCAACAACTACAAAAAGCAATCAAAAAACAAAGAAAAAAACCAAACAAAAAAACCAACCCAAACAAAACAAAACAAAAACCAACCAACCAACCGAAGTCAAAAAGCCATAAATGTGAAACATCAAGAAGTATCTATGAGTAAAGCAAGACAGCCCTTTATTTTGTTTTGAGAGAAATGGGTGAAAAATAAATATGCTTAAGTTAATTTTTTAATAAACTCTAGTTCATATCTACAATATTTCACAAAGGGGAACAGTTGCAATAGATAAATAAAAGTGCTTGAGGATTAAAATGAAAATAAAAATTTTCATAGCACAACCAGAATACTTGAAACATGCAGAAGTCACGAAAAGTACTACTTCTGACATTTTAAAATTAATTTTTCCTTATGAACAGGTTATTCAATGTCCCCTTGAGGGTTTTTTGCACTTACTCTTGGAAAGAGTATTCTGCCCATGTAATAGCCCACTACTTTCTCCAGATGTGATATTTCACTTGGTTTTATAAATTGTAACAAAAATCTCAGCTAGCCAGGGACAGTGTTCTAGTAGATGCCTTGCAGAAGAATCATCTCTTCAGATTCATCATGTGGTTTGTGTCTAGCTTACTTTGAAAGCTTCCACTAAGCAAATCTGTACATGGGAAGGTTGTACTCCCTTGTTTCTGTTTTCATCTTTTGAGAACAACATTTAAACATAATCTCTTTATACTTTTGTACCTTTTAGGAATTTCTTAATAATTTAACAAAAATACTCGCTGTGCACTATATCTGAATAAGAAAGAAACGTCAGTTGTGTAATCCACAAAACCAACACCGTACCAATGTTTAAAATATCAGAGCCAACCTCATCATAGAAAGAAGTAAAAAACACCAGAATAAAATGAGATACCTTGTTTATAGTCTTGTGTATAGTCTGCAAAAGCCTCACTGTGTGGAAGAAATCTAAGAAAGAACACTTTTTGTGATGCTTTCATTATGACTTCCTCCAGATCTTTTTTTTTGTTGTAGTCAAATTTTGTTTAGTAAAGTTAAGTATGTGTAAGCAAGTAAATATTTAATGTAACTCCATCACTAAAATATGTAATTATCTTGGAAAATCCCCTTAGAAACATTGTAAAGAGAAAAAAATAGAAAAGCTTGTGCAATCATCCATGTTCACAACATCAGCCATTGGAGAAATGCACATTTCTGGATGATGAATGTTTACACACAAACTATGTTATTTAAATTAAAGGAATTTTTTTCTTCCTTGTAAAATCAGATAACTAGATGTCTATCCTTGCAGATACTCAAAAATGCAACTGGCCAAGGCCCTTCACAACCTGATTAATGTTGGGGCTACTCTGAACAAAGGATTGGAGTAGGTGACAGTCCTGTGAACCTAAATTATTACATGATTCTAAATTCTTCATGGGCTGTCTCTTTACCATTCATGAGTCATTACATTATGTCCCTTCCCTCCCCTCCTCTTCCCTTCCCTTCCAGCCTCTGAAGAACATTGCTCTCCACTTGGATATCAAGACACTGACCACAACACCATTCAATTTTTCATGGGGACTGAATATAAGTATTTAACTTCTGAGGTCTTTTCAGCAGTCATTAAATAATAATCATGCATTTCAGATGCACAGACTTGCACAACTTAAGGGAAATTTTAGTAAGAGATGTCCTGTGCTTCAGGATAGTATCTAAGTAACAATCAAATATTGTTTCAGTTGCTGAACTGTTTTCATGTATAAAGACTACAACTTGTGAGATAAAAAGTGCTTTGTTTAATACACATTTTTATTGATAATGTAGGACAAAGCAAACAGTGTCTAGACATATTCATATTCCTTAATGTAACATTCTAATTAAGTAATAATTTTTCCTGGGTCAACAATCAAGGCCAGTGCTATAGCTTGCAATCCTGACTGTAGAAGTCCTCAGTGAGAAGTTGGCACTAAATTAACTTCAATGCCATGCTAATGAAGTGCTTGGCAATCTCTGGAAGGGATTTTGAATTGCTACAATCTGATCCTATTGGCTTTGTCTCCAACTGACTAGGAGCAGAATGTCAACTTCCAGCAATACTAAATAATAATCAAAAGGATGCATTGAGAAATTTCCCCTGTAGTGAGGATTAAGGACTTTGAGTAAGTTCATCTAATGTCAGCACACATCACAATGAGAAACAAATTCCCAGGTTTCTGTTCAGACACAGAAAAGTGATTCTTGCTTAAAGATTGTAAAAGGAACACATCAGCACATCAGCAATCTAATTACAAAAATAATCCTACTAAGGAGGATAACATATATATATATACTAATGAACCTCTAGCATACATCAAAACTCAGAGGGAAGCATAGTATGACATACTGGAAAATGTTGCTGAAAGGATAGACTATAACTCCCTCTGTCTTAGGAAATTCTTGAATGTTTACAGAATTACGTATCAGTATCAAATTTTGCTAGGTGCAGTTGTGCTTAATTGTGCACAATTCATCTGCTGAATTTTTTTAACAAAGATAGGGGTAACTGATTTTTATCTGGCCAAGGACATTTTTATTTTAGTTTTCTGGGAGCAAAAAAAAAGTAGATTTTAAAACCTGCCACGAGAGCACACAAGAGCTTACAGATTTATTTATTTTTTTACAAAGGTGACAATATTTAGAGCTCACTATAAAATTTCACGTTTTAAACAGCATTACTAAATTTAGTATTCTCAATTGCTTTCTGGTTTTGAATGTCCATGGTATTTGCAAATAGATGCTAGATATCTATTATTGTTTAATATATCGCCAACTTTTGAAACTAGAAGATATTTAGCCAAATCAGGTATAAGATCTGTTGTCCCTCAGCAAATTCTAAAAGGCAGCTTTTTTTGAGCAGCAGCTCCAATCCAGCAGACACACTTTTTTGGAATATTTTTCCTTGGCCATCCCTATTTCACCGTGGCTTAGAGGGTCATCTGGCATTGCTTGTTACTTAAAAGCTGATGAGCTCTCTAAGGAATCTAAAAAATCTCTGTGTCTCCAAACTGAGGGTTACATTATAATCTTGGCTGGCAAGAGTATAGTAGTCTCCACACGAAGAAGAGCAGCAACCCCTGGGATTAGTTTAAAGAAACAGACAAAAAATCCCTATATTTTGTGACACCTTCAGCTATCATCTTTTTCAGCATTAAAAATATCAAATATGACACAGAAAAGAGTCCAACATTTAAACCCAAAGTATCAATTTTGGGAGGTAAAAACCACCAGATGTCCATCCTCATTACCTCAGCAGCATACACAAGACCAAGCGATAATATTGGTTGGGGGACAGCAGCAGAAGAAACTGCTGAATGGCAGAGAAATATGTGAAACAAGGAATACTAATACACTTAGCCGTTACTTCCAACTTTTGCTTAAAAAATGTTCTGAAGTTGTAAATAAGAGGAAGATACAAACCAGAAATAGTTTTTGTTAGCATTTCTAGGGGGGAGGTGAGGGGAAAATATCTACTGTTTTGTCGCCTTGTGTGAAAAATACTTGAAATAATACTGTACATAAAATCAAATGCTGAGCAGGGAATTGCATATAAAGAGGGCCAGTTTTTGTTTTATTTGTTTTGTTTTAAAGAATGATTGAGGGTCAAAATTTATCTTTTTTAGTATACAAAAATTTGAAGATATTTTCTGTCTTCAAAAGATGGACCTTATATTTTTCTGCCTTTGAGGAATCTTAGAAACCCTGTTATTTTATATTATGGTGTAGGATCGAATGTGAGATACAGCTTTCTTACTGAAGCTTTTACAGTGGAGATCGAAATAGCTGCTTGGTTTGGTTTGGTTTAATTATGATAAATCTTAGGATCTCCAATAACCATGGGTATTTTTCTATATCACATATAGCATGAAACATATAAAGTATACAGTGAAACCTTTACAACTCAATATCATATACTGAGTGAAGATCTGTTGCTTCATGTTGCAATTAGTATCATTTTTGGAATTTTTTTTTATGTATGTATGTGTATTGAAAGAAAAATAAATGGAAAAGAAATAGGTAGAAAGACTAATGATTTCATCAATCATCAGAAGGCCAGATTCTCTGCAGCAGCAACCGAGTACTTATTAAATGCCATCGTTTCTCCAAAGGTAGTGTGGATCTTACTGGCCCCTTGAGGACTAATTGGTTGGACTGTGCAATAGGTCTTGGCATGGCTCATGGGGTTCATGGGTTAAAATAGATGTTTCAAAATAATAAAGTCTACTTTTTTGTTAACTCTTTCAAGCTTTTAGCTGTTGTGGTTAAAAATACACCCCTTCAGTAGAGGCAGAGATAAATGCACAGATTAAAATGAGAAATGTATTTAGATATTTAAGTCTGACTAGCTCCTTGTCATTCTCTGGAAGAAATCCCTTGAAAAAGTAATTCTTTATAGTTTATCTTGTAATTAATATTGTCTTTCTGCTAGACGATTAAAAATATTCCATTCAAAAAGAATTTTTCTTCTTTTGGAACCTTTTTGAGCTCTTTCCCCTGCCTCTGTTGTCTAATCCTGGTTTTGACCTTCAACTGTTCTTCCAGAGCAAACTCCATTACAGTAGTATCTGACCAAGCAGCATGCAACAGAAACGGAAGTGAGTATTGATTGCTGAAACAATCAATTTTGAAAGATGCATCTCATTAAAAAGCTGTTATTGTACTATTTTATCTGATTTTAAATAGATTGTAACAGGGAAAAAAAAACCACACACACACACAAAACATTGTTCTTGAATACTAGGATATTCCCATTTATTTTCTACTTATTGTTTTTAAAAATCATACAGAGAAACTTTACAAAACCCCAATAAAACTACATTTAAATTCATACTAATGGAGTTTATACCATATGACAAAAGCAATTCCACAGTGTAGGATTCCAGCCTAATTCAGTATTCTGGGGACTGGGAGTAAAAATCCTTCCCATTAGAGAAAGACTATTAATTCAATATAATAGAATCAAAACAGCTTCTGATACCTCCTTAAGCCCTGTGTCTGTCCTTGGCTTGCTGAAATACACAAAGCCATGAATTGGCCTTCTGCATTACATCTGTGACCTGAAGTATCCAAAGAAATATATTATAGACATACCAATGTATTTTGTGCTTGTAGTTTGTTGGAATACAGGAAGATTCAAGGACCACTCAACATCTTCTCTGCTAACAGTCAATAAAGAACACTTTTGTGAATCCTGTCCTCCTGTTCACCTCTTAGATCTAAGAAATTATTGTGGTCCATAGACTCATATATTGAGTTATTTTTCTTTATCTCTCTTTTTAAAACATTCCTACTTCAATGTTTGTTAGTATGTCTTTATATTAAAGACATAACAGTTATAAACTCAAACATAAATTTCTAACCAATTAAACACTAAAAAGTACTAAAAAAACTACACTGTAAGTCAGCTCTCTGTGACAACAGTGTGTGTGGTCAATCAACACTATAAAGCAAAATCTTTCCTTAGAATATGTTTGGCTTTATTCACAAAATCTGTGACTGAAAGGTATTTGCAATATATTTCTTTTATGCTGAACTTCATGTTGTCTACCGTAACATTGGTTCCTGTTAAAGTCTACTTGCTAGTAACCAAGAGGTACCTATTCCTTATGAATACAGAAATCTGAGACTAACCTATTTAATTATCTCTGCCCATTTTATTACTGTGGGAAAGCAGATCAATTATGAGAAAGGCAATGTGTTGTCTTCCTGAATTGTTTCAACTTGAAATACAACTACATGATTCCGTTTTACCTGTCAGAGACTCTTGTTAAGAAAGCTACTGAAGTAAGGAATTATAGAATTATTAGAGGCCTGGAAATAGTAGGTTAAAAATTAGCAATGGCATTCCCTGTCTGGCCTACCTACAGAGATGGCTCATGTGGATTATTTAATGAAGCTGTAGATCTTCTGCTGTTATAAAGCTTTGGGTTATTTTATGATTTTGATTTTTAAAATAAAATTTAGAAACTGACTTTATCTAGACTTTGTGTCTTTTGATGTTTCTCATGCACATCAGGGAAAATTATTGGAGTGTGTTGAAGTTCACAGGTAGTACAGCTCCAGTATTTCTTTTCTACAGAAAGTATGATGAGGAAGACAATTGCTAATTTACTGAAATGGAGTTCAAGCTTTGCAAAACTCACAAAAATATGAAAAGCTCAGAGGGTTTTCTGTAAGTTAATAGAAGATTATCTTTAGCAGCAGAAATGTGACTTCTGTGGAAAAGAAGACAGGAAGGCTGACTTTTTGGTTTCCACTATACCAGATGCTTCTGATACAAAGCTTGCGAGTCACTTTCTGTGTATGTGGGGATGGAGACAATAAAAAAACAACCTATGAGAGGAAAAAGGTTGTTAGAGATTTGTGTTATGTTTCTGCTGTCACGATTATGGAGCTGCATAATTACTTTTGTACCAAATAATGAAAGAAGTCAAGGCAAAAAAAAAAAAAAAAGAGTTAAAAAAGGATGACTAAGCAGAAAAAACCTTCCCAATTAAAGCCAAAGTAGGATTCTTCTATTTTCTACTTATTTGCTTCCTAATTCTTTCTTTTCATTTTTTTTTCCAGTGAAGAAAAGTTGAAATGTTCTAGACTGAAGTGATAGAATCTGAAGTCATTGAACAGTCGTAGAGTGTCACATTGTCCACAAAATGCTTTTATGCTTTCTTAATGGACTACCCCCAAAATGTTCGTATAATTTAGCCCAATCACTGAATGTAAAGACAACCTGAATCAAAGAAAATAAAAGGACAAAAAAAAATAGTTATATTTATTTCTGTTTATCCTTCTTAAAGACAGCAGCTGAAGAGTCGAGCACTTAGATTAGAAAAAAATAGAAGCTTAAGGAGCAGGGAGAAAGGGTGGTTAAAAATCCTATGTACTTTCACCGGTGTTTGCCACAGTATCTAAATTGAAAGGATTTTTTATACCTATGCCCCCCAAGACTTCAAGCTGTGGACTTCTCTTGATAGCCTTTATTTCCTCTGAAGGAAATAAGCTCTGCATTTTGGAAGTATTCTGATAAATGTATTAGGAAAGATCGTAACACAATAATCAAAATAACTTTTTAATTTAGAATAGTGAGGCACTCTGGACCAATCCCTTTAAAGTATTTCCCTTTATTGTTTCAAAGATGTGCTAGTATGAGCTCTCTTAAGGTTCAATTAAGGCAATAATGTGCATGTTTTCAAAGCTCTTCTCTAATTTGTAGATGGAGCTCAGAAGTTTCTCTCACTTTCTGAGACTGTGTTTGTTAATTCAAATCCCTTATTTTATATACCTTGACTGTACTGGTTCATTAAGGGAGACAACAAATAGCCTGAGCATTTTTGCTTGCGTGGGACTTGACTCTGCAGTACATCAAACAAGAACTGATTACGTACAGATAAAACTGAATCCTGAATATAAGTGCTGTAAATAATTCCAGTAGAGTATAAAATTTTCACAAACTCTCATGTGGTATGTACACAATCACTGTACATGAGCTGAATTCTAGATTGCTATTTCAGTTTAAAGTGATAAACTAAGTTAAAAAAAATCCTCCTATTTCTGAAGGTATGGAGTGGGTCACTTGACAATTTGAACAGGAAAGATCAAGTTTGAGAAGATAATTACTTGGATTTATTTTCCTTTATTTTGTCTAACCATTTTTTCTTTAAGAAACCAAAAAGCAGTAGAAATGTGGATGCTCTTGTGGCCGCACTCTGAGTCTAATTCTGGACTTCTATGCAGCTTTTTTTCTGTGATCGGTTAGGGCACAAGGGTATGTTAACAATTCACACCATACTCCTTTCAGAAGAAAAAAAGAACAGATGAAAGGTTCTTCTGTACATCACACAGTTCAGATTGTAAAATATGCTATAAGATGATACAATGTAGCAAACTTGGTATCTCATAAGCTGATACATATTGAAAGTGACACAATTGCAAACATACTGTGTGGTAATGGAGTAGTTTGTCCTTAATGAGTATGGGATAGAGTTAGCTATTAATTTTTAACTTGGAATTCATTTTCCTTTTTGACTATGAATTCTTATAAATAAGTACAGCTTTTTGTGCTGAACAGCCCATGGCAAGGCCAGAAAAGGTCAGGTGTTGATTCAGATGCCTCCTCTGCAGCAGAACAAACAGAATAGCACCAGGATTGTCTATGTGCCAAGCTTGCCCAGTGGCCACTGTGAGAATTACTGCTGGCAGTAAAGAGGAGAATGTCAAGGGCAGTGGAGGAGCGAAAGAGGCAGTGATAGAAAATCTGGCAAAGGAAAGGAAAATGTAGGTTTGTTAGGGTATCCTACACAAAATGCCACCTTGAGTCCTTCAGCCTATATACAAGTCTCACAGTTCATGCAGTAACAATCCCCACACAGGATCAGAGGGAGTGTGTAAGGTCACGGGACCCATGTGCTCTGCAGGCAGCATCAGTGTTGCAGAGTGCCAAATGAATGCATTGCAGCTGCCCAAGAAATATGCTGCCATTTTTTAGATGTGTATGTCACCTCTCCAAAAGCTTAAATCTGATTTCAGATGCATGTTCCTAAGTAGACTGAAAACAGGAAAAAACAGTCAGCTTAGTAGTAATGTGTCATTTGGACTCATCACTGTTAACACTGTTGGTTCCACAATGGCTCTCATCCTATCCCTCTGTCTCATTGTGTGTTCTATTGAGACACAGAAGTTAGGGAAGCAGCACCTCTCCCTTTGTACGCTTATGCATTTTTTTATATTTCTGGGAAACAAAGAAATTGCATTCCTTTTAGAAAATATTCTAGGCTGCAATATACTCCCTACTGCTGCACATTGATGGGCAAAAAAATAAAAAACACCCTTCCCTCTCATGGCAATGTGACAATCCATGGCTGGAACATTTCAAGCAGAGTTAAGGAGAGGATTCTAACAGATTTCAAATGGTTCTTTCTTAAACTAGAGCTTACTGTCTTGGTCATATTTATGGCATCCCTCTGCCCATTTGCATCAGCAATATGTCACCTGTTCTGTAGGTCCTGAATTGCTAAAGTGATTTTAAGTGCTAATAGATGCATTTTGTAAATAACTTCAGCTCTGTGACATCCTTTAGTCACTAGATTGCGTATCCTGTATTAGCAAGCACAAACAGAGTATTGTTACCTACATCATCCTGACATCTTTCCCTTTGATACTTCGATTTATCTATGTGCTCCATGAAAGGTTTTCCAGGTAGGAAGTACCTTTACCTATTCACTGTGTGCTTCCCTTATAAAATAATAATGAAATGAGAAGACCTGGAGGGAAATATTTGATTTCTCCTCACAAAATAGCTGTAGTGAAAAATTAATAAATAACATCAATAGAATTATGAGTATGTTGTAATCTCAATTTTGTTTGAGCTATTAATTTTAAAATGGAAATTGCTGGGAATGCCATTTTCATAGTCATTGTTATAACCAGGAGTAATTTATAGTCAACGCAGTAAAATTGAAACCTAGTAGTTCATGTATACGCAAAAATTGGCATTATTAGCCACTGACGAATTGACACTTGGCAGCTTGCAGACAAATAAGAGGGCATGAAATGCATGCATTTAGGTGACTTTATATTAAGTACTATTTGTCCTTTTTTAAACCCCTGCCTGTTACTCACTAATCTCTCTGCAGGACACTGTCCCAACCACAACTTCTGTGAATTGATCTTTTCTAGGTATGGTAGCTTTGAATGCTACCAGCTTTGCACTGACACTTAATCTCACTGACAGTTTTCAGCTATAAGATCTGTATGTTGAACTGTGCAGTTTGAAGGTTGAGAAAGTCCAGCAGGAATACAAAAGGAGTACTTTACTTTTGCCTATCCACTCTGAAAAGAAGGAAAGAAAAGCGTAGAGGTAGGGGGAAAAAACTTGCTTTTTTTCATTTATTATTTTTAATAGTATCCTGATCTTCCTGGCTTAGTGGAAGTAAGGTCACATTGGCTTGCACTCTTATAGAAAGAGTAATCAAAGCATGTCAAAATCTTGCAAGTACGAGTCAGTTACCTCTCCCATTACAGAGATCAATCTGTGATGGTGCTGGGGCCTTTCTGAAGCAAATTTTCTTGCTGAAAAGGCAAGTCTTCTAAAAGATTTGTTATGCTAGTGATTAGTTTTCTGCATTCCTGAAGATGTGGCTTGTTTCTGAATAAGCCTGGATTTTTTTTAGGGATATAGTATGGACAATCCTCCAAGTCTATCCCTTTCAATGTATAGCAACTACAAGCAGGTGAGGTAGCTCTTGGTTCAAGCACAAAGGTATTCCGTATGTTTTAGCTCTACTACTACATTAAAGCTGCTTGTCTCAGCAGCTCTGCAACAAAATTATGGAAATTTATTTCAGAACTGTTGTATTTCTTCCTCACTTCAACAGTTCTCTTCCTTGTAATCTTCAAATTAGACATTTACAAGGTCCTCAGTGCCCAGGATCCATTTCTTTGTACATTGCAATACATATTTATGCCCTGTAGATTGCAGGGTGTGGAGAAAGATCATTCTTTTACCATCATTTTCCCTCCTAAAACAAGATAGAAATTCTGCACATTGGTTTAAAATAAAGCTTAAGTAATTTACATGTGCAGACATAATATTTTCATAACTATATTTTTTACATTTACTCAGTATATCTAATTGTCTAATAAAACAATCCTACTCAAAAAGATCTACTTATTTCTAAAGCAAAGATGATAATGCATGACATGTACAGAATCAATTTCTTTTTCTTACAGTTAACTGATTATTTGCCTATTTAACAAAACTAATGTAGCTAAGATGGAATATATTGCACTGGGGGGGCTTTAATACTGTATCACAAAGAAATATCAAAGAAATTGAAATATGTTCTCATACAACACAATGGACCAGATTCCAGTCCTATGCTGAATCATTCTGATCCACTTCCATTAGGGTGACCTTGCCATGACTTTGGCTTTCCTGCCAGGGAAAATACTTACAAGTGTAAACCCTGCTACAGGTGGCATGCAGGGAATTGTTATTTGCTCTTGTCTGAACATGTAATCACTGCAGTTAAGAAAGGACTCTCAACCGTGGTCCCCTTCCAGACATTAGATGAGAGTGCACACCACATTTCAGAAGCAACTATAAAGATTCAGTAAATATCTGAATATGCACTTGAACCTTATCAGTGGAGATTCATGAAGTATAATTTGGTGTTCAGTAGAATTCTACGGCTCACTGCTTCTACACAGCATCTATGAATTGAGCATGTTGCAATGCTATGTGCTTCTCTGCCTGTTGCTTCCCAAAGTATCTCCAGTAAAAAGCTGGTGGCAAGTCTCAAAACAATAGGGAGTGAGAAGAAGGATTTTTTATTCCTGATCAGTAGCAGATCAACACAAAATACAGGGACAGTGTTGTTTACAGTAGATATAACCCTGCTTTTCCCAGAGCACACAGTGCTTTGAGGCCAGTGCCATTTAATTAGGATTAATTTGGCTGATCTCAGTTATGTTTGCTTCATAAGTAAAGGCCATTTGTATACATTGTATGCATTTATAAATTTGTAGAGACCTAAACATCCCCTCACTCTCTAGATTGGGTTAACTGCACCATGAAACACTTAAGTTGACCTAATAGGTCTCTGCCACCAATGGTCCCAATATACTTTTGACCTCACTGTGAACAGATTCAGTTCACCAAACTGCCACAAAAGTAAAACACTGAAAAAGACATTTTTTCCAGTCCAGTATTCCATATCCATTCACACACGAGTCTCACAAGTTAAGAGAGGTGGTGGAAAAGAGAGAATAAGATAGGTGACAAATGAAACAAAATCAGAGAATGACCTGATTAGTCAGTTGAAACAGAGTGAAATCAGACCACTAGGCTTTAGGAAGTCCACAGGGTGATCACTAACTCTCTCTTTATCAAACATTTAATTCCTATAATTTTTGAGCTAAAAATCCATGTTCCATTGTAAATATCACTCTCTAGTGGCAAGAGATCCATACACTTCTGCTGTTCTCTCACATAAAAGGCAACTCCACCCCCTCACCTTCCCACCTTGTCCTTTCTAAAGAGCTTGTCTCCTCACTGCAGCACTCCAGTAATGTGATCTCCATGATCACACCTCCTCTGTCTAAGCATGATCATAGCTCATAACAGCACACAGGTCTCTGATTCCTCCAGTTTCCTGTTACATCCTTGATACTCATGTAGCATGGAACACCCCATTCCTGTGATCCTGTAGGCTCTAAAACAGAGTAGCTGTATGCATACTCCATAATGCTACTGTTCCTTCCAGTGCTCTACATTCAGAGCAATGTCCAGCATCAACAGGGAATACTTGTGGAAACAAGACACATCACAGTACAGACTCCTCAGTGAGTGTAACAAAGATGATGGCATTTCTAGGTACTGTCTTAACATAATAATGTAGACACATCCTCAAATTAATTTTAGCCTCAATGAGGCAAAAGGGAAACTTTATTATTACTTTAGAAGATAATGAAAAGAATACATGATCTTATTGCTCTGAAGAAGATGAGCAGTGATGCAACTTTTGGACACTTCTGTTTATGTACAACCACAGACTAACAGACACAGTTAGACACTGCTGTCTAACTTTGAGAAAAGCATAATCTCTTGTTTTGTACAGAGTCAACAATACTGCAGTCAGGAGTTTATTGGTTTGAGATATTTTCTAATTGAAAGATAAAAATGTTTCCTTTAAGGTAGATAAGGAAATTAAAACTGTGGGAAAACTTACCTACTTACTCTGGGCAAGTAGAAGAATTGGCATCTTATACTTCTTTAAGTTGTTGTTGTTTGACTGGGCTTTTTGTTGTTTCATTGGGGGTTTTTGTTTGTTTGTTAATTTTAAGTATATATTAACTTTTCCTTCCCTGTATAGACAGATTATATAGGCATAATCTTCTCTCTATTCATTTGTTGAAAATAATGCTTACTTATTTTCAAATGAGTTTAGAGTACCTCGTTAAGGTTACACCATTTAATGCACAGAAGAAGCAGGCAGCTGTGTAGAACACAAAGCTGCAAGGATGACTACTCTTGCTTTGGATTCATCAGAAGCCTGGAGAACTCACCTGGTTACAGGGGATATGAGAGGACATTCACTCAGGTCTCTGTCCTCAGGATACTTCTCTCCCTTCTGAGTCCCTTCTTTCTCTTTCCTGGACCCTCAAGCTCTCAAAACAATTTTGTCCATCACGCTGGGAGGCTTGGAGTGATTCTGTAAGTAGTTTTCTTTTCATAAACCAAGAAAGAATTGTTCTGTTATTTTGCCACCTGTGAACTTAATTTAATGCAGATTATAAAAAATACCAAGAAAAAAAATTTACTCTGTCATTATACTTCTGTAGATCAATATTATCACAGTGACATATAGTGTAAAATGCGTGAAGCACTTAGAACAGTCTTTCTTTAGCAAGCTTAGAGAATATGCACAGCTGCCATCTGAGAGTACCTTGCAAGAATGTTACATTCTAGCAAGACTGAAGTACTCAATGTCCTTTTTCGCATTCATACCTTTGCCTTTTTCACTGCTAAGTGCTCAGTTCACAACTTCCAGTTCACAGAAGGTAAAGGGACTGGGAGCATGAAGAACTAGTAGGAAAACAGTTTTGAGATCATCTAAGGAAACTGAAGGTGCTCAGGTCGACCCCATGAGATGTTTCCAAGCTCTTAAGGCAAATGGCATTGCTAAGTTGCTAAGCCACTATCCATGATATTTGAGAAACCATGACAGCTCAGGGAAGTTCCAACTGACTGGAAAAAAAAAAGAAATGTGAGCACCATTTTCAAATAGCAAAAAAAAGAAGACCTGGGGAATTACAAGTCAGCCAGTCTCACCTCTGTGTCCAGTGAGATCATGGAGGAGATCCGTCTGGAATCTATGCTAAGGTACAGAGGAAATTAGGAGGTGATTGGTGACAGAAAATATGGCTTTACTAAGGGCAAATTAAATCTGACCAATCTGGCAGCATTCTGTAACAGGATTACAGCACTGGTGGATAAGGGAAGAACAACTGGTGTCATGTACCTGGACTTGTGTGAACCATTAGACATTTTCCCACACAGCAGCCCGGTCTCTCAAATTGGAGAGGTGTGGACTTGGTGGATGGATCATTCAATGGATAAGAATTGGCTGGATCGTGGAACTGAAAGTGTATCAGTCAACAGTTTGATATCCAAGAGGAGCTGAGTGGCAAGTGGTGTTCTGAGAGATCCACACTGGGACAAGCATTGTTTAATATCTTTGCTGGTGACACACTGTCACAGTTTTAACCAATAACCTAATGACAGATGCTCTCTGTTACCCCCTAACTACCCTCCCAGAGGAAGATGAAAAGGGGAATAAGGAAGATGGACTAAGATGGAATAAGTTTCATAGAATCATAGAATTGGCTGGGTTAGAAGGGACCTCTGAGATCAAGTCCAACCCTTGATCCACTAGCACTGTGATTACTAGACCATGGCACTATTATTCACGGAATAATAAATAGTAATTGATTGTGAGTTAAATACATGTAAATACAAAACATGTAAATACAGGTAAATACAGAACCCACACTCCTCAAATGGTAATTACTTCTCAGCCAGAAAAGTCTCAAACTGGACTCAAACACATATGGGGGTGCCTGAGTATTGGGTATTACAGACAGTCCACAAAAGCTTTGAAGGAGCCAAGCCAGCCCAATTCAGGGACAGAGGAGGTGATCTGTCTTGATAAACAATGTTCTTCTTCAGAGACAAAACAGCAGGAGCAGCATCACATGGAGAGATGACAAACAAGCAAACCTAAAGCACACCAGTCAAAGAGACCAGAGGAGAGCCTTCTGAGGATCCATATTATAGTGAGTGGTACCATGGAAAGGTATACTGTGATTGGTCCGTTTGCATTACTTGACCCATCCCTCCCTCCCTCCCCCCACAGGCATAGGTACTCCTTCTCATTTTAACTGCTACATCAACAGGCTGGTTTGGACCCGGATGGTCTCAGGTCAGTATGCTGGTAGGAAATTTTTATCCTGTTTCTCTCAAGCCAACACACATGGACAGTGGGATTGAGTGCATCCTCAGCAAGTCTGCTGACAACACGAATCTGTGGTGCAGTTGACATGTTGTAGGGGGACGATGCCATCCAGAGGAACCCCGACAGTCTTGAGAACTTCATGAACTGCATGAAGTTCAACAAGGCCAAGAACAAGGTTCTGCACATAGGTTGCAGCAATCCCAAGCACAAATACAGACTGAGTGGAGAATGGATTGAGAACAGCCCTAAGGACAAGGACTTGAAGGTGTTGGTTGATGAGAAGCTCAACCCAGAAAGCCAGCTGTATCCTGGGCTGCATCAAAACAAGTGTGTCCAGCAGGTCAAGGGAGGTGATTCTGCCCCTCTGCCCTGCTCTGCTCTTGTGAAACCCGACCTGGAGTACTGTGTCCATTTCTAGAAATGCCAAAACAAAAAAAACCATGAAGCTCTTGAAGCTAGTTCAGAGGATGATCATGATGATGATCAAGGGGTTGCAGCATCTCTCCTATGAAGATAATGTGGAGTTGGAGCTGTTTAGAAGGGACGATTCTGGGGAGACCTTCTAGTGGACTTTTAGTGCTTGGAGGGGCCTACAGGAAAGCTGGGGAGGGACTTTTTGGAAGGGTATGTAGTAATAAGAGAAGGGCTTTTAAGTTGAAAGATGCTAAATTTAGATCAGATACAAGAAAGAAATTCTTTACTGTCAGGTTAATGAGACTGGAAGAGACTGCCCAGGGAAGCTGTGGATGCCCCTTTCATGGAAGTGTTCAAGGCCAGGTTGGATGGAGCTTTAAGGAAATTGATCTAGTGCAAAGTATCCCTGTCTTTGGCAGGGAGACTGGAAACACATGATATTGGTCCCTTCCAACCCATACCATTTTATGATTCCATTATTCACAGGACCTCAGATTAGGTTTGGGGTTTTTTTGTGGTTTTGTTCTTTCCTCTGCTTCCCCTCCCCTCATTCTTCAGGGCTCATTGTAGCTGCAAAGTGGCTTAGCTTCAGTAAAAAGGAGGAATATACTTACACCTCAGTTGTTCCATTCAATGATTTGTTCAAAGTAATGTTTTGCAATATCCCATAAAATTTTATGATTAAGGAACATATACATAAGTATATTTTAATACTATACTATTATTTTATAGCCACAAGAGCACTGTACAGAAAAGCTGGAAGAACCAGTGATCATGAATATTTCCATGATAAATCTTTTGTGAGCCAGGTTTAGTACTGTTTGGCATCAATAGCCTGAGTCTGCATGCACCCACAGGATTTTGCCCCGAGGGGATTTTAGCACAGTAAGACACATAGATTCTAAATCAAATATGGGATGAAGTGGTGAAAAATCTTCAGTCTCTTAGGATGGTGGAGATGCTCACAAGTATGCCTGACACTAAATATGTGAACATTCAACTAGATTTTGTGGCTTATATGGTCACAGATGTTCTTTTAGTGATCTGAGGAGGTAGGTGGATGTCTAGGGTGGGGTATGGACTGGATTTCATGCTAAACTGATGATAGACCATGTACGGTGACAGAGTGCTTTCTGTATCACACCTCTATGCTCTAACACTTATGAAAATTCAATAATTTCTTATAGAGGGAATAGAACTGCCCCAATCCATTACTATATCTGCAATTTATTTTCTGGTCTTGAAAATCTCTCAGCCCTACTTCATAATGTGGGAGGTGATAATAACAAAAGAACAAACAACTGAATTTTTTACTTTTTATTTTCAGGACTGAGACATGCATCACCTATGATTTTAATGTGCCAGTACTCACCATGATGCACAAGCATCTTTAAGATAGCTGCAGTCAGTTGACATGATCTGGAAAGCAGTCTGTGACTTTAGAATAAGAAGGAATTGCCACCAAGAAACATCTTTCAAGCTGGAGTGTGCTTTCTCAACTGCTGCGATACAACCAGAATTTACTGGTATTCACAGAGTAGTCTGCTCACCCTCTAGTATTCATTAGGGACCTATCAGGTCACAGAAAAGCAACAAATATAATTTGGCTAAATAGAAAAAGTTGTCTTCCCTTTCTAAAAATAAGATTTGATATTGCATATATTTCTGTATGACAAAATAGTATATATATATATACTATGAGCTGTGGAAAGAAGCCTACATCAGTCTATGTAGCCAATACAGTGGGTTTTAATTGATGTTTTTTATGTATGATCCTTTTCTCTCTGTGCTAACACAAACTGATTCAGATTTTGTTATCTGGCACCCACTAAATATCTTTTTTTTAATGTCTGTAATGTAAGAATTAGCATTCCAATAGTAAGGGTGTAAATCTGCCTGACACATTCAAAAGAATTTTTGTTTTTCCAAGTTATTTCTTTGTATGACTATCCCATTTTCATTTGTTTTCCTTCCTACCTGCTACCTTCTCGTCTCTCCAGAAAAGCAGGACCACAGCTTCCTCCAATGCATGACTGTTTAACCTTAAGTCACCTCAGCTGTGAAAACTGTCAACTGTCAATGCAACTTTGAAAAAAAAAATAAAAAATCCCAAATCAAAACATTTTGAATGTGACAGCAAAATTACTTTGTGATGTTTAGATATTTTCATAATGCTGTTCCCAGTAGGACGGTTTCCTATATTTCTTACAACAGTATGGAGAAGCAGGATGTTAAAAGGATGGGGTTTAGCTGATGCTGCTTATTCTGTGTCTAGTTATCTAAGAGACTATTCTGTAGCTTAATGACACGGAGTAATAACAGCAATACATTCAGCAGTCTCAGGAAGCAGAGGTGTATCTCCTTGCACATGGCTGCTCTCAGGGAGGAGGGCACAAGTGCATGTGTGAGGGAGCACAAGAGCACTACAGCAGATGGAAATGGAGTAAGACAGCGAAGCAGAGGACTTAGACAATGTGGCACAGAGCTCAATAAATCTATACAGTTTCTTTATGCTCTGCAAGGTCATAGATGACGCTGACATTGGTCTCCTAGCAACCCACTCTACTAACCTACTTTTGTCCCAATCACTGGAGAATGGGTTTAATGCTCTGAGCTGTGCTTCAGCATGTGGAGGAAAGAATCAAATTGATGCTGGGTAACTTCTGATGTGCAAAATTCTTGTTTGTCTCTTCACTATATTGTTTGCACGCCAAAGGCTTCTTTAATAAAAAACAACAGCATTAAATAATTAAAGTTCCACAGAAAGACTAATTTCAGTAGAAAATATTGATATATATAACACAAAGTCACAAATGTGTTTACTTAGGTAGGAGTCATATAAGCTCCCTGTTAAGAAGGACCTATCCCAAACAGGAGATGCTTCTGATATTTAAAAAAAAAAAAAAAAAAAAAAAAGAAAAAGTGGGAACAAAGAAATGCAAAATTACAAATTACCTAACTGGAACATGATTTTACCAGGTTATATATCATATAATCAGATAGTTACAAGCCCATAGACAGTCATAGCAGTTATTTAAAAATTTAAAAACCCACATTTGGACTGTCTACTCTATAAAACTTTCTTTAATTTATAGAAAACAAAGCAGAGAAGTTAGGTCACAGTAACCTACAGATGTGGTTATAACCATAACCATATTGAATAAACTATTATAAGGTATTATAAAGTTCAGGAATTAGAAGGTTACTGTATCATAAACCATATGTGCTGCCCTGGCCTGTGAGTGAAGTGAATAAATCACAAGCATTCTTCTAAACTGTTTTGACTGTCGGCGGCATTGAGAGGCCACAACAAAATAAGGGTCACCAGCCTCATAGGAAAATCCGTTCATAGCTGTTTCCCCTGTATGATTCAGACAGTGAAGAATAGTGCAGATTGTCAATACAGTAACTCCATAAAAGTGGAATACAGCCCCTCTGGATTACATTGCCTCAGCAACACAGAATATTCTTTGCAAGGGAAGACCCTGAGCCAATGTAAAAATTGCTGTCACTTCCATTTTTACCTTGGTGCAGGTTTATACTAGTGGATGCTGGTGTTATTTGCAATGAATTTTTCTGGTTTGCCCAGCTGTCATTTCTAACCCAAGAATGATGGCATTGGATAGATTGGAAGGGAGTTTCAGAAGTTGCCAGCCCAGACTCCTGCTCAGAGCAGGACAGCTGAAGAGGAGGTTTTTCACAGTTTTTTCCAGTCAGGATTTCAGTGTCCCAAAGAACTCACATTTAGCATCCTTTCTGTGACCCTATTCCAATGTTTGACCGTCATCATGGTTATTTTTTGCCTTACAAGCAAGAGATGTTTTTTTCCATTTTGCAACTTAATGGAAAATATTCAGCTCATGCTGAGGACTGATGAGTGCTATGGATATTTTCTAGGACTAACAGCTACCTCCATGCAGGAGAAGTGGATGATCTGGTTTAGTGATAATGAGAAAATGCTACCTAATTGAAAGCTGATCCCAAGCATGGCTCAGTCATTGTGTTGACTAAGAAGTTTCCCAAGTAACAAAGGGAGATTCAAGAGAGGTCTTAAGTAAATGATTAAAAAAAAAAAACAAAAAGAAAATAAAAAAAACAACAAAAAGAAACAAAACAAAAAAAAAGAAACAAACACACAAAACGCCCCAATGATTAGAAAAAGATCCCAGTAAATATTCTACAGAAACTTGCAGGAAAAAAAGGAAAAATTAGAAGAATTCAGGTCACAGCGCAACCTTGAGACAAAGCAAGGGAGAGTTGAGTAGACTCCTGAGCAGAGCTGGAGTAAAACAACTTTGAGGCAATCTCCTCTGGTTTAATTCTAGAAAAGAAGATGGTTTAGACATTCACTGTTAAGTAAATGGAACAGAACAAAAAATGCATCCACTTCTATTCCTAGTACTTTCTATGTGACTCTTGTCTCAGCCAGGATCTTACACCTCAAGGGAATGCACTGTACGGCCTTTTTACTTGTGACAGTTTGGTGATGTTAAAACACTTGCCACTACTACTCTAGTATCTTGCTTTACATGTTATTGCAGTTTGCAAAAATTAAGACTTCTACAAGCATTTGACTTGGCTTCTTTAGATTTATTTTTGAACAGTGCAATTATTTGGACTAATAATGTCTGTATGTTACCCTACTGTGAATTAAGGAATACATGCAGGAAAATAGATATTATTTGAAGTCAAAACACGAAAAGAAAGTTTCACTTATTTTCATCTTAATTACTATATTTGGCATGATATTTGTGATGCTTACATGAAATTCTCTATCACTGTTAATGTCTCATATGTCTCATATAACATATGTTATGTCATCAGTGTTAAAATACATCTCAACACTTCTTGTCATATAGTTCAACAGTAAGTAAATCCAGGGCATGACTTAAACTCTGTAAAAACTTTCTGTTTTGTGAGCCAAAACCACAAGTCTATCCTTCCAATTAGCCATGCTGAACTTCACTTGATAGCCTCACAGAATATTCCATTTATAGCAGATAAATATTACTAAACTTATATGCAATTTTCAGATAAATCCTCAATACATCACCTTCCCCAATAATTCCAACTAGCAGTAATGATCAAAAATTCTTTTGCCCACTATATATAGTTGCCATATATATATAGTTATATATATATATATGCCATATATATATATAGATGCCAGTATATATATAGTTATCTACTATATACATGACGAAGAACAACACACATCTGTGAATATACACAGAGCTGCCTACAAATACACATCACTACACACATACACATTATACACAGTATGGATATAGGTAAAGCACGTTTATGTACACAATGATCTATACATATCAATAAGAATGCTTACTCAGTAATAAACTCACACACATTGAAAAATATGTTTTTAAATTGTGTGACACCAGATATGTATTATCATTTTTCCACTTCATGTATTTAGTCCATTGAAAAATTCAGTGGTACATTTTTTTTATTAATCTATTAATAATTGACTGAAAACTGAGTAAAGCAGCATCCAGTTAATGTGCATGTACACATATAAAAACAGAAATATTTGAACTATAATGAACACCAGAACTTTAGGGGAGAGGAGTGTGGAAGGGAGCTCATGTCTGTAAGAAGGAACAATGAAATTGATAATGCACAGGGTGCATGCACGTGTGTTGCTTTCTTAGATAAGAATACCCCAAAGAACATATTTAATATAATGTAGTAGCTTGGCAAAGTTGATTAAGGTGTGGCTACTCTGGATTTATATCCTCAACATACACAAGGCATTATATCACACATTCAGAAAATAAAATATAAAGTTTTGAGCAGCAAGTTAAGATTGATTTTGACCTAGAACCCAAATTAACTTTGGGATTTATTATTTTTTTTTCTAATCTTCACAGGAATGTACAGGAGAAGTGAAGTTCTCCATAACTGAGCACAAGTGTTGTATTTTTTTCAGTTGCTGAAGCACTGCTTGCAGATAGGATGCATGGCCAGGATCAACCCCAATCTAGTGGTACGCTGCAAAGTTGGAAGTTTCTGACTTTTTAACTATTGAAAAAATGGAAATGTCCTTTATACTAAGAAAACAAATTAATAGTGTATAATTGGGATTTTTTATTCCTTTTTTTTTTTTTTTTTTTCTTTTTCATATGTATTTGTTAAACTTAGGTGTGTAAAAAATGTGGCTTAAACTGAAGATTTACTTCGTTGAACTACACCCATATAAGTTCAGGATAACTGTGAATTATGGATGCTCATTTTGTTTCTTAGAATTGGTTTAAGTATTACAACTTAAAACCATATCCCTAGCCAAGCCATCAATAAAGCCTGAGTTCATAATTTGTTGACTGTGTGTTGCTAATCTTCACAAACACCTCTTTGAGGAAAGAATAAATAAACAGTAAACCAAGAAAAATAATGTTCCTTCAAATGGTCCTGCACATGATTCTCAATTCCCCCTTACTGGTGGATAAATGTTTCTTCTGGCCCATGAGCAAGAACACTACCTACCGAGCTGGGATGGACTGTGAAAACCAATGTGCTCTTCTAGAGCTGCCTCTGATCTTCCTGACATATTACACATTGGAGACATATGTTATGTGAGTAGCTGATTTCCAATCTGAAAAAATTAAATACAGAGGTATTGTTTAAGTTGCAATCAGTTATCTGCTGGATTTAAGGGAGTATATCTGATGGTACCCTGCTAAGTTAAATACCTGCCAATCCATGCATAAGAAATTTCTGTAGCAAGAGCCTTTGCTGTATACCATGCTAAGTAATGTCTAGATCAGCCTTTTTTGATGTTATCAAGCCTGTTGTACTTATAATACACAGGAATGAAAATATGCAATATAATGATACACACAGTACAAAATGTCATATCTTTATGTGATTTGGAACATATCCTAAAAATGTCCTTGGCAACTCAGTTCATTAAAAAACCTAGTATTTTGATGCCAAGTAAGTCATAATTTTGGCTGTAGATTCTATTTTCAATGACTCACTCATATTGCCTGGTTCAGACTCTTCAAAGCATGCATGAATTAGATGTCAAACTACATCACACAAGTATTAAATGCATTAGAAACCATTTTTTAGACGACAAAAAACCCAAAATGGTCAAATAAATTGCTAGAAGTTTTTAAATACTGTGTATGGTAGATTTTACTTAAAATTGTTTGTCAATTCAAATAAATTTTGCTGTTACCTCTGTCCCCACAATGGGAATATAATAATACAAATGTTTGACATTATAAATGCAACACTTTTTTACCTTCAGAAATGTGACTTGATTTAATCTTAAGTATAAAAACAGTCTAAAACTAGAGAAAAGCTTTTGTATATTTTTATGTTATTTTTTTCACTTGTATACATCCCAAGGTGGAGAGGAGAAGGGACTAATTTCCAGTTGGTACAATAATATTCTTTACTGACATTTCTGGTTCAAGGCAGAAAATTGAATACTTGCATAATTGCTTATGGCTGATATTTTCCTTTATTCTTATATATTTATACATATACAAACAAAAATTTCCTGGGTTTTGTGGTTTTACTTTTTATCTAGAGGTACCTAGAGGTACCTAGATCATCTGGCAAAGAGAACTTCTAAACAACAGTATTTTCAAAAGACTTACTCTATGTTCACTTGCATCTTTAAAATGTTACTGCTTTCTACTTTAGTTTAGCTTCCTACTATGACCACCATCTCCAATGAACAACTGAGGCAACCACAGTGCTCATTTTAACTTTTTTTGAGTCTGCAAACACAAAGCTCCAGACAATTCTCAGGACTGATGTTGAAAAACCTGCAGACATTTGAAGTTATCACTTCCAGGTTGTCTTTCTAACCCTTGTTTGTTAGACAGATATGACAGAATGACAGAAAAAATCTGACCATTGTAGGAGAAAAAGCAGAAATCAGGTTCATAAACAGAGTACAGGAGTTCTAAGCCTGCACTCTTCTCAGCAAAACATCAGTAATTACTTCAGGGATGATCCAAACCCCTGGGAAAAATACGTAGCATCAAAGCAGGTGGTGTTTCACTCTTATATGTACTGACTGCCTTTGGTGATTTCTGAGAATACTTTGATAACAATAAATATCCAACACATATGAAGACTCATCAAGTGTTGAATATGTTTTAATTTATAAAAATAATATAACTATTTTGGATATCTTATAAAAATATCTTTTTGTTAATAGAAAAGCTTTGTTACCCCATTCTTTAATCTTCGCTGAAAGAGTGAACCAATAGATAATATAATTGAGAATTAAAATAAAACCGGAGGTTTAGAACAAATATGTACTTAGTATTATAGAAGGACAAAAAATAATTTGATATTAAACCTTGTGTGTGCAGGCTTAATTTAACTGGTTTTACATGAATTAGCCCCATGCAGATACCTTAGAGGTCCATTTGAAAGTGCTTTTTCAAGTTTAAAATGATTAGGAGTTTATCTTGATTATTCATAGGGTTGAGTTTAATTGAATTAAAATATTCTTGAGGCAAAATAAAATGTTTCAGAAAAGAATTTATTGAGTTTTTTTTAAAAACAGACTTAAAGCCACCTCAAAACAGATACAAGCCACAGATTTTAAGCCACCACATAACAGACTTGTGAACAGTTTCCAAAATAAGTTAATTTTACCAGTCAGACACAATTATGTCAACAAATACTCCAACAGACATCTCATACACCAGAAATTAATAACGCATTCTCCCTGCTTGCAGAAACAACTTGCTCTTGTGTTTATTCACAATGGTTCCACATTTTAAGTGCAATTATTCTATTTCGTTTGCATAACAGAGCAATTATACTGTTTGCTGCCTACAAATTTCATTTAAAGTCTATTACAGTCAGTGAAAACCATTCCCTGCACTTCCAGGATCCACTGGGGCAGGCCTTCAAGTGCCAAAAAAAAATAAAAATATTCTGCTTGTGGAGGTGTGATGAGATAAAATACAAGTTTGGTCAGTTGTGGGTTTTTGTTTTTTTGTTTTTTTGTTTTTTTTTTTTTTTGGTCCCTGATCATTAAAATAACCTAAATTGAATGAAAACCCAACAAAACAAAACAAAAAAAACCTTCATAACTTTGGAAATTCTTCAGGTAAAGCAAAACACTTTGATACATCACTGGATATAAAATTATAATACGTAAATACCTTTTCTTTGTAGTTTAATTTCCTTATCTCATGTCATAAACCTTTTTACTGCATTTTGTGTCATAAAAGATATCTTCTGCACAGAAGTGAACTTCTGGGACAGTATATGTCTCTATTGTGTAAGTCGTATCTAAAAACATATGCAGATAGACTTTGTGAAATATTTGGACGAGCTGAATACAGTGTCAGATTTTGAATTCAAATTCAAGTTCCAGGAAAGCTGTTTGGCTTATTCCAGGTACATGTTCATTTTCTAGGTGCTATGATTGTTGTGTCTACAAATGGGAGGCACAAACTCTAATATATATAAAAAAATAATTTTACCTGTCTTCTTCAAAGTGAGGATTAAGAGAACTGTATCTGAAAGTGTGAATAGCAACAAACAAAATTTTTGATTATGAGTCATTAATGTAATCCATATGACATCTGAGTAAATGACCCTGAAATTTCAGGGTTTCTGACCCTGAAATTGTGTGTACATGTGAACACTTCAACAGAAAAATCCCCATAAATTGTGAAAAGTAGTGAAAGTACAAATCTGTGTTTGCATCTGTTCTACAGTTACTGTACACCAGGAGCATCACAGCCAGCAAAATTTTGTATAAGAAACCGCTAACTCAGTTTTCAGTCCTGTTTGGTCACTGGGCCCCTGTTAGACTAGCAAGAGCCAGTCTCCAAGACTTCAGGATCTCCAGGACATAGCACATGCCCTTACTGGCACAAAGGTCATTGAGCTTTATAACTAACTCACTGTGAGATATTTATTGGATTTCTGCTTTGCAAGAGGTAATTCAATCTATTGCAAGTTGCTTTATCTTCAGCCTTCTGATTTTTGAGGAGATCTGTTACATCCATAGTAATTTTATTACTCTTGGAATATGATGGTATTTATGCTACATTGTTTAATGTCTAAGCTGAAGACACCCTGCCATCAACCCTCAACTGAACAAAATTTCTCCAGTAGTAAAAAGCACCAGGCTCATGTCTCAGATGTCAGCAGGCTAAGGAGAAACTTGGGGCACCCTGTTATGTAAAATTCCAGATGAGTGAACCAGAAAAGAGAAATAGAAACAAAACCTGATTAAATCATTTCATGGATGCCATTATAGCCAAAAAAGTTGAGGTACATGTTTGTAGCTATCACATGAGCTCAGAGTTAGCTTACATAGGACTGGGAATATTGCTACAAGGCACAAATGGTCTCTTCTAGTTCATACCTAAGAATTAAACTAAGCCTAACATTTATCACTTTGTGAAGATTTGTGAATGATCAGTTGATTTAGCCATCCAGACATGGCCTTGGATTTTTAGTTGGCTTAGTTTCTTCTCAGAATTACAATTTATAAAAAAGGGGAAAAAAGAACAATTATGCAGAATCTGAAGAAATTTTAATAGATGTGAATGGGCCTTTCTTTGTAAAGATAGTTGTATTGATAAACTTTTCTCAGCCTAACCTTGAAGTGTTCTTTGTAAACACCTCTGTGCATTGGGACCCCTGAACAGCTAACTAAATCTCTTCATACCAGTACAGTTCATTCAGCAAACAGCAAATTCAAGAACTTGAGGAGGCAATGGCACATTTAGGAGCCTAATTTCTTTTGTTCCTTAGCTACCTGTATAAAATGCTTCATCTCTTAGCTCTTATAATTTATCCTTTCTCCTTCCTTTTTTCCCCTTTGAAATTTTTTCCACAGTAATTTGTTGCTAAAGCCACATACCTCAGTGATTGTTTGAAGTGTTGTTAAGTAAAGAAATAATTTCTAACTAAATTATAAGGCATTGCCTACTTTCCTAAAGAAGAAAAAAAAAAAGATAAACTCTAGTCCTAAATTGTCTTGAGTGAATAGAGAAATAATTCAAAATAAAGCACATTCAGTTTGAGATTTATGATGAGCCAAAGTTCATTAGCTTATTAGCAGGGGAAATAAATTTTCAGAGGGTTCATGAATCTATAACAAACAGAAACTATGGCACATAATTTACCTTGTTCTGAATAGCATTGCAGTTTACATTGACTTAATTAGGATGCAGCACAGAGCACTCAGGTGCTGTCTTTGGTGGCATTGCAAGATAAACCTAAGTTTCATTTAAAGAAATAAAAGTTGCTGGAAAATAATAACATCTCTAACTAGTTTTAAGACTAAATTTGCTTTGCAAGTGTAGGTTCACTATTAAAAACGTTTTTTAAAGGCAGGAACTGAAACTGATATGTACTTCACAGAGTTAAAAATTATTTAAGACCAAACAACTCAGATAAAATAGTAGTAGACTTGAAATATTTTATCATTCCTACTGCACTGAAAAATGTGTCACTAGAAAAAATAATTTACATATTAAATTTTGCTAGCATGAAAGAGTCAGTTTGTACAGCTAAATCATCCAGTATATGTTTATGAATAATTTGGAGCTCTGGAAAATGTCTAATTAACTGCTGGTTTAATGCACATATGAAGGGAAAGAAACCACAACCATTCATCCCTCAGTCAGCTGTTGTCTGTTCAATCCTGTTCAATGTGGACTTTCTTGTACAAAGATACCTTGAAGTCTTCAGCAGCAAAAACACAGTGTAACATCCAGCACATTAGTGCTGGAAACCTAAATAATTCTATTCCTAGTTTTATAAATAATAATATATCAATATTACCAAGAAGGAATCTGATACAAGTTGCCTTGAATAATAGCTCTGAGATACTTTGCGACAGTGAAGTCAATAAAATCAAAAGGACTCACATTTGGGTTTTCATATTCAAAGTTTTGTTTTGAGCTGCTCTTCGGTGATGACAAGGTGATGTTGTAAATGATAGTCTTGTAGGTGTCATTTTCTTTTTTTTCTTTTTTATGACATAATTTGAACATACCTTGATGACTTCTTTATCAACCCAGTTAATTTTCATATGTATTGATACCCAGTTTTGTAAATGAAATTGATTAATGTAAAGCTGGAGAAACTGCAGGCTGCTTTGAGAGAATTTTTTCTCTTGCATTTATTTTCTTTCTATACATGTACCTGACTAGTATGAAATGTATTGTTTCATCAAATGGTAATTTTTGTAAGGTTTCAATATCACTGAGAACATTAATGATAAATTCATCAAGATCTACTAGGAGACTGATAGACCCTTACTTGAAGATTTAAAACTACATGGAAATGGTACCTCTGCAAAATAGAAAAGTTTTTGTTAGTTGCCAGGCAATATAAACCAAGAACTACCATGAAAAAGCAGACTAGTTCTTTCTTTACTAGTGTCTAGCCTTTATAAGAGTTAATAGTGGTCACAGTAGTAGCTGGGAGACTTTAGTTCTGTCTATAATACCATTACTGCTACATTTTTCTTTCTAGTTCACTAAACCTTGCAAATTTTTTTCACACCTATATTTTGTTAATTATTCTAATTAGGTAAGGGTGTTGAAATCCTTAAGTGGGTATGATGTTATAAAATCTGATTTTTTTTTTTGCCAGTGGAGCCAGTACATATGGCAGTGTTCAGGTTTCCCAGTCTACCTATTATTAAGGGAAAAACTGGTCTTTCTACTTTCATCGTTCAGACCATGCTTTGTGAGTTAGAGGCAACGCATTCTTCCTATCAGAACTCCCACTTATCCCACATAACTCCATTCATTTTCTACAGATAAACAAGCTGTCAAAAAAAAAGGTTTGTTTGAGTTGTCAGTAAAACATCAGCAGTACTCAAAGCCAATTTAAGCTCTCAAGTAAAGCAGGTAGTTCTGCAAGGAGAACGTACAATGTTGTATTGTTATCTGCCTTTCATAAATTTTTGGTTAGTTTCCTTTCTCCAGGTGGGGAAATGCAGAGCTGTGGATGTTTCTTGGACCACTATAAGCAAAAAATCCCCTCCTTTTCTGAATTCAGTGTGATCTTAAGTTGATGAAGAGTTTTGAGGTTTTTTCTCTCTCATTCTGTGCAACCGGCAGATAGAAGGAGAAAGCTGCTGTTATCATTCTCTGTCTCTCAAATTTGAGAGGCAAAACTGGTTTGGAGAGACAAACCTTAAATTGCTTTTTTATTTGTACTCTCAATATGTCATCAATAGAAAGCACATAAGTCTTTTCCTTCTGTTTTTCAGAAGACAGAATTTTAAATAAAGAATTATGAAAAATAACTTTAATATACTAATCAATTTTTGGTGATTTATGGAAAACTACTGGAAATTATTCTTCCTTCTAGATGTTTAAATCCTCACATAATTCATATAATTAACCACTAATAACCAACATTTTTCCTTTCTTTGACTAAAGAGACTATGTTAAGATGGAAGATCAGACAGGTGAGTAAGATCAACAGAAGTTTGACTAGGAAAAAAAACTTACTTGTGGAAAAACACTATCTTTTATTTTTATGAAACGAGAGAACACAGGACTATAATATGTGTCAGTACAATCTACCTGTACATCAATTTCTTTGAATGAGATTGGGGTGGCAAACATATTTGAGATCATGCATCTTTTACATATACATATGTATTTTAATTGCAGCCAGAAGGTGTGCAGTATCTCAGACTTTACTGCGAATTTGGCTATGGAAATGTATTTTTTACTCCAAATGAATATTGCTTCTTTCCAAAAATACACACAAATATTTCAGTGTTACTCTTTCCACTTAGTCAATAAATTTTGGTTACTGTATTTGGAAACACAGTGAGGAATAGGGTTTTCTAAGGTAAAGAGGACAATCCATTCCAGTGACTTAAAAGGTATAGTTTGGTCAGATATGTGATTTAAAAAGTATATTATCAGAACATTTTCAAAAATTGGTATTTTTTTGACCTCATAATGGACAACAATATTATAAGTGTTTGTGGTTATTTTTCCCATTAGTTTTTCCAAAAGTGGGATTAAAAATGGGAAAAACTTTGTTTTTAATAAAGCACTTGCTAATATGAAAATTAATTACAATTTTTGAGATAGGTTGCATAGAATTAAAGAACAATAGAGGATCCCATCTTGGAAGGCACCTCATAAGATCATCTGGTCCCACAGTTCATGGGAAAGGAAGCCTAAGTGAGTTCATCTAGCATCTTCTCCAATCACATATTGAAAACCTTCAGAGACAGGGACTCTGCCACATTCTTGGAGAGATTGTTCCAGTGATTGATTTTTCTCAGTGTAAAAAGTCTTATAATGAGATGAAACCTCTTCTGGTGCAAGTTGTACCCATTGCTCCTTGTTTTCTCAACATGGCACCCTGTAAAGGCAAAGTCTCCTGCAGCTTTGTATCTAGTCTTTAAAGTACTGAAATATCATGATGAGCCTTCTCTTCTCCAGGGAGAAAAGACCTTCAGTCTGATAGATTCTCCAGCCTCTTGTCTTCTTCCTTCTCCTCCTTTTACCCTCTGAACTGTATGCAGTACTCCAGGTGCAGCCTGACAAGTGCTAAGAGTGGGATGGTAACACCTCTATGTCTGCTGATAATGCTCCTGCAAATTCAGCTCAGGATCCAGTTTGCTGCAGCACGTGTACTTTGGACTCATGTTCAGCTTCATAATCACTAAGATCCCCAGGTCATTTTCAGAAAGGCTACTCTCCAGCCATACAGATGGCTGCGTGTTCTGGGCTCTTTCATTATGTCATCCCAGATGCAGGACTTTGCACTTGTTTGTGTTAAATTCTACACAATTTAGGCTAGCCCACTATTCCAGGAAGTCTTCTTTTTGATATATCCATCTCACTAACCTGTTTATTGTCATCAGTTTAGGGTGCTTTCCGTCCCATCCGGATCATTTATGGAGATTTAAACAGTGTAGGGACCAACACTGTCCTGTGGGGGACCCAGCTTGTGACACTCTGCCAGCCTGAGTACAAAGTATTGCTCACTGCCCTCTGAGTGCAGCCCCTCAGACAGCTTCCTGCCCATATCACAGACCACCCATCCAATCTGTATATTGAAATTTTTTCCAGTTTGATTTTTTTTCAGCAGAGAATAAAATCATTCAAAATGCAAGAGAAAATGTGCTCTGGGAGAATGTCTTTTATTCAACATATATGTTAGGAATGAAGAGTTTGGAAGCTATCCATATTAAAAAAATTTGCACCATATCTCTGTGTTTAAAATTAATTTCAGATCATGAAAAAAAAAAAAAAAAAAAGAAAGAAAGAAAGAAAGAAAGAAAAAAATTAATAAAACTAGTAGTCTGGGTTTTCTTATTTATTTAGAGTGTTCTTGAGCTACATATATTTTGTTACAAACAAGCTTTGCTTCCATAAAGGACAGGTAGGAAGAAATAAGCAAACCACCTACAGTGCAGTTAGTGATAAAATACACATGACCTGGCCACTTTTTAGTCAGCTTTTTTAAAAATGGGAACCAATACTTTCTGGAACATTTCATATGACAATGAAAGAGATGAGAACTATTCCTGCTTCTCACCAGTTTATTCAGTGACTTCACATGTTTGCAAGAAACTTTGTCAGTGTTAAAAGAAGTCTTCCCTGTGGCTAACATAGTCATCCCCTTAGATTACATTACATTTTTTGCTGTCTCTATGCAACTCTTTTCTGAATATTCCTTCACTGCAATTCTTCCCCATGCAGCATTATTTAGCACCTGCACACCTCCCAAGTATAAGGATTCCTTTGAGTGGTGGGGCACAGAGTTTTTGGGCACAACAATAATCAGTATTGACTCACTTAAGCTTCCTGGTGGAGCCTGCAGCTCACAGCTTAGTCTTATGTACCAACAGAATTGTCACACTATTCTTCAATGTGTGAGATGTAGTTTCCACTTTTATGTCTTATATAATATAGAGAGGAGCTGTAATTTGTGATTTTTTTGTCTTGCCATCTCCCACTTACAGCAGGCCTATGAGAATAGGGTTTACTCAGCAAAAATGACTGACATATTTTTCTTAATTGCTCAATGCATCCAGTCTGGGTTAAAATATAATTGTTGTACCTGTTGAAAATTATAAAGTGTTGATGCTCATTCAGACTCCTGGAAAAGAGGGTAGAATTAGTGAAAATAAAGGTTATGGACATTTACATACTATTCTATCCTTCCACAATAAACATTTTATTATAGATTAATATACTTACACCCAATATAAATGAGAGCAGATTTTGAGTACTCTGTGCTGTCTGAATATAATTTTTTTTTTTTGGTCTGATAGTTTAGGCAAAGAGAGTGTTTGTGTCACATGTATCTAGTTTCTCTGCATGTAACTGAAAGAAAGGTGTGCCCTTGTGTGTTTTACTTATGTGAATTTGTTTTTTCTCCTTGTGTTTTGGTCCTATCAAGCAAAGTTTTGGAAACAAATACCTCCCATAAAACTTCACCTGTAAGTGACCAATCCACTTGAGCATTACAGCTGAAGAAAGTTAATAGTGTGATATCAATGTAGTAACTTGATAGTAAGACTATGAGGTAGTCCTAGTAAATAGAACAGCAAAGGCTGTACCCAAAATACTTGAAGAAAAAGCAGCCCTTTTGCTCATTAAGGGTAATTTCAGTGAGTAAGTTCAGATGGAGGACCTGGAAGAAAACATCCAAGGTGTTGAGGTTGTCTATAGCAAAGGTAGTTGGAAACTCCCTGGTCTTAGCCAAGCATCTGTGTTTCTAGAAATCAAATGACAGTGTGGTGGTTTAACCATGGCTGGATACTTAATGCTGACCTAGCTGCTTTTTCACTCCCTCTGTTAAACAGAACTAGAGGATAAAATGAGGTGAAAAGGTTTATGGTTCAAGATAATACAAGGAAATTATATACCTATTGTCATCACAAGAAGAACTGACCTGATGTGGATAATTGATTTACTTTATTGTCTATTAAAAATAGAGTAGGAAAGCCAGAAACAGGAAAAACTAAATCCACTTTCCTCCTGCCATACACCTCAAACTCAGCCTCCTTCCTTCATTCTCAGCTCTTCATTCTTCCTCTCTTCATTGTCTACCTCTGCCTGCCCCTGAACAATCCAGAGGAGAGGGGGAGTTGCAGTCAACTCGTAATAGTACCTCCCTGATGCTCTTTCTTCCTCACACTGTTTCCCTGCTCCAGTGTGGGGTCTCTCCCACAGGCTGCAGTCCTTCATTAACTGCTCCAGCATAGTTACTTCCCATGGGCTGCAGTTCTTGAAGAACTGCTTGCAGCATGAGTCCTTTCCATGGGGTACAGTGCTTCAAGATGAACGTGATGCAGCTTGAGTCTTTCACGGGTCACTGCTTCTGCCTGAAAAACTTCTCCTGTGTGTGCCCTTCATGATCTGCAGCTTCCTTCAGGGCATGTTGTCTTGCTGTGATATGAGGTCCTCCATGAGCTGCAGGGCACAACCTTCTTTATCATGCTCTTCACCGTGTGTTGCAGGGGAAACTCTGCTCGAGCACCTGGAACCCCTTTCCCATACATCCGTCCCCTGACCTTCTTCTCTGTTCATGGTGTCTGCAGGACTGTTATTTCTCACATTATTTCTCTCTTCTTTGTCAGGGCTGCCATGCAGCATTTTTTTTTTTTTCCTTTTCTTAATCCAGCACTTTTTTACCCTTTCTTATATATGTTACCATGGAGACACCACTCACTTGGCTGAGATGCTCTGTTTTTCCCTTTGATGGATCTACTGGAGCTGGCAGCAACCAGATGTGTCCAGCTCAGGGACAACTCCTGGCCACTCCTCACAGAGGCCAACTCCAAGCCTCCCAAAACCTAGGTACCAGCACTCAGTACTTATATGTTCACATGTAATGTGGTGGAACAAAACTATTTGACAGCAGACTGGAAAGCAAACAAAGTAAATGGGAGACTTGAGAACCACAGTTAACCACTGGGCTTTTTGACTCTGTGGTTTCTTTGCTAGTTCAGCTTTTGAAATAATATTTTACTGTATATCCCATAGAACCCAGCTTACCTACATACCACTCTAAATATTTGGCTGTTTCTGAAAGCTAACGCTAATGGTTTTCAGTGCTTTTCTAGCCTGAAAATACATGTGTTGAATATTTGCTGTTTCTGGGAGAGTTTATTATAGGAACCATTACACTAGTTATTAAATTGTGAATAAGTAGCAATTATGGGTTTGCTTCATATCAGCAAGGTGGTACTGTGTGCAAATAAAGTTTTCAACAGTGAAGTTTTGTCGTTAATGTTTTTTTCTCAAAAGGCCAAGGTGACACGCTGACCAGGGTCAACTTCAGCTTCATAGTTTCTGTAGCACTTAAGGCTAGCCCAGACCAGTGATGATTGCAAATGAGTCTGAATGCCCAACAACAGATGATCCTTTAGGCAATGAATTTTGATTGTTCTGCTCATAAGAGACTGCAAACTATATGAAAAGAGGAGCTTTAAATGTCCCCTGATCCTATTAGAGGGTCATTATTCCAGGTCATGAATGCATTGCAGTGGTGATGTACTATAATAAATGCTGACAACTATAAAGTACCAATTACAGGGAAAGACAAGCAACAGCCAGGGTTATACCCTAAAAGATTCATTTACAAAGTACAGGAAGAATCATTGTAACTCAAAAGTTGAGCTACCCATAAAGATTAGCGTATCTTTTTTTTTTTTTTTTTTTTTTTTTTTTACTTGTATGTATGTTTAGCTTTTTCATAAAAGGAAAAACCTTCAGTAGAATATTATGTAAGCACCTATCTGTTCTTCTGAATCTTTGGGAGAAGGACCTGTGATAAGCACCACGAGGATCAGCAACTGTTAGCTGTTTTGAAGCCTTTTTTCCAAATGTCAATATTTGAAAAGAAAATGTATTTTTCCTTTTTTTATACTAATATCTCGCTGTGACTAATGTTGAGCTTTTATTTGTTTAAAAGTGGGTTTAGGGCAGAACACCACCAAATCATAATGAAAGTGCTTCAGATATGCTCTGTAAGCACCATACATCCAGACTGTACAGAAGATAAAGCATGTTATAGCCAGCAGTATGGTAGAAGTATGACCTTCTTCATCATGTCCCTGATGCAAATGTGACTATCACAAATGTGATAGGTAGAAAAGAGCTATATGGAGGAGAAGTTGGATGAAAATATGTCTGTATGTTACAACTTCTCTGTGAGCAAAAATGTAAAGTAAGGAAAACACAGCAAACTACCAGAACTTTTATTGTGTTCTTGTAGTTTTTATGGATACTATTTTAAAAGGAAGACATACATTTTTGGAAAGCCTTTCTTTCTCTCTTTTGACTGTGTGAAAGACAAACAGTGGAAAAATTAATTTCAATTTCCTGCTAAAACTCAGATATACAGATACCAAAGGGGAATCAAAAATCAGGTGAGAGAGAGAGAGAACTTCATATGAAACATATGCTCTTTTTCCCATCTGTTTCATTCTCTGCTTCTTCTTCACAGATGCTTTATTTTCTTTTAACAAGCATCTGTGAGAAAATGAACATTACAAAATTGCCTATATTCTCCCTTCTGTGATTCAAGCACTGGAAAAACATGCAGGGTGACATTCAGAAAAATAAATTCAAATACAGACCTGTATTGGAATTTGATCAATATTTCTGGGTGGTTTACAAGACTAGAGGCTTAGTGACGGAATAAAAACCAAAATTAAAATATACACAGATGGAAAAATTAGTTAACTGTGAACAGGCATATTGTTATATTGGTATATTGCAGGACAGTTGTTCCTCTTTTTAACATTAATATTTACTCTGAATTATTTGAGAGAACTCAGTCTCTACTGCTAGGCTTTTGGTTCATCAATAATAATATTATACAGTAGCAAATTCAATCAAGAACACTGGAGATGATCAGCTGCAATGTTACACTAATATCCATATCCATAAAGAATGGACTGACATAATTTAAAGACCCATTTTGGCAACCCCTCCTCACTTACTGTCCTCAACCTTCTCATTTTCATTCAGGTAATTCTGGATGGGAACATACAGTGCAGGCACAGGAAGTTTGGAGCATTCACAATATATTAGTCCTACTGATTATGTAATATATTGATGACCTGTGCATGCACAGTAAGTCAAACAGATTCATAATGTGTGAAATTTACTGCAGATTTGCTGGCATCTGTGCCTCCCCAGAAAGTTCTTACAGGATTTCTTCTTCACGTAGCAACTGAATTTATGATTCCCAACAAGAAAAAGAGGATGTGGGCAGTTTCTCCAAAGTGATCATAGCGAATCTCTCTTGATCTTCTGTAGAGTAAAAGTCCACAATAGTCTTTATAAAGTAGTGCTCAACAGAAATGGGGTAGTTTTAAATTAACCTTCGGTCATTCGTTGTGTGAAACTAGCAGTTGAATTGGTGCAATTGACCTCTAGGTTCTTTGGGTAACTGCATAAGACTAATCATAATTTCACTTCACTTATGAGATTATCCTTAGTAACTTTGTGCTCCAGACTGTTACTGAATGTTGCAGCCATCTCTAAATGACATGTGTTGACAATATTTCATACTGTTACTGACCAGCCGTGAGACTAAGGCTCTATGATGCTATCTAACCTTATTCATTTTGGGGGTTTGTGCTTACTAGGAGTAGAAGACAGCAAGCATATATAGCAGTAAACATGACGCATAGCAGAGATCCCTATAGTTAATATGGTAAACCACACACTCTATTTCTTTTTTCCTCATCTGGTATCTTTTTGTTGTTCAACTCAAATAAATAGAATCATAGAATCATCTCTTCCATCCTGCATTCTCCTTCTTACCATTGATTATTGCTGGTTTCTGATCATAATTTTTCTATGAAGCACATTAACTTTGGAGACACCGTAGAAAGGAGACATCAGGATGGGCATCTTTCAATATATATGTCCCTCCCCTTAACTTCCACTATTCAAGCAGAGATGTTCAGCTAGCGCAAATGCTTTCCAGGTACTGAACACAAAGACAATGACTCCCTCTTGGTCTTCTTTTTCTACACCATTCATAAGATTTTATCAATACAAATGTGTCAGTGAAATTCATCACTTATTCTTTCCCTATCCTTATGGTGCCTACTTTCTCTGGGCTACTGCTGCAGTCTATCTGTTTTAGTCTTGGAGTCTTCTCTTAAACATAAAAAGAGGTAACTGTACAAAAGAGTCTGCTAATGGACAACCCTTTCTGTCGGTCCACTTCCCACAGGCTGCTCTGTTGGCTTTGAAGTGTAGAGACAGCTAACAGAGATGTGCAACCTGATGCTGTGGTTATTGTTTAGCCTAGTATCTTAAGTACTGTCCTGCAGAACGACCGCCTAAAGGTAAGCATAGTGGTTATTGACTTTCAAATACCAGTCATATTTTAGGGCAAGGCACATTGATTCCTTTTTTTTATATCATCAGCACTGTTAAATAACATGGCACAGGTAGAAATACAGAATATTTACCATTATGACTGTCCCCAGTCACTCTAACTCTTTTTCTGGTCTTAAGAATTATTTTACTATGAGCTAACCAAAGAATAGGGGCACAAAGCTTGGGCTATCCAGTAGCGTTGACAAGATAAACTGTTGAGAAGGAGGAATACCTGGGCATCAAATATCTGTTTCCATTTTTCTCTGTCAGTACCCAAACAGCATTCCACATATGAATACCATGCAATCTTTCATATAAAATCTAGCACTTTTGCACCAGCCATTTAGGTGCAGATGACACCAATGATCCATTTGTAGTTCAGAGCATTACCACAGGGCAGTTTTACTATGAAGAATTAATTTATGGTGGGATCCATTAGAATCTAATGCTATACTTCAAATAAGTTACATTATTGTTTCTTCTCTCTTCTGCTTTTATCTTCTCTCGAACCAATCCTCATGCTTCAGGGCATATGCTGATTACCAGCTGGCCAAGGGAAAAAAAAAAAAAAAAGATTCCCAGTTGTGTAGATTTATATGATTAGATGAATTGTGAAATTGTACAGCTCCTCTGAAACTAAGAAGAGGATGCTAGGTTAGATACACTGCTGATCCAGTTTTGCAAATCCTCTGGAATGGGTTCTAATACTGAGAATATTTTGCTCTTGGTATTAAGAACACCTTCTCTGTGTCTATATAATAGATGTAACTGAAAGATTCCCTTTGGGTTTTGTTGTTCATGTTTACTTTTTTTTCCCCCCTTTTTTTTTAATTTCGCATTTACGTCTTGGTTTTGTCTAAGTTATTCAGATGGGATAGGCAATCTCACAATTGCCAAGACAACTCTTTATCCTGTGCTCTTTCCCTAACACAGAAAAGCTGGCAGGAGACAGCAGTGGTGGTCTGGATATATTTTTTTTATTTTAAAGGACTCTGCATCTGGCTGGTAGGCCTGGATTGGTCAGGATCCTAATTTAACTGATATATACCATTGTAAAAGCCTTCATTACTGGAGGGCAGTGGGTGAACCCCAAGCTATGTGCACTGGAGAGTGGATAAGGTGAGCATTTTATATTTTTCCATGCAAGCAGTTGTTACAAGTTCCTTGCACAAGTTTCAGAAGAGCTTCTTTGAAGTTCAATTTAAAGTAGGACAGAATTTTCCCCATCCTTTTACTCTTTTCCTATTTTTATGAAATAGTGACAAAATTAAAGGGTAAGACAAAAATATGGTGTATAATCATTCGAGGGAGCATGCAAGAAACAAATGTCTGTTGATTTATCTTGTCTGTAATGTCTCTCTATATTCTAGTAATGGCAAATCCTTCCATGCCAGTTTCCTGCCTCCTAAACCTGTTTCACATGGGATATATTTAGAGAATGGAGAGCTTACCTCCACATTGCTTTTCAGTCAGTGTTTTATGTGGCATTGCCAGTTAGATTATTCTCCCATGAGGAATGCTAGCTCTGACACAGTTCCCAATAAACATTTGAATTGAATTTTTGTGGGTAAACCTGCCAACAGTAAATCACATTTGGTTCCTTCAGGTGCAAACAAGCCATAATATTTCATCTCTGAAATGTGTTTGTGCTTGTTTGTTTTTGGTTTTGGTTTTTTTGGATTTTTTCAGTCTGTGTGGGCCTGAGTGAGATGCCAGTTCAGTAATTGGTTTTTTTTCAGTGAAGTATGTGCTCTTCATTCAAACAGAAACTCTTTGACATCATGACAACAGAAGTTCTTCAAGCAACTTATCTGCTATCAGCAGTGCTTCAACCCACTTGTTTGGAAATATTGAAATCTTGTTAGAATCAATATATGCAAATAGACAAATGAAATATTTAAATGGATGGACTAAGCATGGATACATTTATGTCCCCACAACAAAAGTGTAATGATTAAACCTCTGTGAGCACACAAACTTTTGTGTTCCCAGTCTCCAGAGGATCCTATGTATTCAATTTGGCCATGTTCCACTTTCATCCTTTCCTGTTCCCTAAAGGGAAAGCCAAAAGAACAGTTTCGTTTGCTTGATGATAGCAGAATCCAATGGTAATATTCTGCTCAAGACTGCCCTGTAGTGTCCTGGGCAAAATCCCCTGACAGAAGACAGGCTGGTGAAGAAAGGCAGGTTGAGTCCATGCCAGAGGTTCCATGGGAATTCTGCTGCATGAAACTACCTCTGGGAAACTCTGATTCAGCAGCCTGAGCACATCTCTGAAAGTGTTATCTACTATTAATGCTGTCTCAGTCCTTTAGGTCTCAGTAGAAGAAAAGGGTAACAAGCACCTTTACTGGCTCATATTTTGACAGTGACCAAAGAGTGTGATGCATTTGGTTAGCACACTACAGCAAGAGCTCTTTTCAGATGTGTCAGTCACCTATGACAGCCAGAGCTCAGGCAGAAATGCCAATTGAGAAAGTAACAGAACAACAGGAATGGTTGCCTTATGTATTACCAGATGTGGCTGAAGTTGGGCTGTGAAGGAAGATGGTATTTAAAGCTTTATTACATGACTTACTGTGCAAGATATGAAGCTGTAATGGCTGTGTGCAGACGGAACAGAGGTATCAAATATATCTGATATTTCTGTAACAGCAAGAAATCCACTATGTGTTACAACAAATATGCAGAGGGATAAATGTGTGTTTTGCATCTTTCCAAAGATGTAAAAGACTCCCATGATCACAGACTCATAGAACGGCTAGGGTTGGAAGGGATGTTAAGTATCTAGTTCCAACCACAGTTATTACATTCTGATTACAGAATCATAGAATGTTCAGGGTTGTAAAGGACCATTAAGATCATCTAATTCCAGCTCCCACTAGACACCTCCCTCTAGATCAGGTTGCTCTGTCCAGCCTGGCCTTAAAAACTTCCAGGGATGTGGCTCCCACCACCTTTCTGGGCAACCAGTTCCAGTGTCTCATGATCTTCATGGTGAAGAATTTCTTTCTAACTTCCAATCTAAATCTACCCTCTTCTAGTTTTAAACCACTCCCCCCAGTCCTATCACTACCTGACATCCTAAAACGTCCCTCATCAGCTTTCCTTGTAGGCCCCTTCAGATACTGGAAGGCTACAATAAAGTCTCCTTGGACCCTTCTCCCCTCCAGATTGAACAACCCCAACTCTCTCATTCTGTCTTCATAGGAGAGGTGCTCCACCCCTCTAATCATCCTCATGGCCCTTCTCTGGACACACTCCAGCACATCCATGTCTTTCTTGTAATAGGCGCTCCAGAACTGGGCACAGTACTCCAGGTGAGGTCTCACAAGAGCAGAGCAGAGGGAGAGAATCACTTCCCTTGACCTGCTGGCCGCACTTCTCTTGATGCAGCCAAGGATACAATTGGCTTTCTGGGCTGCAAATGTGCACTGATGGCTCATGTTGAGCTTCTCATCCACCCCAAGTCCTTTTCCTCAGGGCTGCTCTCAAGCCACTCACTGCCCAGCCTATATTGGTGCTTGGGATTGCCTCAACCCAGGTGCAAGACCTTGCACTTGGTCTTGGCCACAAGATTTTTCAGGCATGATTTGCCCTTGGTGAAGCTGTGTTGATTACACTGAGTCACCTCTTCATTGCTCCTCTCCAGAAGTGTCTCCAGGAAGATCTGCTCCATGATCTTACTAGACACAAAGGTAAGAATGACTGGACTATAGTTCCCTGGGTCTTCCTTCTTTCCCTTCTTTCCCAATGGGGGCTGTGTTTCCCCTATTCCAGTCAGTGAGGAGTTCACTGGACTGCCATGACTTTTGGAATATAAGACACAGAGGTTTAGCAGGGTTTTAGCAGCTACATCTGCTCACCAGCCCATTTCTCTTTGTGAGGACAAGGTTTATCAAATTTCCTTTTCTGGTTGGTTCCTTTACCACTTGCAGGGGAAAGTTGTCATCAGTACATTTCAGGAACTTCCTGGAATGCTGGTGCTTTGCTTTTTTTTCCCTTCAGCAGATGTTGGAGTGATTAAAGTTTCCATGAAGACCATGGCCCATGGCTTGTGTGTGAAGTAGCTCCTATATGTCTAAAGTAAGACCTCATCCACTTGGTCATTCTGATTGGGTAGCCTGTAGCAGACCCCCAGTATGATATCTCTTGCCCCTGACTTCACTTTAATCCCGACCCATAGGGCATCCATACCCAGGCAGAACTCCATGGATTCCATCTGATCATTGATGTAGAGGGTGACACTCCTTCACATTTGCCCTTCACTGTCCTTTCTAAATAGTTTCTGCCCAGCCATCCACTCACTCCAGTCATAGGAGTCATCCCATCATGTCTCGGTGATACCAGTGACATCTTAGCCCTGCAGGCATACTGCTACAGTCATCAGGTTATTTCGTTGCCAAGTATGCCAAATGCTATGGTTAGATGTAATTAATAATTTTTGGATCTGAGAGAACTAAGTCCAACCACCAAGGGTTGGGTACAAGCATCAAGTCTCATTTGACAAATAACACATACAAAATGATATAAGTCTGTGAAGATACGGCAAATATGTTGTGTGGAAAAAGAGAAGTGGAGAAGATACAAGGAAAAGAGACAGAAACAGGAAAGAAAAGAGTAAGAAAGCAACAAATACAAAAAGGATGAGGGAGTTTGAGAAAGCCACTACTATCGATCCAGAGGTATCTAGAGAGGATTTCTTTTTCAAGATTGAGTTCCAGTTCCAGACAGGGCCCAATGCAGGATGGTGAGCCAGTGAACGACAACTGAAAGGGAACCTCAGTGTTGCTTATATACCTCCCAAAATCCCACTATTCCAGGCAAATTATTCACTGCTCAATTGTTGGCCCAAGGAGAGGGAAAAGTTGTTTTTCCAGCTTTACTCCCCAGGAGGAGAGCTGTCATTAACATAAGTTATTCAGGTGCCCATTATCAACAGGAGGCTTGAGCTGTCCTATTCAATTCAGAGACAGAAAAGGAAAGGGGGCAAGAGAAAGAGAGAAAATCACCAGTCCTGGATCCAATTGCTGAGCCAGCAAATGGAGGGAGCGGAGAGGGAAGAGAGGGGGGAAGGGAGGTATGGGGAGGGCTGGTTTTGATGAGACTGCCCAAGCCCACCAGCACAGCCCCTTGTGTTATATTTCTGTTTCTCTTAGTAGGAGTGTCTGACATTAAACGGAGAAGACCTCAGCACATTTTGCTCTCCAGTCCTTATCTCTATCAGACCCCAGGCCATATGCAGACCCTAAGTGTCTCCTTCCTCTCCAGTAAATTCTTTGGAAATGATAATGAGGGTTTGGATGGAGGTGGTTTGAAAAGGTGACTTGGGGCAGATCCCTGAGAAGCATCCTAAGAGCTTTTCTGTTGGCCTGGTATACTTTTCCAGGCTCAGAGCTGTCAGTGGTTCTGCCCTCAACATGATTGGTGTGGGATGTACTTAGTGTACTTGGCTATTATGTGTGAATCTTTCCATTCCTTTCCACTCTATCCCATTCAATCCCATCCCATTCCATTCATAGATTAGAAACACTAAAGGAGAATTCCTGGACACAAATGTCAGCAGAATGTTTAGCTAAGGCATTGTCAGGTTGTAGTACATTGCACTAAAAGCATAAACTTAATGAATGCTAAGAATGTTTCAAAATACAAAACATTATGAGGCTGTACGACTGGTCCAAAATGTTGAAAAAAATACTGACTATCTAAGTACCTTAGTATTCTGGATATCTAAAAACCTTAGTAATCCAGTTCTAGGTCGAGCATTTATAATACCTTTAGTTTTGTAACACAGTACTATATGAACAGTACCACACTGATAAATTATGTCCCTATATGTAGATCAAAATAGAATGCCAGATCACATTTCTAGGCTGGCATTATTTCTTTTAAGAATTTGTACTGAGTACAACCTGTTATGTTACTACAGTTCTTTAACACAGAAAAAAACCTTTTCTTGTCACATAATAAAAATGAAATATTTCTGATAATCTGAAGCCGGTGTCAATGCAGTCAGTTTCAGAATAGGATCATATTCATATATGAAAAGGCAGAAGGAGCCTCTCCATAAGAATAACAACAGATTTTACCAGCCTTATTCTTAACAAGCTACGTATTACCAATGAAAAGTTTATGAGCAGAATCAGACGAACTCACTGTTCTTGATCTCTACTTGAAGACTAAACAAACACAAGTATTCTCTATGATGTTGTTGGAGTTTTAATTTTTGAATAGCTGATAATATACCATTTTGTACGTATCTTCCTTTTCACACAGTAAGACCATTAGAATAGTGTTTCCTATGTTAGGATGGAATATTCCCACACTTTCTACCAGGTTTAGTTATGTCACAGTTTCATTGTTCATTTCTCACTGGATATCAATTAATAAACAAAATCAAAGCAAGACATACTTGCAAACAATATTTCAGCTCTAATGATGGATCTTTTGCCACAGTTTCAGGTCAGTGATGAAACATACTATGACTGCTGCTGCACAGCATGATCTAGAGAAAAATAGCAGTTATGATTAATGTGCAAAATTATTTTTCAGCATTATCCTGCCTTAAGAAGGAAAACATGAATGAAATAGTTTGATTCAATCCAGAGAAGCTTTTCTGTTGTGTAATATAAGCATCTGTCGATAAACTTCAGATTCAGAAAAATATTATTTCCAGCCCATAATAAGATTCATGAAAAATCAGTTTCTTCCTGGTGCTTTCCTGTCCAATATCATCATGTATTAATCAATCACACCCCAGCTTCTTGATTTAGTCTGTATAAAAATTGCAAAAAAATATATTCATCTCCCTGAACAGGGAAATAATAATTTTTTATGTTTTGCAAACTGCAACATGATAGATTTTTCAGGGAAAACATGTGATCCACTCAGTACCTGGAATATCCTGAAAGCTGCTGACTGTACATACAGATGAACCTAATGGGTTCTGCTGATAATTTTCTGCTGTTTTTGAAATGTTTCTTAGTTTTTTCACTCAGGTCTTTAGGCATTGTAGGTAAAGTCAGTAAGTTTCCTGTTACTGAATTTACTTTCTTTTATAGTCCCATGGAAAAAAAAAAAAAAAAAAAAAAGGGTTCTTCAGCCAGCTGTTAGTAAGCCCTCTCTTGGTGAAAAAATAAAAACAACCCCCCCAAAAAAATCCCAATAAAAACAACAAAATCCCAAGCCCAACCAATATTATTGTAGCCTAGGCACTAGGCACCTATTTGATGAGGTGTCAAAACTAAGAATGTAATTAATGTCACTTTGCAATAGATTCATAGAGTGGTTAACCAAACTTCAAATTAAGCTTCAGTGTAGTATTTTATGTGTCCATGGTGCATAGTTGAGATCCACAATAGGACCCACAGAGTCACATCACCTAATTAGGGTAGAAAGTACCTTAAGCAATCTGATCTACTTGAGAATGCTCTTTGTGGGAACATAGTAATTGATCTTTCATTTGTCAACAAGGAATTACATTAATTTCTCTGCATCTTAGGACAAAAAAGTTAGTGCATACTTATACATTGGTGGATATTTTGAAAGGACCATAAAGCATTAAGAGTATTGTTAACTCTTTCAAGCCCTTAGCTTGAAATATAATGGAGGAGAGACAGCTTTCTTTTGGAGATTGAGAAAAGCAGACAAAGCTCACAAAAAGTAAAACAGCAGACGTGTAAGTAGTTCTTTTTCTGGCTAGGGATGTAATCACACAGACTTCTCTGATGGCCTTCCTGGGTCTTCTTGTATGCAAAATGTGCAAGATGCCTGTCACCCAGGGGCACTGTGAAACCACACCTCAGCATGACCCTGATAACACTAAAACCTGCTATATGCACGGTTTTTGCAAGCATTAAGAGACTCTGATGGTTGGGTTTTGCTCCATCTTTACTACTTTGTGTTTGTGTGGATACATCATAATACATGTTTAGACTGCAGTACAATTTGCTCACTATACTAAGCAACATTCAAACTCTCTTTTTACTGTTGCCACTAATCGAGTCAATAAATAACTGGATGGGTCATTTACAAGGATAAGCATCCTCCCTGGGCCTCAGAGTGCCTACGCAGCTGGAAAAAAAAGCTCAGTTAAAAAATCAGGTCCCTCTATTTTCGTGAAGTGGAAACATTACTCTCCTCATTTTGAGGGTACATGTAGCGAAGAAATGAAAAGATCGCTACTCGTTAAGAAATCATTGAGCTCTGGGGTCTCTTTTGGAACCCAGAGTAAGTAATTTAAAGAAAGCTCTACTTTGTGTGGTAAAGATTAAAATAACTGGTACAAGTGCAGAAGTTTGTGAGGTCCTGGGGAAGGATATGAAGGGGGAAGATTTCTTTCAAACACGTATAGAGATCTTAAAGGCCAAAACTAACCATGGGTCTGAGCTGCAGCAAATTTAATTTCAAAGCAGCTTGGTTTCAAAGGCAGAGAGAGTTTCTACTGCAGGTAATGCTTTTGCCTGTAAACCTGGAAGAAGAGTAGTGAAAGCAAGAAGAATCAGGGGCTGCACCATGAGGACCTTTACCAGAAGAGGAATCAAGGTCTTCCCATGCTACCTGAGCAACCAGGTCAAACATGTCCCCAGTAATGATGATCCATCCATTATGATAACATGCAGACTAGGACTGTAGATCACTTTCATGGTCTCCAAAGAATCTGAGCAGTTATCAGTAACATTCAAAAATCCACCAGAAAGTCATTCATTTCACTTTGTGGTCCTAATTAGCCATTTGTATAGTTCTATAATTAAATATGTTCCTTTCTCATCAAGTTTTTCACTTTAGTAATGATACCACTGTGCCACAAACAGGCCCCATGCTGTTTGGTTTGGGACTTATTCATAGCATTTAATTGGTCACCCAGTGGTTAGCCAATAACCCCTTCTATGGGAAGCAACACTCTGAATGCTGTTAATGGGCTAGAGGCACAGTGATTGCCTCCTGGTACCCAGCAGTACTGGGAATAAAGCAATTTCCTCCACTGTGTTGTGTGCCCAATAGCTAATCCTCTCCACTCCTGAAATGCACACTATTTGGTTATAAGTATTTGTACTGGCTTACTTACCGCTGGGTTGTTAATAGGCAGTGATTCTTCAATGCTCCTTCAGTGAAGTTACAGTCTGCTTGCTGACTGCTAATTAAAAGAAGTTTGCACTCTAAGACTGCAGATAAAAGGAGGCAAGGTCATATTATTTAATACAGTAGTGGTTTATTTAACAACGTTTATAAGCTACTTACATGCGCACATTTTGCAGACAGGCATGGCTATTATTGGTCACTTCAATACAGTCAAAATGAGCCACAGACTAATCTTTCTTTCCTTGGAGTATTATCACTAGCTCTCCCTGTCTCTGGGAATGAACAGTTAAACAGCAGTGCATGCATGCAGATTTCTCCTCTGGTCTACTTTTCAGCTTGGAAAAAAAAAATAATAAAAAAAAATGGAGCAGATGAGTTAAGAATGTCCTAAAAACAATGTCCCAAATGCCTAAAAATGGCACTCAATCTGCCAAGAATCTTAATAGAAAACAAAGCATGTATTCATGATCATTGAAGTAATTTTAAATTTGATAAGAGTAAGAGAGTAAGGTGGTTAGGACTTGCAGAAACAAATTTTATCTATCACTCTGTACTTTTGAGCTACTTAGTTAAAATTCAGTTTAAATAATAACCTCATCAGCAAGGTATCTGAGTGTAATATTCATCTGTTGCATGTGACTTCCTTTCTTTCTGCTTGCATTCAGCAGAAATAAATGTGTTCTGTTTACTCTTACTTTGCAGGTTACTAAGAGTAATAGGAGTATAAAATAATATTTAGCCATAAAGCTACCGAAATTTGCATCTGAAACAGAATGTTAATTAATGAAATAAAAAGTTATGAGTTTTTAGAAAGTTGCTTAACAGCCTTTCATATCTCCACACATTTAAGACAATTTATGTAGTGTCTTCTGCATAATGCAAGGCAGTGCAATTTCAGCAAAGCTGTAGAACTATGAGTACCTGAATCTGAAAGATTTTGCGTATTTATTAATTTTTTTAAAATAAATAAGATAATACATAGATCTGTGCCTTAGAAATGAGTTCAATGTTTATGAAAAGCTAACCGTTAGGGAACAAACACTATTCACACCTCTTATCCTTTTACCTTTTATATGCATATTACCAGACAATCTGAACGGCCATATTTTCTCAAGGTCACAACAATGGAGAATATACTCAAAGAATTATATATCCTCTAGCCACTTCCTGTTACTCTAAAGAAAACAGAACTGAAGCAATTTTTTTTCTGCAGTGTTGCCTTTTCTTAGCAACAGCCTTTGTCTTGTAGTACTGACAGACAGAATCCTCCTCAACTTCAAACAGATTTTTAAGTTATGAGGAATTCATGCAACCTAGCTTCATCCTCTCACAACTTGTGGAATTTGATCTTATGGTTACTTGATAAATACAGGAAAATAAGTGATTAAATCTGCTATGCTCAGTATCCAGAGTTCTCATGTATATTGGTAGCAATTGAAATGTCACATGATTTTTCTTCATCATCTTAATTTGTTTCTCTTTTACCGAACAATAAGAGCTCATTAATCTCAAAATCAGACAGACCATATATGGAATATATTCTAAGGCACAAAGGAATACTACTGGGCTTTTGAGGAAGGCTGATCATCAGAAACTGTGCAGCCAATTTGTTGGCTTATGTTTTGTGTATGAGAAGGTATTTTGCAATTATCTCTCCTGCTCTGATTTGGAAAAGAGTTGTGCACGGAGGTAAGCTTGCACACACTGATTCCTGTTTGATAGAATTATACATGTGGAATTGTATTTGCACACGTTTTACCTGAATATCAGTAGACTGGGTGAACTGTAAAATGAGTTTGGATAAGCATCTTTAAATATTTGAATAAAAAGTACAAGATTAATTTTATAATGAACTTTACAAGACACTACAGATAATATAATTTGAGATTTTTATAGTGCATTGTCTTTGTAATTTATGTAGCATTCAGAAGGCCCAGTTATTAAACCTGTGAGAGTTCTTTTGTGCATTTTATGCCTGTGCACAAAAGTTAGCATATTGTTCAAAATGTACAGAAGAGAGCCCTATCATGTCTTGTAACTTAAGCAGAAAACTTGGGGGAGGAATGGTGGTAGGGAATGGCAGGGGAGAGACAGGGGTGTGAGGATGTTTGGGAGAGCTCTTTGACAAAATTTACCTATCCACTAATCCAGATTTCCTAACTTTCCTATGTCAGGTTTCCTATCAGGCCTCACAATTCAATATCTGAAGGTTTGGAAAATTTGTTAATTAGAACAGGTGATTTTTCCAATTAATGTATTTGACGGCTTTTCCCTCTGTATGTATAGAGCATCTGTCATGTCAGGTTATCTGGACAGAAAACACACCCTTTACTGCCTCTCACAGAAAATAAGAAAGTATTATTTGGCACATAAAACTATGATTAATTTTTTAGGAAACTCAGTGGAAATGTTTTGATTGACTTTTCTGAGTATTGAATAAGATTCATACAAAATAAGACTTGCCACAGCTTGAGTCTCTAAAAAAGATTTTGTAATGTTCTAATTGTTTGACCTATGGACATTAAGGCTCAGAGTGATTAAATTAATTCACTGTCACCATTCTGGATTCTGAAACTGAAACTACTGAATCTCAGATCACTCTCCACTCACAAAAAATGTTTACGGATCAATATTTTTGTCTAACAATGTGGTTCTTAATCATCTTTTAGCCATTACTGTGCTAGGCTTTAATATCTGCCATAATGATATTTTTTGGTCTTTGTGAACAGCAGACAGGAATAGAATCATAGAATGATAGAATGGCTAGGTTTGGAAGGGATCTTAAAGATCACCTAGTTCAATTCTCTTGTTATGGGTAACCTTACACTAGATCAGGTTGCTCAAGGCCACATCTGTCCTGTCTTTGAACACTTCCAGGGAGGGGGCAGCCACAGCATCACTGGGCAACCTGTTCCAGTGTCCCACCACCCTCATAGTAAAAAATTTCCTCCTACTGTATAATCTAAATTGCTCCTCTTCAAGTATTAGACCATTGCCCCTTATCCTCTCACTACACACGAGTGCAAAAAGTCTTACCCCAGCTTTCTTCTAGGCCTCCTTCTAGTGTTGGAAAGCTGCTACAAGATCACATTTGAGCCTCCTCCGTGCCAAATAACCCTAACTTCCTCAGCCTGTCTTCACAGGGGAGGTGCTCCAGCTTTCTGATCATTTTAGTGGCTCTCCCCACATGAACACTCTGTTTCAAATAAGTGGAAGGTAGTTGAAGTCCCTCTTAAAATAAACCATCTTCACAGATGCTCACAGAATATTAGAGATGCACTATGGAAGTGAATGCTTCTGAATCAGTTTTTCATGACCCATCCCCAGTAGCCAAAGCACTGAATGAAGACCCAGCCTGGGACTGCCAGAAGGTTTAGTGAATGTGACTGTGCTGTCAGCACAACCTTGTAGAGTCACTTAGCACTGCCTAATGGAGACTCACAAGCTTGAATGTCCCTGCACAGTAGTCTGCTTGATGTAGGGATATTCTGCTATACGGAGCTGTATGGTGGGGGTAGAGATGACAAGCTCTGTATCCAGGAGAGGCAGTGTGTTTATCTGAGTATATTCAAAGACATTCAAAAACGAAAAGACAACTGGGTCTTCCCACAGCAACAGGCTGGATGAAATTGTGCACTCTTCCTTTGTGGAAAAGAAGCATGCTAAAGAGGCAGATTTGCTACAAGAGAACTGCCTGTCATTGTTTATTTCTACTTTGCTCAAACCAACAGCACTGGGTGCACTCTCTGTAAATAAACTTCAATACACCAAAGAATATTCCAGGCTCACATAATCAATTTGCTTTCCTAATGGAAACAGAGACCAAATATTGGCGGTGTGGGATAAAGGGGAAAAGATATTATTATCACCTGGTTGGAAGAGTTAATCTACTGTGCCATGAACCATGATTTAATTATTCCTAATTGATCCTTAATAGATGGGTGTCAAGTCTGGCCTTGCTCAGCTTTAATTATGGCAATTTTGCAACCTCACTTTGTAGAGAAGCTTGCCAAATATCTGATGATTTCTGTTTCTGTTTGAGCATTTCTAGATTTACTTAAATAGTACTTGAAAATGTCATGCATTATGGTACCACAGAAAGAGAACGTAGATTTTACAACAGCGATTATTTGTAGATTGCTTGTGACCATTACCAATTTATACAGTTCTGAAGCTGTTCTGGTTGCTTGTTTGTTGGTAGGTGCTATTTATGTTCTAAAACAGGATAGGAGAATAAAAATCAAATTTTTAAGTTAGACATATTTGTGAGGAATTTTTTTTTCCCTGGAAAAAAAATATATGCTGGGATGTGCATATAGGTGACTGCAAAACAAAGGAAGACAATTTTATGATGTAAGAAAATTCCTCTGAGATTAATGGGTTGTTTTGTCTCTTTTTTGACATTCTTGTTTACCTTCTAAACAAATTAGAGGTCAAAATATACTAAGGTTGGCTAGCCTTGTGATTACTAGGTTAGTACTAATATTTCAAGAGATTTATATATACTGAATGGGCAGAAAGAGAGTTTTTAATCAAACAAATTTTCTGTACTTTTTCATTCCTTTATGTACAACAGTTCAATCCCGATGAGTAATTAAAAATGTTTTGTTTTGTTTTGTTTTGGTTTGGTTTGGTTTGGTTTGGTTCGGTTTGGTTTGGTTTGGTTTGGTTTGGTTTGGTTTGGTTTTTTGAGAGAGTGAAAGAGCTAATATTAAACATCAAACACTACTCAGAACATGCTGGATTAAGGCATCAAAATTAACAATTAACAATCTATATTGTTTAATTAAACAATTAACAAAAAAATTAACAATCTACCCTAAGACACCAGTAACTTCTTAGGTACTACCAGAGAGAAAAGTCAGTGATGGTGTTTCATGGGGCACATGTTCATAGGGAAGCTACATCAGAATATGTGTATAGTAATATTTCCTACTAAGCAGAGGAGCTGCGTCAGTAGACCACATCAGAAACACATAAATATAAATAAATACTTGTCTTTTCCCTAAAATTTGAAAAAGTGAAGCCACAAGAGCAAAATGTATGACAGGCTAAATGGTAGTGGTACAAAATGTAAATAAATTAAAAATAATATAAATTAGAACATGACTAGAAAATGAAAGTGGAAAAAGCATGTATGGAGTTTGAGTAATTCCAGTTATTTGCCTTCTCAAAGTATATTCTTTTTTTAAAAATGAAAAATCTGTTTCTTTGTTTTTGAATAATTCTCTTTGCATTTAATAATGATTAGCTTAAGGTCAAATTTTATAGCATGTATCATATTTTGATGGTAGGTGACATTAGCCAAACAGTAACCTGTTATCCGACTTATAAAAAGTCTTATCTTATATCTAGAGTTATAAAAAAAAGTTAAAAAAAGTAAAAGTTATCTTATATCTAGAAATTCAGAGAGTTCACAGCTACTTTTGAAATTGCTCCAAAACTTTCTTGACATTTGCCAGCTGGTCAATCCTGAAACCATCAGCAAATAAAAAAATATTGCTCTTAAAAAGAGTACTAATATTTGTCTGAGTCCTTTTATACACAGAACTTGTTGAAAGAACTTTTTTTTTTTGGAAAATATTTCTATCATAAACAGAATCATGGATAAATTGGATAAAAAAGGAAAGGGCATTGGTGAGCATGTCGGGCAATCTTTTCTTGTTTCAGGTCAAATGATCTCCAGAGGACACAAGGAAATCATAACCATAAAGTCAGCCACTTCCTCTCATTTTTCTTACAAACTTGGTAACCATTAAAGAAAAAAGATAACGCTAACGTAAAGTAATTGAATCAGCATCATGCTTGACTTCTTTGGTAGCCTTTTACAATGGGGTCACAGACTCCGTGGACAAAGGCAAAGCAGCAGACATCATCTACCTGGATTTCTGAATAGCATTTGACACTGTCCCACATGATCTTCTTGATCTCTAAACTAGGAACAATAAGGACTCTATGGATGGACCACTCCTTGAATAAGGAACTGGCTGGGTGGTTACACCCAGAGAGTCAGAACCAATGGCTCAATGTCCAAATGGAGATGTGTGATGAATGGCATTCCTCAAGAGTCAGTACTCAGATCAGTGCTAACATCTTTGTTGGCAACGTGGACAGTGGAATCAAATGCACTCTCAACAAGTTTGCAGATGATACCAAACTGTGTGGTGAAGTCAACACACTAGAGGAAAGGGATGTTATCCAGAGGCTCAAAAAGTAGGCTCATACAATCTGCATGAAGTTCAACAAGATCAAGTGCAAGGTTCTGTACCTGGTTCAAGGCAATCCTGTGCATGAATACAGAGTGGGAGGAGAAAGGATTGCAGACAGGCCTGGGGAGAAGGACTTGGTGGTGGAGGTGAACCAGAAGCTTAACATGAACTGTCAATGTGCACTTGCAGCTCAGAAAGCCAACCCTGTCCTGGACTGCATCAAAAGAACAGACAGTGGCCAAGGGAGATGATTCTCCCCCTCTAATCTGCTCTTCTGAGACCCCACTCGGAGTACCGTGTCCAGTTCTGGAGTGCTCAGCATAAGAAGGACATAGAGTTCCTGGAACATGTCCAGAGGAGAGACACTAAAATGATCAGAGGTCTGGACAACCTCCCCTGTGAAGACAGGCTGAGCAAGTTGGGGTTTTAGAAGCAGTATCTTTAAAGTAGAATCCTTTCATTCTTGTATCATTCATTTTGGGCTCATTGATAGGGATTTAAACTAGATTTGAAGGGTGAAGGGGTTAATAATCTCATTCTTGCCTGTAACAAAAAGTGGGGCAGCACGCCATGGGCAGAGGGATGAAGTGCTAGTAAGGGCTCTCATTTTGTTGCCCCAAGGCAAGCCAGAGAGGATCACCTCAAAAGGAATCAGGGGGGATTTGCCTAAGAAGGTGACATGGCCAGCCCTGCTGAAGTGCCTCTATGAGAATGCACACAGCTTGGGCAACAAAAAGGCTGAACTAAGGGCTACTGTGCTGCTGGAAAGCTATGACATAGTGGCTGTTACTGAAAATTGGTGGGATAGTTCCCATGACTGGAATGAAGGGTAGAGGGGTTCAAGCTCTTTAGCAAGGACAGTCATGATGGGAGGGGAGGAGGTGTTGCTCTCTACATCAGGGACCAAAGGGAATCGATGGAGCTCCAACTGTGGAAGGACAATGAACTGATCGAGGACATATGGATTCAGATTAAAGGGAAGAGGGGAGAAGGTGATGTTACAGAGTCTGCACAGGCCACCTGACCAGCAGAGCCAAGCAGAAGAGGGCTCCATAGGCAGATAAAAGAGGCTGCATGTTCATAGGCCCCAGTCCGCATGGGTGATTTCAACCACCCTAACATCTGCTGGAGGGACAACACAACAAAGCATCAGAAATCCAAGACGTTCCTGGAATGCATAGATGATAACTTACTCCTCCAAATGGTAGAGGAACCAACAAGAAAAGGTGCTATGCTGAACCTTATTCTCACCAGCAGGGAAGCTGTTGGTGAGCTAGTGACCAACGTGTGGCTCATGGACAACCTTGGCTGCAGTGATCATGAAGTACTTGAATTGAAAATCCTCAGGGCACCTAAGAAGATGTATTCCAAGCTTACAACCCTGAACTTTATGCATGCAGACTTTGATTGCTTGAGGGATCTGCTGGCCAAAGTACTGTGGGACAATCCCCTAGAGGGAAGGGGGACCAGGACAGCTGGTTAGTATTCAAGGATCACCTTCTCTGTGTCCAGGGCCAAAGAATACCTCCAATGAGGAAGGCAGGAAAGAACACTAGGAGACCTGCCTGGATGAACAGGGAGCTCCTGGACAGACTATCACACAAAAAGAAATTCTACCAGGAATAGAAGAAAGACATCTAGAATGGGGGGCATATAAGGAATCTATCTGAGCAGTAAGAGACCTAGTTAGAAAAACCAAAGCTCAGTTAGAACTAAATCTAGCCAGGGAAATGAAGGGGAATAGCAAAAATTTCTATAGGCATACAAATAGCAGAAGGAAGACTAGGGAAGGTGTAGGTCCCCTCAGAAAGGAACAGGTGAATCAGTGACAAGTGATATGCAAAAGACTGAGGTTCTCAATGGCTTCATTACCTCAGTCGTCATTGGCAAAGCCTCCAACCACACTCCTGAAGTGACAGAAGACAACGGCAAGGGTTGGAAGGAAGAACTGCCAATTGTAAGTGAAGACGAGGTTTGTCACCATATGAAGAACCTGAAAGTGCACAGCCCCAGGGGACCCGATGGGATACAGCCACAGATGCTGAGGGAACTGGCAGATGTAACTGCTAAACCCCTGTATATATAATATACATATATATATAATATATATAATATATATATATAATATAACCCCTGTATATATAATTATATACCAAAAGTCATGGCAGTCCAGTGAACTCCTCACTGACTGGAAAAGGGGAAACACAACCCCCATTTTCATGGGGGAAGGGAAAGAAGGGAAAGAAGGAAGACCCAGGGAACTATAGTCCAGTCATTCTTACCTTTGTGTCTGGTAAGATCATGGAGCAGATCTTCCTGGAGACACTTCTGGAGAGGAGCAATGAAGAGGTGACTCAGTGTAATCAACACAGCTTCACCAAGGGCAAATCATGCCTGAAAAATCTTGTGGCCTTATATGAGAAAGTCACAACATCAATAGAAAAGGGAAGAGCAACTGACATCACTTACCTGGACCTGACCAAAGCCTTCAACAGAGTCCTGCATGACATCCTCATCTCCAAGCTGATAAAACATGGATTTGACAGATGGACCAGATGGTGGATTAAGAACTGGCTTCATGGCTGCACCCAAACAGTGACTTTCAATGTGTCCATGCCCAAGCGGTGGCCAGTGACAAGTGGAGTCCCTCAAAGATCAGTGTTGAGACCAGTCCTGTTTAAAGTCTTTGTTGTTGACATGGACGGTGGTATCGAGTGCACCCTCAGCAAGTTCACTAATGGCACCCAGCTGTGTGATGTGGCTGACACTCTGGATGGAAGGGAAGGGATCTCATACAGAGGGACCTTGACAGGATGGAGAGGTGGGCCCATGACAGTGTCATGAAGTTCAACAAGACCAAGTGCAAGTCATCTGGCTCAAGGCAATCCCAAGCACTAATGTTGGCTGGGCAGTGAGTGGCTTGAGAGCAGCCCTGAGGAAAAAGACTTGGGAGTGCTGGTGGATGAGAAGCTCAACATGAGCCATCAGTGCACATTTGCAGCCCAGAAAGCCAATTGTATCCTTGGCTGCATCAAGAGAAGTGTGGCCAGCAGGTCAAGGGAAGTGATTCTCTCCCTCTGCTCTGCTCTTGTGAGACCTCACCTGGAGTACTGTGCCCAGTTCTGGAGCGCCTATTACAAGAAAGACATGGATGTGCTGGAGTGTGTCCAGAGAAGGGCCATGAGGATGATTAGAGGGGTGGAGCACCTCTCCTATGAAGACAGAATGAGAGAGTTGGGGTTGTTCAATCTGGAGGGGAGAAGGGTCCAAGGAGACTTTATTGTTGCCTTCCAGTATCTGAAGGGGGCCTACAACGAAAGCTGATGATGAATGTTTTAGGATGTCAAGTAATGATAGGACTGGGCACAGTGGTTTAAAATTAGAAGAGGGTATCTTTCGATTGGAAGTTAGGAAGAAGTTCTTTACCATGAGGGTGATGAGGCACTGGAACAATTTTTTTTCTACTTCATCACAGCAGTATGTTTTTGCCTTATATAATGATCATGAAATTAAGTATGTATTTTTCAGCATCAATGTTTTGCATTTGTATGGCCCTAAATATCTACTCAGATTTCACTCTAGTCTCTTAATAAGTTTCTACATTTATGGGAAGGCAAGGACTGTTTCACTTATGCTAATCCATGGAAAAGGCAAAAAGATTCCTTTCCATACAAATATTTATCTAATTTGGAGGCATTAGCACTGTGGAGCAGGACAAAAGTGTTGCATCGAGGATACTACATCCATGACCAGCATGGAGATTGACTATTGTTCTTTTAAATTCTGTGGGAGTTTTATCTTTAGCTAGAGATATTACAGGCTGATTCATTTGATTCCTTCGAACTTTTTGAGCAGTGCAATTGGGAAGGTGGCATTTAGAAATTTACATAACAGAATTCAATCCAATAGATCCTCATAATTCTCTTGTCTTGGTCTTGCTTACCGTCAGAGAAGATCTTTGGGAAAAGGAGAAACTGTACCTTGCAAAGGGAAAGATTGCCTTCATCTTCTTGTCGCCTTAAAGTAAAAGGATTTTCATTCCTTTATCCATAAAGAGGACAAAGAGACAATGAATTTTATTATGTGGTGAATCATGTAGTTGTATCCATGCTAATCCATTTTCAGAGCTGATGGACAAACCAGTGTTTCTCTTGAGTCAAGCAGAAGGTTTGGAAGAGCAGTCAGAATCCACGTGCACGCATAAAGTCAGTGAGAGGGACTTCTGATTTTGTGTAGGCAAAAAGCTAGGTGTCTGTTCTTCAGTAAAAATAAAGAGCTGGGTGTTTTAATCTACATGCTGTGATGCTGCTAAAGCTTGATGTCTGGCTCTACTTAGAGCACTGCAATCATGTTAAAGGACTGCTGACAGGCATGAATTAAGTAAATGCTCAAAGTGTACAGTGAGCAGCTATCAACAAAACAGCCTTGAATTAAATCCCTTCCCCTAGACTTGAGCTGACTTATGAGGCTCACCAAGGAAGCTTCTCTGGTCTGCTTTATACTCATCCTTTTCAGCACACATTTTATGAAACGAGGGGAAGAGGAGACAAGAAGGGGAGAGGGAAGAAGGATGAGCTCACTTGCTGCCAAACACTTTATTTCTCTCCACCAATTGTTCCAATAAGCTCCTTCGAGTTGTGTCATAGAGCCTTCATAAATATCAAAATCACAGTAATTTATTAGAAGCCAAATAGCTGACTATGGGCTCCTGTATGTTTTGTAGACATCTGTAGTATTCTGAATATGATGAATGATAAAAAAAAGAAAGGCTCCTGCCTCACTGTGATTGTTAAGAGATGTCAAAGAAGAGCATTAAAGGTACACTGAAAATTTGATAGTATTTTGTTACTTGGATGCATGTTCCAGGTAAAAAGTCACTGAAATTTGGTATGCCTTTCTTGTTGGAGGAAAGGGATATGAAAAGAAAGAAATGCAGAATTAGTCAGTTGGAGAAACCTTTTGAGAAATGCTTTAGTGTTCAGAATGGAGTCCTAGGCAATTGATGAAATTTGTTGGTAAGAATTTGACAAAAATATAACCTGGTCTGCAGTCCTCATCAGGACTCAGCTTTCACAGCACTCTCTTACTAAAGGCAGAGCTAGTCATATGTGAACAGAAGGCTGGTATCTGGTTCAAATCCCAACACTCCATCTGTCAGCTTAAATATTAAGAAATTGGTAATACGAGGTCAGTGGGGGCACTTCATATAAAGCATAAAACCATGCTGTGTTTTAGACAATTTCCAGAAGAAAAATGCAAGGGAAGAATTGGAGATCATCTCTAAAAAAGATGTCAGATTTTGTCTGACGAGACTGTTTCACAGTCTGTCAGTGTTTATTGTGAATTTGTTTTGATAAATCTACTGTGTGGAATTAATATTTGCCTTAAGATACTGAAATAGTGAAAATAATGGCAATTGCCTAGTAATTGGTGTTCTGCTGTATATTTAAAGAAGAACTCCAAATCTGATAATGATTTGCCTGAATAAGGACTGATAGATCAAACTTCATTTTACTGTAGTGGAAATTAGATTGTTACATAGAATATTTACAATTTTTTTTTTTGTCTGTGTTAGTGAACAGTTGTCATACCATCCTTATGAATGTTGCTTCTGTTTCATATGAGGAAAATATTGCCACTATTGTCCTACTCAGTGGAATAGCCAAAACTGTACACTATTCTTTTCAGTCATCATGTCAATAATTTTTGTGCTCTTAAATTAGAATAAAAAGGATGGCAAATGCATCCAGTCTACCCAGATTCTTTCTTAATGACATTCATATAAGTTGAGTCTGTGCTGCTGAAAAAAAGATATGGCTGTAATTTCATTTCTCCCAAAAAGCAGTGTGGTCACTCAATCTTTGCCTGCCACCAAGTGCCCACCAGGCTGCCTTAAAATTCCTCTACTTGGCTAGACAGAGGGAAAATAAATGGTGAAGATAAGGACAGGGAGACCACTCAGTAATTGTTGTTCTTGGAAAACAGTCTTGGGGACATTAATTTAGTTAATTGCCAATCAAATCAGAGTAGGATAATAAGAAATAAAAACATCTTAAGACATGTTGTCTTCACCTTTCCCTTCTTCCACCTCAGCTTCACTCCAAAACCCTCTAACTTCTCCCTTTGAACAGTATAGGGAGATGGGGAATTCACTCTTCCCCTGATCCAGTGTGAGGTCCCTCCCATGGGAGACTGTCCTCCATGAACTTCTACAATGTAAACCCCTCCCATGTCCTGCAGTTCTTCACAAACTTCTCCATCGTGGGTTCTTTCCACATTTGAAAATATTTTTGTGTCATTTAATGTCAAGCAAATTTTGTCATTAGTGTTGCTACAGTTTTTTTTCATGGTACAGAAGTATTAGCCAATTCCCTTTTGTCTGTTGAATGAACATGGTGTTGCTATTATGTTGCTTCTTGGCACTTGTGATAGGCACATATAATAAGGGTGTTTGTGCTGAAAATTAAGGCACAGATAACTTACATGGGAATTTTTGGTTTTCCCAAATATCTCAGAATCTACTTTCTTTGGACAATAATTCCAAATTAACTAAGTACTAGAATTTCCACTATAAGATCCGACATTTGACAGTCAGATAAGGTAACTTATTTCTTCATGAAACTTTCACTGAAGAACTATTATTTTACCCTAAATCTTTATTTTAAACAGCATACTTGAATTCTAGACAGTAGGTTCCTTTGTGTGCCTAGCCATGAAATAGAATTACTGGATAAACAAAAGGGTGTTTCTTAATGCAACTTTAGGGAATTCAGTACCCTAAAACAAAGGAAAATTTACCTCTGAACAAGGAAACACACAGGCAGTTTCAAGCCACTGTTACTACTAAGGGTAGCCTAATAGTAGTTCATAACATTTAGATTTACATTTACATTTGCATTGTATCCTCAAATCCAGGCCAAATGGTAGAGCTTTTGGCGTGGAAACTTGAAGGTCTTTCTAATTGTGGAAATTGTCTTATCCATTGCAAGATGCTGTGATGTCATGTTGCTTTCAAATGAAAAGAGTTACCTTCAGTTTACTGTAGCACCGGTATGGTCAGAAGCTTTCCATTTAGAGGAAAAAAGACAAATCCCACAGAATAGCACAGTCCTTATGACTTCTGGTAGTTGCAGACATTATGACATTTTTCAAGCATTGTAAAGAGTATGGGCTATTAATTCAGCAGCTTTTTTTCAAATTTAGGAAGACTGAAGCTCCTGGCTCCTGAGGTATAAAGGATAATCCAAGAGCTTTGGATGTGTATTGCTTTAAACAGGACTGAAGGGCACAGCTGTAGGGCAAGAATAGGGAACGAGGGAGCAACTGTACTGTAAGTCCCTCTTGTTTTGACAGTGAATTTAGAGAGTGCCTACTCCTTCCAAAAATCTTTTGGTATAAGGAATGCTGGGATACTTCATCTGCTTTATGTATTCTGGTGCAGACATACAAACTGCTCTGTAAAGTAGTTTTTAGTAACATATCCCTCACCAATCTGTAACAAGGGCCAGCAAAGGTGCTTCGTTCTTTTGAAGCAGTGGATTTGGGGATTACACTGACCAATAACAGCTATGATGTATTTTGAAATATGTCAAAGGTATTAGATGGACCCATACAACTGTTCAGCCTGAACTGAAGTAGGAAGAGCTTTACCTTGCTTCAGCTGTCAGCCAAGACTGGTTAAAATCATAGTCAGTGTTCTTTACCATTGTGGCGGCAGCAGTAAGAGGCAGTCACGGAGGTCTCTGGACAAGGAACATGACCTTCACAAAAGTCATATTTGGAACCCTTCATCAAGGAAAATGCATCACGCGCAATTTTCTTCCCTGCTTATGGGAATAGGACCTTCCACACAAGTAATAAAAGCTGGACAACAAAAGAAAAATTATAGCCCAATTTCAGCACATGCCAGTCTTCAGGACTACAATAGTGGATAACTGCTTGGGAAAGAGGTAATGAAAACAACACTTGTAGAACTGGGTCAAGAAGACAATGCATTTATAGGATGCAAGGATTTAGCTACATGTGCAGGTAGAGCACTTAACCACTGCAAAAAATAGAATGAATGAGTTCTGTAAGGTTTTGTACCCTAAAGACATAAGTTGGATGAAGACTTGGAGTAGTACAACTATATGAAGCCTTCAGGTGTATACTGCAAGTAATTCTTGTCTTCTGCAAAAGTTATGTTACTGGTAATCAAAAGATTGCCTCACTATTTGTTATTATCCACATCTGTCTTCATGTTCTTTTTCCTGAATACAAATGAAAAAGTAATATATAAATCAATTAAACTACAAATCATATCATGCCTAGCATAATGTATAAATATAAACAAAATGAAAGTACTTGGATGAGCTATGTACTATATCAAAATGAAGAAATATATTACTTCTTAGATGCAGTAGTGAAAGCATATGAGATACTGTCATAAATGTGAAATATATACAGAAATTTACATACATTATCATCTGCAAATTAGCATGTATAAAAGTAAAATTAACCCAGTTTTGAAAGTTGTGATTTTCATACTAAGAGCTGGCAGTCTAGTTCTGCACTGAAAATGTCATTGCATCAGTGGATTCAAAACAAGGATAGTGAAAGCTGGAGTCCAGAGAAATCTAGTCAGGGGTATAGGTATGTATTTCTTTACAATGTTTTTTATTGAGAGTGTTCTGTTCTTTTCATGAACTGCCTTCTATTCCTAAGTCAGTTATGATCTAGAAGATAAGAATTTTTTACTTGCTTTATTGAGTTAGTATAAAGGTACATGCCTAGGAAACAAGAATACCAACAAGTGATAAATGCTTGTTCTACCACTATGCAGGCGAAGGAATTACACTTTTGCTGTAGCCCTTAATTTCCATTTTGCCTGAAAAAAAATTATTACCAGATGGCATATGGCTATTTTTACATGTTACATGGCATTTTTCCAACTGATAACTATGACATTACTGCAACAGACTATATTTTGTGTTATGAATATTTGGCACTTAGCTTAGTAACCACTCCTTGGAAGTGGTAACTTCTCCTCCTCTCCTCTCCTCTCCTCTCCTCTCCTCTCCTCTCCTCTCCTCTCCTCTCCTCTCCTCTCCTCTCCTCTCCTCTCCTCTCCTCTCCTCTCCTCTCCTCTCCTCTCCTCTCCTCTCCTCTCCTCTCCTCTCCTCTCCTCTCCTCTCCTCTCCTCTCCTCTCCTCTCCTCTCCTCTCCTCTCCTCTCCTCTCCTCTCCTCTCCTCTCCTCTCCTCTCCTCTCCTCTCCTCTCCTCTCCTCTCCTCTCCTCTCCTCTCCTCTCGCCTTTGCCGCTGTCATGCTCAGGTGAAAAAGGAAAAAAACTCAGGAAATACTGTTTAAGAAAGCTTTTATCTTTTCCTGAATCTATAATTTAGCCAGGAAAAAAAAGAGAACATGTAAATAAAAATCCTTTCCATTAATCCCTTCTCACTGCCAAAAATTATAATTTTTGATTTTGTAGATTTTTTAATGTTTTCATGACTTAAATTCTATGAAGGGTAAGTCAGGAGAAATCATCTGGATCATAGAACATAAGATCCATATACCTCAGTAAGTCAATTTGCTGCTGTTGCTTTCAGGCCTGTCATAGGACATCTATGTTACAGCATTCAGTCATCTATTTTATTAGCTATCTTGCTTTAAAGCCTCCCAGGGAGGCTGTGTGAGAGAAGGAGAAACTGAAAGCAAAGGTAATTACAATTTCAGACATTTTGAATTATTAGGCAGTAGTAATAAATCTAGAATTGCAATGTAACACTCCAGAGCAGAGTTGTGCATTAAAGCATACTGGAATCAGTAGCTGTAGTTTGCTAGAGCAACTAACTTGCATACACAGAAACAGCAAATTTCAGAGGTGAAGGAGGGGAAAATAATATTTTATTCAAAGTCTGGAAACGTCTCTTGAACACTTCTAAAGATCATAAAATTTACCTTGAATTATTCAGAATCCTGCTTCTATCATTTATTTAACTCTTTCAAGCATAATGCAATTTTAAGGAAATATATGCATAAATGCAATAAAAATATTGATATATATAGTGACATGTGTAAGCAAAGAATGGGGAGGGCAGCAAAATAAGAAAATTGAAAGTCTGTATTTTCCAGGACTGTTGCTGTAGTCTGCTTTTCAATGGTTAATTAAGATTCATAAATATTTACCAGCTTGTTTCCCAGTTTCAGTGACAAAAATAAAATGTTATGTGGCTTAAATGAGAATTTGTCCCTTGTGTATAAAGGATTTGGTGGAAATCTATGAATTTCCAAATGGTACTTCCCTGGTTAGACAAAATAAATGTGAATCATGCATAATTTGACACTGTTGTTTTGTTGTTTATTTGGCTTTAGCACATGTTTCAAGCAAATTACTAACGTAGAGTATCCTTTGCTGTTCCCCACCCTAAATAAATTAACAATTTGTTTTGCTGGAGATGACTTTTCTCTGACTGAACTGGGAGTCCGACGCCCAGCTGAACAGGACAAATCATCACTTGAAGACCTTCTTAATTCTGCTTTACTAGTAATTAAATAAATAAATCAAAGGACCAATGTTTCATGCTTCAGTACCTACTTTTAGAGAGAGGAGCATGATCCAGAAGCAGCCTGAATACGCTCAGTGCAGTTCATACACACATTTCTTCAGAGGCAGAGAAAGAATTTGTGGGAAAGCAGGAGCTGTACTTAATAAAAGCAGGAAAATGCAAGTTTTACAATGAGACAAACTTTTCTGAACATTAAAAAGGAAAAAAAAATCCCTGGTGAATAGTATCAGGAGGCTATGCAGCTAGGTTCCTCATTAAAAAAAAAAAAAAAAAAAAAAAAAAAAAAAAAAAATTCTGGATATATTGAAGCTGCAATGCAAGTATCTGCAGAAAATTAAGAAGTTTATTAACAACTTTGTGAAGCTATAAGAATAAAATGAAGATAATTGCAAAATGTAATGACAGAACAATGATTCTAAATTATTGTAGTGAATACTTTAAAGTAAAAGAAATTACATATACTAGACATTGTATGTTAATGTATTGTGTTCTGCCTTTAACAATGGATCTCATTACAATTGAATGTAGCTTTAATTCTCTTGTCTCTTGCAGTACTGATTTTAAAGATTAGCATTCTGGGAGACTGAGTCATCAGGCTGTTCTGAACAAGTTTTGCAATCATTGACTTTGAGCAGAGTTCTGATCAGTGTTGTACAAGGTTAAGATTATCCTTGCTCTTCTTGACATTTTACCTCTCATTTTCTGTTAAGGAGACAATCAGCTGGCTATGAAAGATTTAACAAGTGAAGGTGTTTTAAAGTATTCTCTAAAACCAAGTTAATGGCATAAAATAATGGGGAACCAACCTATTATAAGGCCTAATTTAAAGATACTTTGCCAAATTAAACTGTAGCCTTTCACCTGTGGCGCTGAACATCCTATCCACATTTGTCTTTTCATTTACCTTTTCAAGGACAGCTCAGTTTGAGATGTCTAAATACCTGAAGATAAAACAGACACCAAACCATATTTTTTCTCCAGTATCATGCTGCCATACTGGACTTGTGTGAAGGAAGTTCATGTGGTTCTTTTTGCCATGTGAGAGATTTGTATGGCAGGGATTTATGTTACACCTCTTCAACCTACAAGATTAGTTTTCCAAATTGAAGGCCAGCTCCTTATGCTGATATTTTAAAGCTAAATGTACTTTTGTTCTTGGTTCTACTAGACTGTGATGGTCAAAGGAAATAAGCAAAATGGGTGCCAAGAATTAAATGTACTAGATCACTAGGGTGAGAGATTCTGACAGTGCAACTTAATAAAAGTTCTCGAAAGCTTATCTTGCTGTGACAGTTTTTAATCTCAGTGGAGAGTACCTTTGACTTTATATGCACTAATCTGACAAAATTATGTGAATATTGCCTCAGCTAAGCTTTATGGTTTACAAAGAGCAAAGACATTGGTATACTGGTACATTCTTTACAAAAAGCAAGCAATACAACATCTAGAAAAATAAGAAATGCTCTAATACAAAGAAATTACTTTCATGAGAATCTTTCATCTCCTGCCTTCCATACCCTCATCTTTCTCTAAATTTGTTTAATAAGATGCTGATTTCTTCTTAGCATTGCTTCCTGTTGCACTTTCATTCTAATCCTTTATAAGTGAGCTTTTACAGAGTCAATTTTATTTCTTACTTTTTTTGTGTCCTTCTTTTCTGTGTGGTTGGTTGGTTGGTTTCTTTCCTGGAAGGCAGGTCAGTTTTCTTGGTTCTTTTTTTTGGCCTGAATAAAAGCATTCCTGGTATCTCTTCACTAAGCATAAGTATCTCAAGCTTATATATGTTGCTTAGGGATGACTATCTATGTAAATTAGCTCATTACACTGATTAACAGGCATCATGTTAAGGTGGACAAAGAAATGTGTTACATTCATACTCTCCATTCTTACATTTAAGTAACCTGATATTCTTAAAAAACCCTCATGAGTATAAAAAAAATCTAATTAAATGTTACATATAGGACTATGCAGCTACTTGTCTATATAATTAAACAAGATCATCATATACATATATATATATATAGATATAGATATAGATGATATAGATATAGATATAGATATAGATATAGATATAGATATAGATATAGATGATATAGATATAGATATAGATATAGATATAGATTAGATATAGATATAGATAGATATAGATATAGATATAGATATAGATATAGATATAGATGATATAGATATAGATATAGATATAGATAGATATAGATAGATATAGATGATATAGATTAGATATAGATATAGATATAGATATAAAGAATATACTGTCACATACCAGTATGATTTACAAAAACAGGAAGGAATACATTACTTAGAAAAGACATTAAAAAGACAAGTTTAAACCAAAAGTTCTTTTTCCTGCAAATACACCTCTTCAAAGACTGAAGATTGAGAAAATTAGATATTGACAGTACCTTTATTTTACAGATTTTTCTTCTCCAGAAATTACTGAATTAGTAATAGTGTTTGAAAAGTTATTGAAAGGGATAAAAGTAGCACTTAGGATAAAATTTTGAAGAGGATTATACTTTCCTCAAGAAAAACTCAACAGGAAACAATAAGTGCAATGTACATACAACTCACTGTATATGCTCTAGCTCACAAATATTTCTTATTAATGAATCCATTTTTGTTAATAAAGATAATTTTCAAACTCTCCGTTGAAAAAAATATTTCTTTGAAAATATTTTATTAAGGTGTTGAAATGTGTTTAAAATTACTGAGTTCCATACTTTCATAAAAGTTTTGTGTTCTATTAAAAATATTTTCCCATTTTAGGAATAGATATAAATTACGTTCAAAGAAAAGATGTTAAATTTCTCAACTGGCATGGAAAAAAAAGGTTTTATTAGGAAAATCCTAGGGCAGAAATAGTGGCTCTTGTATCTTATATACCTGTCTTTTAATTGTGAGGATGTTCATAATGTTAAATTTACAGCCACTGTCTCTCTGTTATGGTTGATCCATCGTCTGTAGCTGATTCAATTATTCTGTCAACTCTGACAGCCAGTTTTGACTGAGAGTGGGATTCATCAGATTTTTACACTCAAAATCTTAATTTCTAATGCCAGCTTCCAGGTTAGGGCATTTTTGTATATGAACAACAACATCATGATTAAAAAATCCACAGGGCTTTCTTTTTCTTTTAAGAAGAGTACAGAATACCTGTATGGAAAATCTCTATATGATTGGTGAGGGAGGTGGATATATTTAATAAATGTATATATATGCTACACTATTTTCTTTGATTGCCTCACCCAGAATTCTCTGCCTCTTGAATTGTCATCTGTGCTGATATTAGAAAATAAAACAAAGCATAGAATATAACCAAGCCAAATATTTTAATCAATGTAAACGTGACAAATGTGTATTAACATTTATATGTCTTTTCTACTGTACCATACTCATTTTCCACCTTTTATTGTCCTGTACTCTGTGTTTATTTAGTTGAGATAATTGGATTTAATGAATATTTGTATATGGGATATGTGCTTTAGAAACAATTAATTAATAATCGTTTCCCTGATTTCTGTGGCTTATGTCAGAATGCAATCCATGAACATCAGAATAGCAAATTCCACTCTCATTACATTAATTTTAAGCTTTTCTTTTGTTTGTGCATGCATTTTTGTTTGTTACTTTATTTTTCTCAATATTTATAAACCTGTTTTAAACAACTTAGAGGAGACAGCAAAGAATCTTCCTTCTTCAATTGCCTGTTTAGAAAACTTATTATCTCATAGTGTGTAATTCAAGATCAAGTTGGAGTAGCAGCAGAAGCTCCTGATTTGGAATGGAGAGTAAAACTTCTGTGTATTTCTTACGCTTACTGTACACCTACAATGGATTATTTCAACTCCGCAATTGAAATTTTTAGAATGGTTTTATATTTGTATCACTGTGTTCTTTGCATGCACACATATATGTACACAAACACAGAGATATATATGTGTCTCCAGCAGATAACATTTTCAATTGAGCTTCTGTGTGTATGCATACTTTCATATTCCACTTAAAATAGCAGTGGAATTACTGTTGTTGTAAAGTGTTATCACAATTACCAAAATCAATTAACTTTATGGCAGAAATCTGGGCAGAGTTCCACACTTGTAACATTGTTAATACATTCTGCTAATTCTAAATCTTGCGTTTGTCCTTTAACTGTCTTTGAAATATGCTGTCACTAGGAAAGTGGAGTGTAAATTGTCATCTCCCTGCTATTGGATATATTGGTGTTTTAGTTTACAGGGCAGCATGAAGAAAACCCGCTTTGAAAATCTACCAGCTTTTCATACTTTTGCATTTCTAAGAATGAGAACAGGACAGTATGGAAAATGAGCATTGGAAGGAAATACCAAATACATCCCTAAAAAGTTAAGGCCTCAACATGAAGTTACAGATAAATGAAAGTGTCTTTTACAGCTAATAAAGCAGGAGTGTAGCAAGGAGTGAGCTGTTTCTTATAGCCAGTTCACGGACTGGTTGGAGAGTCAGTGCCTACGAAGACCTGTAAACACATGCAGACTGAAATTGTGTATGGTTCTCATCACTTCCACCTCTATTTAAACACTTATATGTAAAAGCTGTGCTATAATTTTCAGCAAACCAAATCTATCTTCCTCCAGCTATACGTACATCTCATGAGTATAGAGGAAAGGTTATTTCAGGCTGTTCTAGACTTAGAAGTGAGCAAAGGAGAATAAGGCAGATCCTAAAACCAAGACGGCTGCTAACTGCTTTCTTTCCTCCTTGGTAGGTGTGTAACACCTGCTGAAAGGTGACAAGGGCTTTATTCCCAGCACCAGCCCAGCTGGCAGCATGCCAGAGAAGTATGGAGTATCCTACTACCTGGTGTCATGCTACCTTTCTAAACATTGCCTCTGTATAAGGAAAAAACTTGACATGTTGGCATGAGCCCTTTCTTACTCCATTTGGAAGAGTAAAAATGCTTCTTTGAGTAAGCAAGAGAAATCATCAATGTGAAATAAGAGGACAAGAGTAATGAAACTATACAAAGAGTGAATGGAATAAGTAATATAGTAAAAATGTAAGATGGCTTTGGGGTCTGAATAAGAACAGGGAGCGTAGAGGGAGAGTTAACAGAAGCAACAAATATAGAGAAAAAGACATAATTTCCTGTATTATTTATTTGTTTATTTATATCCTTGGAGTTCTGTAGATTTTCCAGCTGTGAATTTATATCAGGAACCGCATGTGAACATTCAGACATACATTCATGCACCTAAGTATAAAAATAAATAGATAAACAAATATGTGTATGAAAATCTTTGTGTAAGAATCTTTCTGTGTCTATATCTGTGTCTTGTTTTTGTGTGTGCATGTGTGAAAAATGTGTACATACACATTTTTGTTTCTTCACTGACTGGATTAGCGATAATATTTGTTCTACTTTGCATGAGGCTGTATACATTGACCAGCCTGACTGCAAAATTGTTATTTTCTTACTGGTGTTTTGTTGACATTTTGACCATCATATTTTTAAAAGAAGTCCCATCCTTGCTGCTTATTTTTCTTGCCCTCAGTTTCCTGAACTGTCTGAGTAATCAGCTATTCTGAATTAAGTTACGCAAAATGCTGAACAATGAGATAGACAAAGACACTGTTGCTATCAGAGAAGACAGGTGAAGTCTTCAGTGGTTGAGAAAAGGGAAAAATAACACTCGTTCTAAAAGGTTTAAAAAGGGAATGCTGGAAATACTGACCAGTTAACTTCACTTTTACAAACTCGGTAAGACCATGGAACAGATCCTGCTGGAAGACAATGTCATTGAATATGGAAAAGTGTGAAGTTATTACAGATACCTAGCATGACTTCACCATGAGCAAATTATGCTTGACTAATCTAATGTCCTTCTACATTCTAGTGGCTGCATTACTGGAGAAAGGAATGGCCATGGATGTCATCTACCTGGATTTCTTTAAAGTCTTTGATATGGTACCCTACAACATTTTTTCCTCTAAATTGGAAAGATAAGGGTTTGATGGATGAACTGTTAGACTGATAAGGAAGTAGATGGGTGGACACACCCAAAACATTACATATAATGTCTTGAAATTTCAGTGGAAGCCTGTAGAGACTTGTGTCCTCAGGGGTCCATACTGGGGTGATTACTAGTTCCTATCTTCATCAGTGATATAGTGGGATTGAGTGCACCCTCAGCAAGTTTGTGTATGACACACAGTTTAGTAGTTCAGCTGATATGCTTGAGGGATGGGATGCTATCCAGAGGAAACTTGAGGAGTGAACCTATGTGACTCTTGTGATGTTTAAAAAAGCCAAATGAAAGGTCCTGCATCGGGGTTAGAGCTTGAAGCCCAAAAAGCCAACTATATTCTGTTCTGCACAAAAGGAAGCATGACCAGCAGGTCAAGGGAGGTGATTCTCCTCCTCTGCTCTGCTCTGCTCTGCTCTGCTCTGCTCTGCTCCCAAGCGATTCCACCTGGAATCCACAATTAGCAAATTCACAGACAACACTAAGTTGGGGGGGAGTGTGGATCATCTGGAAGTCAGGAGGGTTCTGCAGAGGGACCTGGACAGACTGGATAGTTGAGCTGATTCCAATGGGATGAGGTTCAACACAGCCAAGTGCCGGGTCCTGCACTTTGGCCACAACAACCCCATGGGGAGCTCCAGGCTGGGCACAGAATGGCTGAGAGCAGCCAGGCAGAAAGGGACCTGGTAGAGTCTGGATTGACAGGAAGCTGAACATGAGCCAGCAGTGTGCCCAGGTGGCCGAGAAGGCCAATGGCATCCCGGCCTGTATCAGGAGCAGTGTGGCCAACAGGTCCAGGGAAGGGATTCTGCCCCTCTACTCAGCCCTGGTGAGGCCACACCTTGAGTACTGTGTCCAGTTCTGGGCCCCTCAGTTCAAGAAGGAGATTGAGGTGCTGGAGCAGGTCCAGAGAAGAGCAAGGAGGCTGTGAAGGGATCCAGCACAAGTTCTGTGAGGAAGGGCTGAGGGAGCTGGGGGTGTTCAGTCTGGAGAAGAGAAGGCTCAGGGGAGATCTCATCACTCTCTACAATTCCCTGAAAGGAGGTGGGAGCCAGGGGGCGGTCAGTCTCTTCTGCCAGGCAGCTACCAGTAAGACAAGAGGGCATGGACGCTCTGGGCTCTGCCAAAGGAGGTTTAGGTTGGATAATAGGAAAAAACTCTTTACAGAGAGGGTGATCAGCCATTGGAAAGGGCTGCCCAGGAAGGTGGTGGATTCTCTGTCCTTGGAGGTTTTTAGGAAGAGACTGATATGGCACTCGGTGCCACGATCTGGTAATCACAGTGGTAGTGAATTAAGGGTTGGACTTGATGATCACAGAGGTCCTTTCCAACCTGGCTGATTCTGTGAATCCTAAGTTGAGTTCTGAGGTCTCTAGTGCAAGAAAGACATAGAAATGTTAGGGTCTAGAAGATGGCAGCAAAATAGAGTGGGGGGCTGGAGAACCTCCCCTGTGAGAAATGCTTGAGAGGAATGAATGAAGGGTTTTGGGAGACTTTTTAGCAGCTATTAAGTACTTAAAGGGGTTTTATAACAAAGCAAGAACTGTTGTGACATGAAAAAGAGCAATGGTTTTAAACTGTAAGAGGATAGACTTAGAATTGATATAATGAAGAAAATCTTTACTGTGAAGGTGGTTAGACATTGAAATAGGTTGCCCAAAGAATTTCTGTATGTCCCTTCCCTGGAAGTGCTCAAAGCCAATTGGTTTGGGCTTGAACAACTTGGTCTAGTGACAAGTGGGCTGGACTGGATGGTCTTTAAAGATGTCTTCCAATCCAAATCATTCTATGACTGCTGTTGTCCATCTAGAAGCTTCTGAGAGCAGCGTGTGTGAGCAGTCTGTGCAAGCCACACTGACTATAAATAGAGCTAAGGAGTAATCCCAGACCTTTCACCATGTTCCACATAATGTCAATTGGCAGATGCCAGATCCTATTCCTCTACTCACACATGCCTTGCAGATTCATGGAGAAATAAATGAAATAAATGAACTGCTGGCTTAAGACCATGGGGCAAAATCAAAATCCATTGTTCATATCTAGACAATTGTTAGAATCGTTAGGAAGAACTATCACTTCTAATGCAGATTTTTCTTCATCTTAGCTCACATACTTTGTAGTTTCTTAGGATATTTTTTATTAATTTTGTTTTAGTAACTTTCAACTTTTCCTTAGTTTCATTTATGCTGCTGCTTTGATTTTCCCAGATTTGAATAGCACAGTGAACTCTTGGCTTGCCATGTAGTGACTTATCCTCCTCTGAGTTTCAGTATTCATCTTAAGAGGAGATATTTTGCCATAATTTTGGATTTCATGATAACCAAAAGTCTGAGGAAATCTGTTGGAATTATATACAATTAAATATTTGCTGAAATAATTGATCTTTGCCCTTAAGCTGCATTCACACTATTGAACATTTCTTTTGAGAATGATCTTAAACAGGCTTTGACCAAACTTTGAAGACAGCTACAACCAGTTATTGGGGACATTTTCAATGTCTGCCTTCACAGTGATTTTGTTAATAATAAAAAATATATGTCTCCATGTTCTTGTAATATCTTAAACCCAAAGACTTGATGGTACGTAATGAATGCTCACAGGTTCAAGGAAGAAAACAGAATAATTGTTGGCTTTGTAGAACAAATGTAGATAGCAAGTCTACCTGAGTGTTTCGATTCTGAACAAAAGAAATTTTGGAGTGAATTTTCTGAAAGTTCTAACTTAAAAGTTCTTACACATAGTCTTTGCGCATATGGACAGGGTATCTTTCATATACAGTAGAACTGATATACTCCTGAAATAATCTAATAGTGGTCTTTTAGCCCATGAGACTAAATCATACTGAGTCTGAAATAAATATTGTCTGAAACACTTTTAGCACACATATCAGACCCTCAAGCACCATCTCTTTCACTTAGTAGATCTATTAATGTAGTTATGATCTTATACCATGATTATATCAATAATAGAAGTCCTATTGCTCTGTGAAAACTGCAGTTATTTCTATTTCTTACAATGACAGAGCAAATATATTTCAGTGAATATATTCAATACCCCATATAGCTCTGATAATTTACATCATCAATTATAGAAATTATAATTCTGGTCTTAGAAAAAAAATGGAACTATTTTAGAGTAGGCATTTGGACACCTAATTTTTTTACTTATCTCATGCCTTTCCAGTAAGACAATGGAGGCTTTACAGAGCTGGCATCAATATTCAACATTGTTATGGAAAGTGTTCAACAACAGGGAAAGAGATAGCTGTTTTACATTTAAAAACAATAGAAGACAGTTGTAAGTCTCATTAGCAGCAAGAACCTATAAATCTTATCTGGGCCATGGAAGTGCAAATTGTAGTTAAAGCAGCCAAAGGTCATGTTTCTAGATGACTGAGTTTTAAAAATAGATATATGGAGTTTAAAAAAAAATCATTTAAAGTTGATAGTTTAAGTCAGAAGTAATTCTGTAAAGAATTAATTGTTTGAAAACTTAAGCATCATTCTCAAAAGCCATTCCAATTAAGTTCTGTTTCTATATAGTATGCTTTGAAAGGCAGAAAAATGTTTTGTTTGTTTGATTTTTTAAAATTATTTTTATTAAAGGAGCAAGATAAAACAGGTGTTATCCTACTTGTTTTTCTAGTTTGCAACTGGATACGTTGTTTGACATAGTGGATGGCAATCAGAGATAGAAATCTCAGGCAGAAATTGGCCCCTGTAGCATATAAAAAGGTGTTTTAGTTCCAGAGAAAGATGGCATTTAAGAAAATACTTTATCATTCTTTCTTGATGATTCATTTAGAGATTTTGCCCCTGAACATGGAGGATTGTGCATGTATATTTTTAAACCACTGCTTTTACATCATCACAAAGGTGGCTCAAGTATCTCATTTTCACTGTGTAGGAGGCTGTTATTAACTGCTATTAATTAGTGCATTGATGTGTATCATTTCATGAAACAGACTTGCAGGAAGAGGAAAAATTAAATATTTCTGTTCAACATAAAGTAGAATCTACTTCCTACTACTTACCTGCATATTTATGATAGAATGCAGGGATTAAGCAAAACCAAACAATTCATAAATCACTAATAACTATAGAAGAAGTGTAGTTTTTAAGTCAGTTGAAATGGACGTTAACATATAAAAAATGCTTATAAAATATTTTAACAGTATCTTTTAGTAATGCACGGATTCCTGGACACCAGACAAAGTATATTTATATAGGTTGTTCTTCCTCATTGCGAACCTGAGCCAAATTCCACCCAGTTCATTGGGAATTCTTTATTATTTTTTTTAATCTATCTTTAAGGACTTAAGTGTGCTGTTGTTGCAGCCAGGGAACGTTTCATTTTTATGTTTGTAAGAACATGATCTGCCTAGACGACTGTGTTTTCAAGGCAAAATTTTGTCATCTGCTGTCAATATAATTTCAGTGGAAGCAAATTTTATATTTGACTGGGGAACTCTGAAAACATGAAAATACAAGCTAAAATCCCTTGTTTCATCCTAGTATTTTCTCAGAGCAAATCGTATCTTTTTAGTCATTCCCGCTTTATTTTTCAGTACCATTTCTGAACTAACAAGATGGGATCTGCTTCTTAAAGCTACTTTGGAGAATAATGGGAGCTTTTGAGGATCGTTTCAACGGCAATAGGGAGAACTGGACTCAAGACATGGAGGGAGGCAGAACTGGTTCTTTATTTGGCCACTTGAGGGGTAATAAGTTTCATTTCATACGTCACATATTATGTAGGGACATAGAAATGACTGCTGTTAGACATTTTGTCAATTTCTTGGATACTCAGACCCCACATGAATCTTTTAGCTGAGAGTGGCAGACAATAAAAGGTGAATAACTGAAGCACACCATTCCAGTTACCATTCCAATTAACAGGAATGAGAACAAGGTGGCTAAACGCTCTAAGTAACTTTCTGCATTTCTACATGCCTCAGCATTTCTGTGTAACACAGACAACATTGATTTACCTCCTTTCTTGCACAATCATTGCAAGTGATACTGTACAGCATCAGAAAAGCTGGAGAGGTATGAGTGACATGATGCTAAGTAAAATCAAGATAGCTGAATTTATCAGCTATAGACACTGCAAATTATTCAGGATAGGAAAAAGAAAATGAAACCTGCAAGATAAGCAGCACTCTAATTTTTTTTAATTTTTTTTTCTATTTTTAACATCCGTCTTCGCTTTTAGAACCATATTATAAGACAAAATTCTGTTTGTTTTTTAGTTTGTAAGAAATGGTCTTATCCTTAACCGGGAGCTAAAAAGTTAGTGTTACCTTTACCCAAGATGCTTAGGGCTACTTTTCAATTATTAATAGGATGTTTATTTATTCACATTCTCACTACCAGATATCCTTAACCAAATTAAAATTAAAAGACCAACAGAACTTACTACACAACAACTGAAGACAGATGGTGATTTTAAGCTACTTACTAGGTTAAAATGCAATCTTTGTAAATTTGATCTAAATTCTGAAGGTTTTCCACTATTCTATTGTTCACTCTGAACTGAAGTTCACAAGATTTTACAAACACTGTGCCTTTGTCTCCATTTCTATAGCACTCTGCTTACAGTTCTACTCAAGTCTTCAGAAATCTTTGGCCAACATTCAAGATTGTAAACAGTTACACATTTCATTAATATAACAAGTCTAATATTTGGCATTACTACCCTTTTCTTTTTTTCTTCCTCAGAGATTGCTCCTCTTCCATCAACATGATCTTCTGAAGATTATGACCAAGTTATATATTCAGAAAGTTAATATATTTTGTCCTAGGAAAAATTTCTTAAAAACAAGTCCCAAACCATCTAATCCTACTGCAGAGTAAGTCCATGGAGCCCTGATTACTGGTTTGAAAATGTCAAAAAATTATCTTTGTATTGGTACCTTTGATATAAAAAAAGATCTGGAGTACAGATATAGCCAGCAGTGCATGCTAGCAGTAATTACTTACTTTAAGATACTACTTCCTCAGCTAATTTTTCCAATGGCTCTTCGCAAACTGGCACATCTGTCTTCTCCAGACACACATGTGAGGGCTGAGACATAAAATAGCCAAAAGTTTTCAGGAACTTCAATACCTAAGCTTCAAGATTTAGGGCAGATATGAAGCACATATGATGTGGGACAGAGAAGTCACTGACTTAACACTGTGAGGTGACTTAACACTTCACAAGATAAAAATTAAAACCAAAATGGTTAAATTTCTTCACCTACAAATTAATCTGAAATAAAACAGCAAGACGGCATTAAGATTACATTAACCATTTCAAAACCTCAGTTGGAATCCAGCTCTCTTGATGAAGAAAGCATTAAGCTTATTCTTTTATAATACCTATATTTTCCAAAGGTGTATTTAAATATAGGTAACTGCCTAAATACTTGTTATGCTCAAATGCAGTTATGAGTGTAAATTTACTGTTTCTTCCATTATCTCATATCACCTTCCAAGTAATGTCACTTGTGGTCTGTCTCAAATTTCTGTGTGGATGGATTCCTTCCACCATTAATAGATCATGCATGTTACTTTGACTGATTGATAATCAGGGTTATAATTGTAGCAAACCAGCACTTGTAAGTAGAGAAGCTATCTCACATTTTTTCTTAAACACAACACGCAATGACAGTTTCATGGTAACCAACACTTTTTTAAATGTTCTTTTAATCAAGAACTGATTATAAATTAAGATATTTGAGACAGCTGCATTCTTGCTATCTATTCTGGCAAAGTGAAGCTTCTGTATGTGCTGGCAGGCAGAAAACATAAATTATGTTCCCTCTTTGACTACAACCTTGTATGTGAAACTGAAATCAAGATCTTCTAGAGTGTTGTTATTGTAAGAAGAAGCAGCAGTAGTCTGATGGACTTAACTTTCTGTAAGTTGATTTTTTCCATTCCGTGTTGTTGCTGATTTGGTTGACAGCATGAGCATGTTCAAACATAGGGATAGAGTACATCAAAATTATCAGAAATAGATCTGAATGAAAAAGCTGCAGTTTGCATCTGGATACTTCCTTGTGCTAGGAATTTGTCATGTGTCCTAATTTGAGGTAGCACAGAATGATAATTCATTTCATAACCAGGACATCCTTAACTCATGTTAAGGATCATGTTAAACAATACACCAAATGTCCCTCTCAACTACAACAATGCACAATTCAAACTAAAAATCTTACCAAAAAAGCATCCTTCAATATACCTAGGTATTTTACATTAAAAGAGCATCCTTTGATATACATAAAGTATTTGGTGTGAAAAGATCCTCAAAAAAAGCTGCAAAATTATTTCCTAGAAATAAATTGCAGGTAGCCTTTGTGCTGTTATCTTTGGAATGGTAAGCTAAAATAAATACATATGGACAATAATGATGCTATTTCTATAATAACACATACTAACATCAGCATAAACTGTTAGGGCAGATTTTCAAAATAGTTCACTCTTGGTTTTGATAAATAATCAAACATTCAGATTTTTACTAACAGCAACCCTTGCAGACAGCATGGGATGATGAAACCTTATTAACATGCCATTAATTTGTACTACTTTCAGGTAGTATGGTATGGTCATGCCACGCTTGAAACAAGAGGGAGTTGTCTTCTTTCTCTCTAAAAATTGTATCCCAAAATTTCTAAATCCTGTTCAAAATACAGTGTTTCCTTCTGTCCCCTATTTTCCTTCTGGACTATTCTGCCCATCTTGTGTGTGTGCTCCGGTGAGTGGTGCTTGTTTTTCCAAACTTTTGGTAGACTAAGTGGTCTGGTGTAAGATTCTGAATATTGCCTAAACAAATGTTTCCATTTTCCAGATCTGATAGTTCTGTCCCTTGAATTTCCCTGCTTTATCAGAGAGGGCATGGGATTTGGATAAACATGCTACTCTAGAACATAATTGACTGGTGTCACTGACTGGGCTGGCATAGAAGTTTCTTTTGGTGGAGCTTAGAGTTCTGTGACTGAACATCCGAAAGAGGAAGAGGGGAACTGAATTTCCATACAGTAGAGTTCTGGAGGTGATATTGAGCTCTTACTCAATTGAGTTCTTACTGCTCTTCAGTGCATGATGAGTTCAGCACAGGTTCAGGGTAATGAATTACAGTTCCACATCACCCTAGTAGAGTTTCATACCTCCAGTAAACACAGTGGTGTTTAGGCATAAAACTGTGGGAAAACCTCATCTGGAACACAAAGAAAAAGTGTTGCTGCCTCTGCTCTTCCTGTCCTGCAAAACACTTAGCTAGTTTTCCTCTATTGCCTACACAGGGTGTTTCAACACATCTCTACAGTAGGAAGGTGTATTTCTGTTCACTGTACTGAGCTTATGCCATTTTCTTAAACCTAAGTCTGAGAGACCGGTGCCACCACCACTTCAATGACCTTGGGTGGCAAGAAGCAATGTTTTTTCTTTTGCACAAGTATACTTTTCATAGTAATAGGACTTCTCATTTTCTCTGTCACTGATTCCAATCATCTTAAATCAAGAAAAATATAAAATGTTCAGAGGCAAATAGAAAGAGCTGTCACTCAGTTTGAGTAATAGCCCAGGTAGGATTAAACTGAATAAGTTAAAAGGTAAAGTTATTACTATAGAAATGGACACTGTATTTTTCAATGTAACACAGAGCAGAAATAAAATATCTAGCTGCTTTAGAACTGAAGCAAATTGCTTTTCCTTTTAATAGGGAAAATTCTCAATAGATACAAAATTGTTTGTTAGAACCTGAATTCACTGAAAGTATATTCCTTTTCAAGTTTACCAAAGGAACTTTTTTATTTCTGAACTTGGTTGCAAAAAGAAAATCCTGAATAGACTTGGCCCTCGAAACTGACACTAAAGTTCTGACCAAGAAAGTAAGCAAAGTCTGGGAACACAAGTGATATTGTGGCCTACAAAGCACGTGGAGAGGAAACAGTCCACTACACCAAAATTCACAAGAGATATTTCAGAGGGAAATTTCCACCTTCAGAGGTCATTACAGACTTTTTTTCCTTTGGGGGGAAAGACAAAATGCCTTCATTGATATTATTTAAGGGAAAGCAATGAAAAAAGCACAAGTCAGTCTTCCATTGGACAAAGATACTGCTTTCTCTGTGAAAGGGTGCATCTGAATTCAACTGGGAATGGAAATGCCCTACAAAATTGGAAGGCTTCTAGAAATTTAGATTGGTGGTATCTTAAAGGATAATTAACAGCTGTATAGCTGTGTGCTCCTAGCAAGGAGATAATTCTGAAAGGAGAACAATAGAAAGGCAAAGTAAAATAAACTGGAAAAACGAATTTAATCTGCCAGAAAAAAAAATAAATTCTAGCATTTAGCAAATACTTACCTAAGTACAGCAATTAAGATGGAGTGTAAAAACTGAACAATTATGTAATTAAAATCTCTTATGTTGTAAATTAAAATCACATCAAGGGGAAGTTACACTTATCCTTCACAAACCATAGTCTACAGCTATGAAGGGTAGAGATAGCTAATACAGTCTTGAAAGGGAAGATAACATAGATACAACGGGGGCAAGTGTGAAGTCAAATGCAATTGTGATGTTCATAAGGAAAGCTTTCAGAAGATCAGAGAATGATCTGCTTTTATCTCTCTGAAGGTAGTAACAAATTTCCTATTGACATGCAGATTCTGGTCATGCTTTGGGGAACTAGTGGTTGGATTTCAATTCATTTTTACTGCCTGAATGAAAACTTTGTACACTTCACAGATCCTTCTTTAACTCACATATTAGAACTTCTAGTCTTGTTTGCCAGAAATGCACTTTGTTTCTCAACTTCAAGTGCCATCAGGGATGATGAGTTCGGTAACTCAAGCTGTGGAGACACAGCTCAGGTTGGCTTTCTTCAGTGACCCAACTAACAAAAGGTCAGCCATATATTATATAAACACACAGAAACACATGTGAAAAGAAATTAAAAGGTCACTCATTTTTTCTGCATGTGGGTATGTGTAAAATGCATTAGCACTGTAAAGTTCCAGTAAGAAATTAATTAATGAGTGCTTCGCATTCAGGAAGCATTTCCAAGTTTTTTTCTCTGGCATGCCCTTCCACTTGCATGGCAACCTCTGTCATGCTTTTACTATGACCTTCAGTATGGCTGTAACTGTGTGGCTTCCCTTCCACATGTGTCAGAATTACTGATATGAATGACTGAAGAATTCTAGGGATCAGCTGCAAAAGTTCATTGTTTCATTGCTAGGTGGATTAAATTAAAGGTACATATCTTGCAGAGACACATCTGAAATATTTTTTTCCATTCCATAATGAACTGGTTTTGAAAGTTAAAGGGACTTCGTTCCCACTAAGACAAAGAAATACCCTGAGGAATGTTTCTTTCTGTTTCTGTTTCCTTTTTTCTGTGCTATTTCTAACACAAGTCCTTAATGAGCCCAGTAGTTCGTAACCACTTACTCATGACAATATCCAGTGACTGGGGATGTAAAGATCAAATGCAGCCTTTCCTGTAGTGATTATGAGATCTTGATAGGAGAAAGCAAGGCAAAAAGCAAGATCACAGCCTTGGGATTCAGTACAAAAGAATTCAGTCTCTTCATGGATTTACTTGAAAGAGTTCCATGGGATATGGTCCCTGAAGGAAGAGGGGTCCAAGAAACTGGTTGATATTTAGCAATCACCGCCTCCAGGCTCAAGAGCAATGCACAGGTTGTTAGTAAATATTGATAGAAAGACTGCATGGATAAACATGCAGGAAATTCTCACAAAACTCAAACAGAAGAAGAGAATCTACAGAAGGTGGAAGCAAGTATGGGATATCTGAGAGGAATGCAGAGAAGCTATTCGAGCATACAGAGACATGGTTAGTAAAGGCAAAACCCATTCTTATCATGGGATGTGTGGAGCAACAATAAAGTCATCTGTAAGCACACATTTAGCAAAAGGAAGACATGGGGAAATACAGGCCCACTGCTGAATAGGGCAGGGCCCATGCTGATTCAGGATGCCTTGTCCATTCAGTCCTTACTAACAAACCAAACTTCATTAATCCAAGGTACTGGAAACTTAGGGTGAAATCTGGAGAAAGGAGTGCTTACTCTTAGTGAAGGAAAATTAGATCAGGAAATACACAAAGTAGATGTGCAACAGTCCATGGGCCATGATGGGGTGCACCTGCTAGTGTCAAGGGAGCTCTCTGATTTCGTTGCCAAGGCACTCTTGGTAATCTTTGAATGATCATAGCTTCTGGGGGAGGTGTCTGAGGAGAGAAGAAAATGCCACTTCTGTCTTCAGAAAGGGTAAAAAGGAGGACACAGACAACTATGGGCTGGTCTGTCTCACCACAGTCCCAGGGAAAGTGATGAAACATCTAGTCCTGCAAACCACTTCCAGATTCTTGATAGACATGAAGATGACAGGATCAGTCAGTATGGATTCACAAAGGGGAAGTCATGCCTCAATAACCTGATAACAGCCTTCTATAGTGACTGGCTTGGTGAATGAAGGGAGAACAGTTGATATTGCCTATCTTGACTTCAGCCAGACTTCTTAACACAGTGCCTCAGTAGATCCTCATAAGGGGTCTGAATAGATTGGATGAGCAGACAGTATGGTTGATTAAAAAACAGCTAAATAGTCAAGCCCAGAGAGTGGTGATCGGTGGTATGAAGTCCAGTTAGAGGCCAGTAAGTAGTGTTGTATCTCAGGGATCGATAACAATTTGGATGATTTTGGCAGAGAATAACCACAGGAAGTTTGCCAACAATACAAGACTTGCAGAATGTCAACAGGGAGAACAACCTAATGAGCACCCACATGTGGTACTGCGGCTTTTTTTCACCTACTGAAGTGGAAACTGTTCTGTCAGGTTCCATTCAAGTGGAGCTGAGACTTTCTTATCCTTAATAATCCTATTTCTCTACATTATTTCACTTGGAAACTCTCATTACAACATGTGTAACAGAACAATGTGCACTTAAATGATGCTGCATTAAGAATTTTTTCAAGGGGGTTTAAACAGTACATTGCAGATATATCTGTATTATTTCAAAGGAGCTAAATTATGGCAGTTTGATTTCACTGATCACTTTTGAATTTTAGTTTTTACTTCCAGAAATGCAAACAATCGTGAGAGCTTATGCTTAGAAGAAAATAATAATCTCATTATAGTAAAACCAGTCATTACCCAGAATTGCAGAGACTTATGCTATCCAAAGTCAGCACACCTGAATTTATAAATTTACATGGTTTGATGATTTGTCTTTGATCTGAGTGCCATTTACATCTCCTTGAATACTTCTTTTTGTTAGACACTCATATCACAAATATGATCAACAAGAAAAGCATAATGGTTGCAGTCAAAACGGGCACCCACATTTGGGGATGCAAAAGAAATGCTGTGACTTTATATAGCCAGTGCCTTTCAGCATTTCACAAAGTATACACCACTGTTCCCCAGAAGATTCAAAAAATTTTGAAAAGCACCTTCAGAGTGTTAAGCAGTAGCCATTAATGGCAGAAATTTAGTTTCTGAGGAGCAAGAATACATTGTAATACGCAGCTTCAAGTATTAATGGATATTTTATACTGGATAGAAACTGACAGCTAACCTTAATTGCCAGTATATTTGTACTGAAGTTCCTTATTCTGTCATTTTCTTATTTCCCCCAACATGGGCAGGTAAGAAATGATCCAACAGCTGTATGGAAGATTGCTTCGAGTGTTGTTTTGCATCCCCAGTATGTTTGCAACTTTCCTCTGAGCTAGATTGTTATATATTCAGTATTCATGGATACTGTGCTATAAGCAAAGTAACAGAATACAACTTCATTCTCATTTCTGGTGTATTTGGTCTCATGCAGCCCCTTATTTTTCAACTAATTATTTTCTGGTCAGGATGTTAAGGATTTACTAATGACATTACTGGGATTTAGATGGTAACATTTTGATAAGGAGCTGTTTCACTAGAATTCAATATAAGATGTTTACTTCACAGAATCACAGAATCATCTGGGTTGGAAAGGGCCTCTGAGATCATCAAGTCCAACCCTTGATCCACTGCCACTGTGGTTCCCAGACCATGGCACTGAGAGCCACATCAGTCTCTTCTTAAAAACCTCCAGGGATGGAGAATCCACCACCTCCCTGGGCAGCCCATTCCAATGTCTAATCACCCTCTCTGTAAAGAGTTTTTTCCTATTATCCAACCTAAACCTCCCCTGACAGAGCTTAAGCCCATTCCCTCTTGTCTTACTGGTAGCTGCCTGGCAGAAGAGACCAACCCCCATCCCCCGGCTCCCACCTCCTTTCAGGGAGTTGTAGAGAGTGATGAGGTCTCCCCTGAGCCTCCTCTTCTCCAGACTGAACACCCCCAGCTCCCTCAACCCTTCCTCACAGGACTTGTGCTGGATCCCTTCACAGCCTCCTTGCTCTTCTCTGGACCTGCTCCAGCACCTCAATCTCCTTCTTGAACTGAGGGGCCCAGAGCTGGACACAGGACTCAAGCTATGGCCACACCAGTGCTGAGTACAACACTTACAATTTAGGATTATGAAGAAATATCTGGCTTTTTCTTTTCAGACGTAAACTTTTATTTTGCTTAACAATACTGCTGAAATATATGAAGCTCTGCCCCTCATTTGTATCAGTCCAAGATATTGTTTATTGGTGTTCCTGCCTCACTGTATGTTCTCATGGTTTTATGTTGTTACTGTAGATTATTTTTAATCACATAATTTTAATTAGTTTTATTTAGTTTGTGTTCCTCTAAAGGGTGCAAGGTTTAGGTCACCTGTAAAGCCTTTGTGCCTGTCTACCACCGTCCTCATAGTTATCCATGATTATATTATATATATATAAATATATATGTGTATATATATATATAATCTTTATTATGCTATGCCTGTGCATACATATATATGCATATTTATATATGTCTTGTACCTGCTTTCTGAGGAGTATGGATCTCAGCCATTTGAACAGTGAAGTAAGATTATAGAAAGATGCCTTAAAACTTTTTCTATAGAAAGCGTTAATCCAAATATCAAATATGCAGTCATGAAGAATTTTTTAGTGAAATCAAACCAGGTATTAGGTTCTAAGCCAATGGGAAACACTTCGAAGTCTAATCTCTCTCCCTTGTTTAATTATTATTTGAATTTATGAAAGATGTATTGTGCCTCTTGTTTACCTAAACATTAATCTCTAACTTCAGAGGAAGCTGGACAGGGTACATCCTTATGGTCTGACATCACCTTGGTTTTTCTCTGTGCCCACTCACATCAGAGAACCAAAGAGAGGTCAAGAAATTCTGCTCTCAAACACAAGGGAGGTGAGGCCATCTCCAATACAGGAAGAAGAGGCAAATCTATTTAAATACAAGTAAAATGCAATTACACATCTGGTAATCAGTGTTGGTGCAGGTGTTGTTGGAATAAGATTCAGGCAGATTAATTATTTACACAGATTATGTCTATGATTTGCAATGGACTTAAGGGAAGCTTCCTGGCAAGGATTGGAGGAGGATTGTTTGTGATTAACTTAAAAGCAAGGATAAAGCAATGCCATTATTAAGTAAATACTGCAGTCTGAATCAACATTTACTAACTGCTTGGTAAAGTCTTGCATGCTGATTGGCTTCGGCGGGCAAGCTTGAGAAGAAGCAGAGTATGGGGGGCAAGGAGGGCAAGTGATGAATATCTCAGCTGTGCATGCTCATATTCTATGTTTGTGGGTTTATACTGTCTAAGAGTGACTGTCTTGCAGCAAGAGAGTGGGGATGAATTAGAATTCTCTAAACACTGAGATTCTGTTGCCATAATGTGCTTATAAGCATTATAGTGGAAATGAGTATCTGGAGGCAGATTGAAAGACTTGACCTAATGCCCTTATCTCTCAGTCCTCCAACTCCAATCTAATGAACATATACCCATAACTATTTCTCAAACAATTTTTATCTAATTTTAAAGTGGATAATTTATAGCACTTGTAGAAAATACTGTAAGTTTTATTAAAATATTCAGCATTAGGAGAACTTTGAGCAGAATATATTTCCTTACTGATCTACAAAGTCATACATATTTATAATATTAAAAACTCTTCAGTTGCTTTAATAATAGCATTCTGTTCCATAGATCTGAATACTAATGTTAACATACCTGAAGCATGCACTAAAAGGCTGTGCATAGGATAACATACATTTTATACTTCTTATTTTTTGAATATATAGTTCTGATTTTCATTACTTTGCCTTTAATTAAGGTTTGTTTTGTGATTAAAAAAAAAAAAAAAACCAAAACCAAAACCAAACCACATTTTAAACAAGAAATAAAAGCATTGGGAAGAAAACTAATATTTCTTCATAGGTCTTCTGTTCTCCAGCCTGGTAATGCTCAGAATTTAGAAAGAATTATAGAATCCTAGAATCATTTAGGTTGCAAGAGAACCCTAAGATCAAAGAGCCCAACCATAAAGATAAGCGCTTAACTACAGCAAAACCACGGCACTGAGCACCTCATCTACGTGCCTTTCAAGTACCTCCAGGGATGGTGACTCAACCACTTTGACAGGTAACCCATTCTGATGCTTGATAACCCTTTGAATAGAGAAATTTTTCCTAATATCCAATCTAAACCTCCCCTTGCACAACTTTAGGCCATGTCCTTTGGTCCTATCACTTGTTACTTGGGAAAAGAGACCCACACCCACACCTCTACAACCTCCTTTCAGGTAGTTGTAGGGAGCAATAGGGTCTCTCCTCAGCCTTCCTTTTTCTACACTAAACAATCTAGTTCCCTCAGACACTACTGATAAGAGTTTTGCTGTAGACCCTTCATTGTTATGCCAAGTTGCAAGGCTAACTTCTGGCAGCTGAAGATGCTCTATACCTTGCACAATCAGACCTTTGGTCTGCACACTGATTTTAGTCAGGGCAATAGCAGTGGATGGGTGTGGGGAATATGAACGTCTCTGCCCACTGGAGTTGGAATTAGGTGATCTTTAAAAGTTCATTCCAAACCAAACTGTTCTATAATTCTACTGATGAAGTAACTAAGCAGAGCTACATACAGCTTTCAAAATGCTCTCTGATTTTTATATCTTTACCCCCATAAGACATGCAGAAACATGGTTGAAATAGAAAATGAAATATGAAAAAGAAATAGAGAAAGAAATAGAAAAAGAGATATGTCTGCTTTTGAAAAGGAAATTATAAAACAGCTGAAAAAAATAGAAGAACATAGGAGTGGTGTAGAGTTCAGCATCTAGAAGTACCTTCTAATTGGTCTTCTCAGCTCATCAGCTGGCATAGTATAGAGATGTACATCTTGAATGAGTTTTCAAGGAGAGGGATTACAAAAATGGAATTGTACTGTATCTGGGAAGTGTACTTATGCTGAAGTTGCATTTGGAAAATATCATAGCTGTGCATCATCCACCCAGAGGTTCAAATCTGATGTCACAAGTGAAAATACCAAACAATATCAGCGATTTTTTTTATTGGCGAAATTCTGCTATTCATAATTGCAATGATGAAGAAGATTTTGTACAAATTTCATGCATTTGAGCTTCCAATTTCAGGCAGTTTTCCCACTCTCACATAGATAGATCAGGGACCTAATGACAGGTAGGAAAGCTGAGCTGCCACAAATCCAGGAGTTTGTCTGACTTACTGAAAGCCATGGCATGATAAACTACACTACCTAGTTCTAAATATGAATAACATGTATCTTTGTGCAGAAGAGCCCTTTCCTGTTGGATAGGATAACTCTTCTCTAGACACTTTAAAGTGTTATCTGTAGACAGAAGTTTTAGAAAAACTTGATTTATAATTAAATTTCATTAATGCTTCAGTATGCTTGTATTTTCATTGAAATCTCCTTGAATCACACATACTGTGTGCCTATTAGTGCGTGTCAGTACATGCTAGTGTCTGTGCCCAGGTATCTTTACCATGTGGACAAACGTGGGCATGGTGGACAAAGGGAAAGTGGAGAAAAGACTTCCTGAAAGTAGAATCTTTTAGGATATGAAATTAGCTAAAGTTTGTGTTAAAATAATTTTACAAAAAAGTTAGATAATTTGCCTTGTTTAGTTTTGATTTGGTTTTTTTTAAGCATTTGAGTCTATGTTTACAGTGACTATAAAATAAATTGTGGACAGTATTAAATCAGAAAGTAAGAAGAACAATCATTAAGGAGAACAGACAGTGTTAGAAGAAAAATATGTGGGCAAAACCAAGTGCTATTTTGTCATAGGCACAGTAGGAAGAAAAAAGACCTGCAGTATACTGGTGAATAAGAAGCTTCACAAAGGGATTAAGGGAAACAAATCAGCTTAGCACAAATATAAAATATTAGAGTAGGATGGTGAAAACATAAACACCAAATGAGGGTTTACATAAGTGTATGTCCATCCCTCATTCGTTTATCTGTTTATGTAGACATGAACAGAGCACAATAAACTTTTGAAAAATGCAGGAAATTTCACAGACATTTAAAATAAAATTAAGAGAAAAAGACTGGTCAGAAGGGAACTCTATCACCATTTAATATAGTCAAGCTGTTTACACTTGCAGTTTAGCAGCTAGCATCAGCAGGAGTGGAGTGAGGGGGTCTATCAGGACTTGCCACCCACAGGAAAACAAGACAGCACACTCAGATTCGCAGATAATGTTATAAAAGGAATGCCGGGGCTGCTGTCCAATTTATTATTTCTTTTTAATCCACTTCCAGTAAGTATGAAACTACTGTCATTTTATTTTGAGTCATTCTACACAGCATACCTGCCTTTTCCTGCAAAACATTAAATGCTTGTAGAAAGCTCTCTTCCTTTTCTGCAAAATGTCAATCCAACAAAACTAGGATTTTGTTAATAGAGGAAAAACACCCTGGGATAATTTTTCAGCACTATGGTGCCCGCTAACAATAAAAATCCTCTTACTAAAAAGGCTGGTGTGACTTTTTTTATACTGATGATAAATTTAATAGGAAATGCACTTGTTGAAAAATAAAAATAGATTTTGAAGAGACATGTTTGGGTATTTTGAGAGCGGTCTATGTTTCTGTGGGTTGTTTTGTTGTGGCTTTTTTTTATTAAGCCCAGAAACTTTGAAAAAAGCTACAGCTCTCAAGTAGAAGTGCAGCATTATGGAAAAGTAAAAAGCTTAGAGATAGTTAATTAAATAAAACACACTGTGAAATGTACATTTTGATTGAGAAATGCCAAATCAAAATTTGATGTCACTTTTTCTTTTAAATTTCAGGGTTTTTTCTTTGTAACAAAAATAATTCAACGTTTTTGTAACCTAATAATAGGAAAAAACCCAAATGTCCAGTACTAGATTTTATACCAGATTGAAGTTATGGTAAGGAATGAATATGAGGAGTATTGACCGATAGCATCTTTTCTGTTTAGGAAGTTCATATTTGAGATCTTTATCTCAGGTATTCTATAAAGGGTGGTTATAGCAACACCACCACAGTCAACATTATACAAATGATTACCAAATGAGAAGCCAAAGATAACACAGCACCCACCATAAAGGTTCTCCATGCTACAATGATCAAGAAAATGGTAATTGTAGATAAAAACATCATAAGTCAGACCAATTTCAGTACCAAATTCAAGTACAATACCAAGTAAACAGCATGGGCAGATTCTTAATAACAACCTAGGAAAAAAAAGTGAGAGATTGCAAAACTGACATAAGCTATGATGAGTATTGTATTAATGTTCATTGTCCGGTTTTAAAGAATCATACAAATTTTGGCTTTATATATCCCTCAGATCTGAAAATTTATCTTGAAGCAGCTTATGAAGTAATGATGAATCAAAATCAATAAAATGCAGAATTTTTTTGAGTGAATAAAAACCTTGGGGAAGCAGGAGAATAAAAAGACAGATTTATGCAACTCTAAGCAGCCTATCAAACCAATTTATCAATCCATATTTGTGTTGAGTGCTTAAATTACTTATTTTTTCCCTTCAAAATGCTCATTGTTTTGACATCTGGATGCAGAAAAAAATATGTAGCTGCATGAGAAAATAGAGGACTGGTCAGAAAAGGGTAGAGAACTAAATTACTACTTCTGCTATTACTGAAATACAGAATATCTCTGGAGAAAAAGTCTTTATACTGTCCTGTTAATATTAACATAGATGACACCAAGCATTTCTGTCAAATCATTAAAGCTGTGTAGTGAGCAGATGTTGCAGATGAAGGGTGTCTCCTGAAAGTCTCTTTTTGTCACGACTGCATGCGGAACAACCAAGCCAAGAGACTCCTTATATGCTGAGCTGGTGTGTGAAGCATGGGCTTTGCAGAACAGATGTAAACATGAATCCACCTCTTAGGACAGTAGCCTTTTTTTTCTGTAAGAGATGAAAACTAAAAGGCATTTGTATTAGTTGATGAAAAAAGGTTAAAATATATGAAATCAGATACACAGAGAGCGAAACAAGGCCCAATTAGACTCATGTAAAATCCTGAAGGAAGAGAAGTGGGTTATCATTAAGGCATTGTTTGAGATAATAATTTACTCAAAAACACAGGTAATGGATTTATGTTAAAGAAAGGATTAATCTATAAGCAGTTCAGACAGAATTTCTTTATGCAGAAGGTTACTGAATAATGAAACAAATTGTCAAAAGCAGTGATAGAAGCAAGTGTGAATTATGCTGACACATTTCTGGAAGAGAGAATTGGATAGTACAGTCACAAGTTAGACTTCCAAGATGATAAATGGTGATATATGAATTGATTTAATTTTAAGCTGGAAGGCTAAGAGTGGGAGGAACTGCATTAAAAAGTCCCAAGGTTAGTTACAGGAAATCTTAATGGACCATGTGTTCCTCCTGGTTCCCTTACAAGTTCTTTTGTGCTATTCTGAGGCAAAGTTTGATATATTACGAAATAGAGTAGCTAGGAGAGGGGAACCAGATACTTACTACTAAAGATGAAAAGAAAGATTAGACAAAAGATTAAAGGAACACAAAATATTTAGTTGTTTTGCTTTGTTCACACTCTTTCAACTCAAATATGTTTGCAGGTATGATCTGAGAACTTATAGGATACAAACAGAGAAAAACATGCATTAAAAAAAAAAATAAAAAAACAACACAATGCATCACCACCAAAAAACCCAATGAATCAAACAAAAAAAGCCCCCTACACCCTTAGCAGGTAAAGCACTAAACAGTTCTTTCAAATCTGCTATGGTTAGCTCTGTGATCAGACTGTCATTTCTGTTGAAGCCATTAGCACCATCACTAATTGGTTTGCTAGTATTCTTACCAAGAGATTCTATGCAAAATGGCCTGGAATGCTTCATTTCAAAAAGGATACATTAATATTTAAAGCTAAAATAGAAACACTATGTGTTAATCACTTTCAAACATAGACTGATGAAGGAGTAGGAAAGGGGGCATTAGTTTGTTTCCTTTCCTCTGAAAGCCTATAAATCCCCTAACATAAAAGTTTAACTGGATTAAGACCTGAATGCTTTATGTAGAAGTAAATAAAAATGTGGTATGCACCTGATGGAAAATAATTGTCTTCCTTTTCAATCCCCAAGTAAAACCAAAACTTATTAAAAAGTTTCTGCTAAAGCTGAAAAAACACATTAAAGAACTCACATGATTCATCTGTTCAGCCATGGAAGAAAAGTCTTTCATAAAACTCTTGCTCATCTATCATTATTTCTTCTTAAAATTATTAAGATGGTGTTGATTTTTTTTCCTAGGTTATTTTTGGAATATAGGTCCCATCATTGGAAGAAGGTATATTAGTACAGACATGTCATGGTTACAACTTCTGAGAAACCAAATACAACTATATCCCAGAGCTCTACCCAAAATCTAATGAATTCTGAGCAAGAAGATGCATGGCTGTGCAGTTCTTGCCTGAATCATCATTGTGTTGAATTTATATAAAAAGAGCGTCTAAATTACTCACAGGTAAATTAAAATTATGATTCTGATGAGGAATAAACCTCTTTGTTAAGTTTATCAATATTAGATTGGTGGAATCCAGAAAATTATAATAATTTATAGATTTCTATGGGAGGCCCCTTCACTTGATGACAAGGAATTTGGAGCAAAACATTTGTAAAAACAAACCAGTGAATACAAGACTAGAAAAGCAGCAGATCACTCAGTCATCTGCTTGAACTGTTAAAAGAGAAATCTTCAGTGATAGAGATGGAATGGATGGGCTTCAGGACTTCTGCGTGGTTTTATAAGCTTTGGAGAAATTTCATTAAATATGAGGCAGGTCTAATGAGGCAGGCTCAAAAGCTGGAGCAGCAAAAGAGGACAATGGTCCTTATGTACAATCTAATTTTTTTTCTTTTTCTGTTTTGGTATTTCCTGTAAACTTATGGAATTTGTGAAAATTTGATAATGAAAATTTCATTAATGAAAACACACTTTTTAGTAGAACATAAACTTTTTTTCCTTAAACTGTTCAACTGAATCACCTGACACAAGTGAGATATTCTGGTCTCCTGAGGTTGATACATCCACCATTCTGCTCCACAAAGGCAGACTTGTCAGTTGTCCAAGAGCTTGTTGGACAAACAACTAACAAAGTGAAACCACTTAACAAAAGATGAATATACTTAGATATTGTAGAGAGGCATCTTGATTAAATGCCATAATTGCCTCATAACTTGACTTGTTCTTTTTCCTCACAGGCATTGAATGCATGGAATATCTCCTACATTTTTCCTTTCAATTTATTTACAAAAAAAACCCAAAAAACAAGCAAACAAACAAACAAACAAAAAAATCCACACAAAAAAAAAAAAAAAAAAAAAAAAAAATCCACCCCATATATTATATGCTCCTCTAACCACAATCATTCCTAAGGAGAATCTTGGTGAGTTAATGTAGATTGTCTCTTAGGTTTGGTCTGGTGATAGTAGCACCAAGGATAAGGGAAAGAAAGAAAGGATAGGGCTGCTGTTCCCCAAGCCCCTTCACATAGGTTCTCGCTCTCTTTGTGGGAAATATTTCCATATCCCAGTGAAGCCCATTATCTAGTCATTATTTATCATATCAAACATCTCTTTTTAAATTCTACTTCAATAGATTTTTTATTTTTATTTTTTGGTGCTATTCTTCCTTACCCTTCACGCCCCACCCCTCTGTTTTTATAAAGTTTTATAATCTTTAGGGAAAAGGGAAGTTGTTTACAATTTTTAATTATGGTACTAAAAAAAAATCAAACCACAAATTGATTGCAGAGTGTTTGATCCAGTATATTGTTAGAAACATTATTAATAGCTGAAAGCATCTGAAATACCACTCCTCATCTTAGTCACTAGACAGACAGTAAATACAAGCACCAAGCTTTTCAAGCTTTATTGTATTGATAATTGTTTTCCATTTAAGAATTTGAAGAGTTAATTTGATGTATAATTTTTTTCCTGTTATAATGGAAAACAGATACTATCACCACTTTGTAATCTCAAAATACTATATTTGATAGCAAAAAATTTTGAATTCCACTGCAGTCTTCAGCCGTTATATTTAGCTTGTCAGACGGCATTCAGACCCAGTAAATACAAGTGGAACAAAACCTTAAATAGGGCTTAAACTATATATAGAAGCAACAATATTTTAAGGGCTTCTGTGGCTGGTGCTAACTAGTGGAACTCCACAGATTTGTGGAGTACAAGGTAAAATTACAGGTGTGTGAACCCTGAAGAATGCATTTCTTCACTGGTTCCTTACAAGCTTCTCTTTATTGATTTCCATGGGTTTTGTTGTACTTGAAAAAAAAAAAAAAAAAAAAAAGAAAGAAAAAACAGTACCATAATGCTTCCTAATTTATTATCATTGCAGATTGGTTCACACTCTGGTATTCTTTATAGTTGCTGTTCTTGTCATTTATTATGTTTTATTTTGTCTTGAATTCAGACTACATATGGATGAGTCCGTCATAACAAGTTGTTCAGATGGATTATTTTCTACCTTTTACTTTCCTTCTGCCCTTTCTTTCCTTGCTTCTTTCACATCACAATGGTTGTGCTTGAATCAGTATCACCTAGAAATTAGTGACTTAGATTTGCACCTGCTATGTTTGTGAAGGCATAATGCTGCCATGAGTACACCCAGGAGCCTGGAAAATATCTGCAGTATTCCAGCCCCAGTGCAATACTGAAGAATGGAAACAGGAAGGAGGCTTGGCACAGTGTCTGGGGACAGAAGCTGGCCTAAAGCCTATAAACATGGAATAAGTTCTAGAGAGGGTTTCCTAATGCCCAGATACTGTTGCTTCACATTCAAATTAGAGAATTGGGAAGTGGGTTTATTTTTTCTTCTCTATAACATCCATATCTAATGATGTTTTAAAGGCTACTGATGTTCATCAGTATCAAGCCACTGATGTAAGAAAACCACAGAGATAACATGATATTTTTATGCCCGATGTTACATGCAGGCATTAACACAGAGGAGCAGCTTGCTCTGGGCCACTCTGTCCAGGTCTGGCCTGAAAACATGTCTACTGGAACTGCACATCTTTTCATGACTGACACCATGGCATAGACTTCAGTGCAGCATTTATCAGGAATTTTCACATGTTTGAAGTTTGAATTATAAAACTGAGAATGGGAAAGAAATTAAAAAAAAAAAACAAAAAACAAAATTCTTTTTTCATTTGTGAAATATATTTCCTTAGCAGCATTCTTGATAACAGTGTTTTGTGACTAAAATCTGAATTGTGAATGGGGTCGTCAGGCTTTTATTTCATTTACAGAACAGAGATTCCAAGGATACTATTCTAAATCATCATCATGTTTCTTATTCATTTCCATTTCAGTTAATGTCAAGACCAGCCTTATATTGGGAGTATTAGAAAACTGACATTATTTAGGCTGAGCTTTTGTTAATTAAGTATATGAAAGTACTGTGAATTAGGATTTTCACCTTCTGTAAACCAGCTAAACTTTAATCACCTTCCAAGTTAATCAAAACTATGAAGTTTGAAAATGCAGATGTTTCTTGCCTTTCTCAGAATGCTTTGTTTCGAGCACTACGAGCAAAGATGATGTCAAAGCCCAAACTATAACTAAAATTTAGTTGCAAGACAAGTTGTCTCCAATATTAGTACAGTAATGATCATCTTGTGTGTGTAAGTAATAATGATTCAAGTGTTCCATTGGGATTTTATGCAAACATACGGCTGAACAGCCTTTTATTCGTGCAGCAAACTGATGATAAGTACTCCAGTTTGTTATTAAATACAAGCAGATATTGTTATACAGCAAAGGCAACAGCCGGGTTACCTTCTGCCTCCTCCATTGCCCCAAAAGAAAGCAGGAAAACAGTGAGCATCTTCCAGCTCTCCTGCCTGTTTAACAGGAAAGCTGGAGTTTAAACACCCTGATGCCTCAGCAAGACACTAAAATGGGTCTAAACCAATTAGCAGAAACCTCCAGCTGGTGCCCTTACTAATTCTAGTCCAGACTCTGTCTGTCTGTATTGGAAGGAACAGAGAAAATCCCACAAGCCTGTTAACATGTCTTCTGCAGGAGCCAGATAAAACCAACTGGCTTGTCAAATATTGTGTATGTTTTGATGAGTGATTGCAATAGGTAAAAGAACATACTGACTGCGGGAGCTGGAATATGCATTTCTTGTTCTCCACCCTCTGCAGGACCCTGGTGTCATCAAGGGGAGTCTTTTTTTCCCATTGTTTCTGTCTCCAGATTACAAGTGGCTGTAACTATAATCTCTCTTAAACCATGACTCCTAGCTCATCCTGGAGCTGTGAAATGTACCTGCCATGCAATTCCATCTTGTTGGAGAAATTATCAATAAAAGGGTAAAGAAAGGGTTTTTAAAAGGCATTTCTTACAGAGTGAATGAAGCTGGGATGTCATTTGGATCACAGAGTCCATGAGACTTATGAAATGTGGCAAAGAGACTGTCATTCAATGACATTATGTTATTCTTTCAGAAAGGAACCAAAGTTCAGGTACTCATGTTGTAACTAGATGCTCTGTAGTCGGTGCTATCTTAACACCACAGAATTGAGCTGGATGAGGTATAATATCTGAGCAAAAGCGAAGCTTGCCATAGCACTCCAAGAATTTTCATTTTTATTTTGCTTTCTTTCATTTATAGTTTGCTCATTATTCATGCTGAACTTTCAACCAGGAAGCTTCAGCTACCAGACTTGTAAATAAAGCAGAAACTATACACAGTAAGGAAAATTTGAGGCCAATGATTTTTAGCCCAAGAGGTTTGCAAGGGGCTGAAATTTGTCAATATAAAGATGTTCTGCTGAAGCAGCTTCCTGCATGAAGTTTATAGTCCAGCCTCGCAAGTCACTGCCTACCTGTCACTGGCATTGCCTCTGTCACAACTGAATTATCCTAAGAACACTGCCAATTTTCTATATAAATATCCCTCAAAAACATCTTCTAGCTGACTCCATTCCTTTTTGTAGCACAAGTTTCTTTCTGCTTTTGACTTGCATGCTCTCACCTCCTGAAGCCCAGTGAGATAGTTCCCCCATTTGCTACCTAAACTCCATTGTAGCATGTCAAATTTTCTGTAAACCAATTTAGGGAAAAGGGGAGCAGTCAGGGAACAGAGGAGCAGGAGGACAGAACTATATGTGAATATTTCCTACAAATAGTAGGAAATAAGTTTCCTTCCAGTAGTTTCTATAAGAAAACTGTAGTTCCTGGGAATCTTTGCTTCAGCTATTAATGTATTAGCTGTACCTATTCGTCATATCTGTTAAAGAGAGATTTGTAAACTTCTCTGTCTGAAGAAGTTCTGTCAGGATCTGTGTACTTATTATCTGGACATTATTTCCTGCCTAATTAAAATGTGCCATTAACAAAACCAAAGCAGAGAACATTATAAGATATTGATCCTCTAAGAAGATGTATATGGTCCAGAATTTTTTCCAGGAACAGAATATTTTCTTCACTAGACCTTAGTTGTAAGAATTATGCTGATCTAAATGCAAACTGCATGAAGAAGTACACTAAATCCTTAGTTTTATATTTTTCCAAAAACTTTGTTTCCAGAACTTGTACAGGATTTTAGACCTTCAACTATACATGACTGGCTTTGAACAGGGATACAATCTCCAAAAACCTTTCTCTCATTTTCCATTAAGGCACATCAACAAAAAAGTGTCTAGAATCATACCTGCAATCAGGTCTCGTCAAATGTTTCATGCTTTACCCAGATCCAGTATACGTTTTAGAGGGGAAAGAACATCTAAAGTATTTTACTCTGCAGAGAGGTAAATAATGTAATGAAAAGGAATGCAAAGGATAACTCCTCTGTATCTTAAAAAGACATAAGAATCTAATGTGACCAACCCCTGATTAATTAAACTAAATATCCTACTTCTAAGAAGAAATGGCAGAACTGGGCAATGGACAGGACAAACATTCCACTATAATAACCAGGGAAAGAAAGATTTTCGGTAGATGAGGCTGGTTTTCAGGAGATGTGTAATATTTTTCTGTTCTGTAATGTTTATTCTGCTTTATATTGGAAAAAAAAATAAATTCCACATTCTTCTTTTAGTTTACATATCCACTACTATTAATTTATAGTACTGTTGGTTAAAAGGAATTATACAGTGTATTCAGTTGTAAAATTCATCATGTCTGAACAGCTTAACTCATAGCGGGCTGATAACTCTTTATGAAGCAGGTTTTAATAATGCTTTCCTATTCCTGGTTTATGATGCCATTAAAGTCATCTTTTGTCATATTAGTAATAGAGATACTATCAAAATAACCCAAGAAGAAATTTAGTTTAGCTTTTAATGTCAGCATAAATTCCTGAGTTACTCAACATATTTGAAATATTAACAAGATTGTTTGCATTTCCAAATACATGTTTCACATTATGTTTTTATGGAATGCAAATCCCTTAGGCTAACAAAAATGCCCATTGTCTGAAACTCAGAGAAAATTCAGTAATATTTTAGGCATGTGATTCTGGGGCACAATTCATTAAACAGGAAAATTATAGATTTGATCATAGTGGGTAGGTCATGTAGATACATATATAAAATAGCTTATATTTTCAAAATGCTGAACATCTCTGTTGAGGATATTCAAATCTGGTGATGTAATCTAAACTGGAGCCAAATGCACCAATAAAAGCAATATCCTGATGCTGGTTTATAATTAATTATGAGGACAAATAGAAGGCCTTATAGCATGGAATTAAAAACTAGTCCATGTTTGTTTATCTTGATAAGCCTATGAAAAGGCCAATTACTGTACCTGATGTTTGTCTCTTTCCTGTGAAGGAACATGCAGGATCAAAACATTTGTTTTAATGGAATTTATGTGCACTTTCAATATTCTATTCTCTTTGCTAGGCTGAAATCCGAATGCAGATGGAGTGTAATGCATAACAAGATGATCTCATGCTTACAGAAAAAAAAAAGATTTTGAACAGAATGTACCTTTTATTATCTAAGATGTTTTCTGTATTGATTTAATGAAAAATAAATACTGCTGCAGAATGAAAGCAGTCGGGATGGCAATATTGTCCTGATTTGGGGGAAGAAACTCACACAGCAGAGCTGCAACTGTACGAGGTACTATACTCATTAAATCTAAGAGGCCAGAATAAGCCAAATTCTGCCCTTGGTCTGCTTCTACTGCAAGTGATGGGAATTTTGGCCTCAGTCCCACAGTCTACTGAAGCACATGAATAAATCTGAGATTGTGAGTAACCCCTTACATAACGACCTTATAGACTGAATTCTTGGTGCACATTATGGAAAATGAAAAAAGGCATCAAGAGAGTCTCCACTAGATAGCCATTGCAAGAAAGAAAAATAAGATATTTTTTATAACAAAATTGTTAAAACACCTCCCAAGTTGAGTAAAAAAAACCACATTACTTATCTAGCTTCCAACATTGTACTTCAGGAGATAGAAAGCACTACTTTAAATCAGTGGAGATTCGTTAGTGTTGCATATGGCAGGACTTGCTCTAATAAACTAATATATAGATTAAAGGGTCTTAGAATATCTCCCACTTTTCCCTCATGTGGGCTCAGCACATTCTGTTCTTCTTCAAGCTGAGAACTTAAAATAGCTGTTCTAAAAACCTCATGCTTTTATACCTTTGGACGAAAATGGTGGGGTAAAGTCAGCTGTAAAACTGTGAGGCTATTGAATAAATTTTGTGAGGAAGCGACCTATATTTTGTGCTTCTCTAGAATGTGATTTCAGTCCTGAAGAAGCAAGTGTTTTCATCATCACAATAATAGAAATGGAGATAGATTATCATTGTTCTAATTAAATGTCATTTGTCTAAAATTTAGTAGGATAAAAAGATCATATGATAACAAAGTGGTAAAAAGACTTCTGGGTTTCTTTGTTTTGTTTCTATTTGCATTCTGATCATTAAGCTGCTTAAAAAGTTTTAGCAGTACTCTCAAAAACTAACAAACTTGAAACGTATAGATTCAGTATGTCTCTCAGTGACATCTGCAATAAAATTTATATTAAGAAACTTGCTCTGCATTGGATGAAAGAATTGTAAATAATGAGAGAGTATCACATCTCAGATCTTGCTGTTCTCACATATGTTGCTTAATTTCAACATTCCATAAATATTGGTTTTATTAACATTTAAGTCTTGTTGGTATTCTCACTTAGAACTGCTCACTTATTTTCAGGATTCATAGTTCAAAATAAGTAAAAAAAAAAAAAAAAAAGGCAGTCAAATATTTCTCATCCTTAAATTTCAAGGCTTTAAAGGAACAGATTATTGTATGAAATTCCAGCAAAACCTCTGAATGGCTGATACTCCAAAGTCTATGTAATACCTTCTTTTATGGAATCATCTCAATCAAGGGAAATCTGCCCATAAACTGAGTAGTTATCTTAAAGGTCATTGATGAATCAGAAGACACCCCTCATTTGTTTTAAACATTTCTTACATCTTTGCATAACACCACACTAAGTATGGGCCCTCTGTAGGACACTAAAAACTATAAAAGTTTTTACTACTGTATGTTACAAATTCTTTGCAACCTTTCATGCAACTGAGGTCATTTTATTTTATCTGAGTTTAAAAAATAGTATTTTATAATGTTGACTTGTCAGCTAATTTACATAATGACAGAAATACACAAAAGCTGCAAATAAAATTGTAATGACATTTCATACAGACATTTTATAACCTACAAAAATTTAGGTTATCAAATTCTAGATGGAGGACTATCTTCTTCAAGAAGGATGCATTGTTACAGTTGACTCAATTTACCTTACTGATTTTTTACAAAACTATAGGTGAAGAAATTTCAATCACCTCTATGTATCTGGGCACTGGTAAACATAAAATTGTGAAAGGGGAATTATCATCTTGGTTAAAGAAAAGGGATCAAAATTTATATTGTGAATGAAAGCTTTCTTCAGAATAAGCACCAGTGTTCAATAGGTTCTTTCAATTCGGATTGGAAAGAGAATACCAATAGAGTTCATCAAAAACAAATTCTGGAACTGATCTTGCTGTGTGTTGTTTTAATAGAGATAAAAAGATGTATTCTGCTACACAGGAAGAACTGGATGACGTTGAGGGAATTGTGTAATGTCTATTGTACAACTTAGAGAATGATCCAAACATCAACAGAAACCAAAAGATGATTGAGGGATTCCTATAAAGAAGACTAAAAGAATCTGACTATGTTATGCTAGAAACGAACTACACAGTTTAAAGAACAAGGGACATGAAGGGAAAGAAAATATTTTAGACATTATATATATGAATTTTGGAACAAGTACTTATTTTTTGCCCTTGAGGTCACTGAGGTGGGCAATTAATAGGATTTGGTTTACCAGAGGAGTTCTGAAAGAGATCCCCAGTGCCAGCACCAGAATAGAAAAACCCAAACTTAATACAGAGTATAGCAATTTATGGAGTAGATTGCATATCTGCTAGAAAATAAGACTGAAGATCTACTATATCTAGGACCTTGATGGGATTTAAGGCATAATTTCTTCTGTAGTACGGTCTTGAAAGTTTTCTACAAATCCACAACTTTAACATTTTAATAGATTTTCAGATAAGGATAGTCAAGATATATATTTTTAAATCACAACTATTTTGCAGGCATGCAGAAGAAAATCTCTGACAATGCTTCGAGATGCTGCAGTTATCAAATCATATAGGCACAGACCTCATGCATGCTTTTGCACACAAACTTATATTGAGAGCAGAGAGTTTATGCACAGAGACATACTGTCTTGTCCATGTTTTTTTCTGTGGGAGCATGTCATGAACTCTGAAATCTGTGAAATCAGTACATAATGCTCTTTGAGGAAGACTATTTCTAATGCATATCATGTTATGTGTACATTATAGACATTGCTTAGCCACCAAGAACATAATGCAAAACTCAGTAAGAGTATTTGGAATCTTTTGACTTTAGCTCAATTCTTAAAAAATACATTGAATTGTATTCAATTAAATTCATTATATTGAGTGATTTTATGAATATGGAGAATAATTTTCACTAAGCATTGAGCTATGAAACTAGATCATTAAAGTAGATCTAGGAAGCTCGAATCTTAGAGCTACTGCTGGGATATTACACATTTCTGTTCCAGACTTAAAATACTGGATTAGAAATCAGCTATCATTCAAGATGCTCTGCTATTATTTGCTATGTATCGTTACTCAATATTTTTTAGAATTCTTAATTAAAAAAAAAATAAATCTGTGGTAGACCTGATCAGGTTTTGTCATAATCATAGAAAACTAATTCAATTAAACCAAGACGTAGTCAGAGAGAAAACTTTGTGCACATGGAGACCATTTTTCATTTTGGGAAATCCACATCTCCTATGCAATCTTTTTCAAGTGCCATTTTGAAACTAAGTTACTATGCCTTCTTTATTCCCATTATGCTATCATTTGAATAAATTCTTAAATATGGGTTCAATATTTTTTGACACAACTGTGAAAATGAATAAATATGAAATGCAATTTATTGCATTAAGAAAAAGCTACATCTGCATCATAAAGTAATAGATGACAATAGGATCATTCTTCCAGAAAGCAGACAAGTCCTTTCACAAGTCCTTTACTGTCCAAGCCATGTTGCCCATGATCTAGACTTAGGGGTCATCATTTTCATAATGCCAGGAGAGGTGGTGACATGGGCAGCATATTGACGGGTGATGAAGGAGATGGGAACTTGCGAAAGCTGAAATCAGATTATAAAATGAAGTTTAACAGATATATAGCTATGTAAATGAGTGCTGGTTTCAGTGCAGCTTAAACATTTGATGCCAGATAAGTCTGAGACAAATCTTAGAGGATATATCTTAATTGAAGATGGGACAGGGAAGGGGAAAGGAAAAAAAGTATTGCTCAAGGGTAATTTTAGAAGCTGAGTAATTCTTTTTCTTTCTCCTGTGCTATAAAACCCTTTGTTGTGGGGTAAGGAAGAAATTGAAGTGTGAAGTAAGAATTAGTGATCAAACTGAGCTCAGGTGTACTTCATGAATGTTTGTTCTGCATGAAATAATGAACAATTTAAACCTACACATCTTCTACACACCTTCTGTTCAAATGAAATGCTATTCCATTTGCCAGGCTTTAATGAACCAGGTGATGTCTGGCATAGAAGGTAAAAGTTAAGCATCTGCCTTGAGCCATTTATTTCCACACAATATAATCTCAAATTGAATTTTCTAGTCAAAGAATAAGAGCAAGAGATGAATAGAAGTGGTATATGCATTACCTCTATAGACCCTACCTAATCTACCACCCTGTGGCAGCTATGGGTTAGCAGATCTCTAAACAGCAATATGATTTTGTTTCCCCTCACTGGGAACAGGATTTTTATTATACTTTATTAATAAGAATAAAGAAAAATTTTAGTAGAAAAGTCTAGTTGTGGTCAAAGCGAGTCTTGGAACAATGGCACACTTAGATTTCTGTAATCTTCAGCTTTGATGTTGCGATGTTATACACAGTATTCAGATCCATTTAAATATATTTAGCATGAAGTTCCTCTGAAAGGGATGGTCCTCAGACCCAGAGATAAGCTGCAGAGCAGAGCTGAGGGGTGGAAAGCTGTTGACCTTGATGCAAAGCTCTTGTCCACAGCAGTGTCTGTACTTCAGCAGAGGTGAAGTGTAGGTCTTGCTGAGCTTTATTGTGCAAGTCACCCAGCAGCTTGGGAGTTGAAACAAGGTGGTCCATGGTCAAATGCTGATGGTTATTCAGCTTTACCCAGAGCTTTTCAGGTCAAAGAGTACGACCACCACATGTCATCTCACTCATGTGTAAATACAACTCTGGTGTGTTTCATTTTTTTATTTAAAAGGAGAAATAGTTGTCTTAGTTCATAAGTAATCTTTTCCCAAAAATATTTACATTTTGAGTGCTTCCTTTTAGTGTCTACACAGAGTCAATAACGTGTGTGCAGTCAGCTGAGGAGGAAATGGGATGATGCACCTCTTTCCCGGGAAGCTTGTGCTATAGTTCAAACACAGTGTTTCAGACACGGACAGTACAGGAGTACAAGGTGCCAGTACCTGTACTTGTACTTGTGCCAGTACAAGGTGTTTGGAGGTAAAGTAGGAGACGGACAGTTCTTTTTCTAGCTTTGGTAGATGTTCTTTGTGTACTTTCTAATTTCCTCATTAGTGCTGAAGGAGTGTCAAGGCATAGAGGGATCAGTAGTTCCTCTTTTTATTAAAGAGGCATAACAAGTAGTTGAGGTGCAGGGAGAACAAGAGGTACTGCTGGTCAGCATGTTATTGTGGCTAGTGGTAGAAAACATCACTGATTCATCCCTCTGCAAATTTTTGTCTGTAAAGCTGTGCAGTTAATATGCATACCAACTGTCCAATTGCAACACTCAAATAGTTTTAAAGACAAGTTCAGATCATGTATAAACTCTCAGTTTGGTTTTAGGACTTGTAAGATATTAAATTAGAAAGTAATATCTAAATTTGACAGAAAGTGCGGCAAGTGTATACAGCATTTAAATATTGACATGTACTCATTGCTGATAATTTTTGAAAGAAAGAAAGAAAGAAAGAAAGAAAGAAAGAAAGAAAGAAAGAAAGAAAGAAAGAAAGAAAGAAAGAAAGAAAGAAAGAAAGAAAGAAAGAAAGAAAGAAAGAAAGAAAGAAAGAAAGAAAGAAAGAAAGAAAGAAAGAAAGAAAGAAAGAAAGAAAGAAAGAAAGAAAGAAAGAAAGAAAGAAAGAAAGAAAGAAAGAAAGAAAGAAAGAAAGAAAGAAAGAAAGAAAGAAAGAAAGAAAGAAAGAAAGAAAGAAAGAAAGAAAGAAAGAAAGAAAGAAAGAAAGAAAGAAAGAAAGAAAGAAAGAAAGAAAGAAAGAAAGAAAGAAAGAAAGAAAGAAAGAAAGAAAGAAAGAAAGAAAGAAAGAAAGAAAGAAAGAAAGAAAGAAAAGAAAGAAAGAAAGGAAAGAAAAAGAAAGATGTGTGTGAGGTGAGAATGCTGCTTCAGTTACAGGCAGTAAAAAATAACTTGGTAAAATCACACAGGAAGTCCTTATTCGACACTTTGCTTTGCTCTTTCCATTTCTTTGAGTAAATCTGACATTATAAGCATAACTGACTCTCTGAGGACCTCTTAAATAATTTAAAGATGCTGAGCCTCATATTCTACAGGCAAAAGATGCTGACATTACTTTAAATTAGGTTTTTATACTTAAAATATATTGAAGTGCATTTTGGGGAAATGAAGGTTTGCTACCTGTGCTTTTTCTGAGAGTTACTATGTGTAGAACAATATAGATGCTGTGGGAAGAATAACGTCCCCATGTATTTTCTGTATTGTTTGAAAAACATTGTTAAGCACAATACTCTCCTTTTCAGATATTAGCTTAAAATACCTGTTAACTTCTTGAAATGTATTAGATCTGGATTTGTTTGTGGTTTGTGTTTTGGGGTTTTTTTAACTTGGTTGGACCAGATAAAACGATAAAAGGAAGGCAATGTTGAAAAAAGTTTTGTATATTAAAAAATTTTATATATTTTCATAAATAATATACTCCAGGTAAAATTGTTCACTTGCCCTTCAGATGAATGCTTTCACTTCACTCACAGACCAATTTGGCCTTTTCTGCTAATAGCTCACGTGCAACATCCTTACTGTTAATTATATTTCCAACTCTTGACACCCTATTTTTCACAAGCAGCTGGCCTCTGTCTTACTCTCCCACGTTGCTCTCAGATGTCCTTCAAATCACAGTCCAAGTGACAACATGTAAAGACAAGACTCAGATGCAGATAAACAAAATTTTATCTTTAAATACAGGGGAAATTGAGTAGAAGAGTTGTCATTTTTATGGCTTGTCAAGTTTATCTGTATTTTGTTACAGATGCTGAATTATACCAGTTTAAAGAACAGACCCCCAGTAAACACCTACTAATTCCTCTGAAACAAGCCAAAAATAAAAGTGCCACCAAATTGCTCTGACTCTGCTTCTTGCTAAAAGCTATTGTATTCTGGTATCAGGCATTTGTCAGTTAGCTTATTGATCACGTCTGATAGTGCAGACATAATCAATAATGCCAAGAGTTTTCATATCCAGGTCAAATGCTCATCTTTGAAATCCTAGAGGTGAGAATACAACACAAAAACAGCATACTTTCACACTTGGAGACAAGCTCAAAATAAGATAGCTTTTCAAATTATAGCAAAGTCATCCTTACTGTATTTGCTATTATCTGATTTTAGAGGCATTGGTGTCTACCTTCTCTATATTTTCAAGCCTTGTACTGAAACTCAGACAGCTAAAGTTACCTTTTCTTCCTTGTAAAGTAGTGCAGTGTTCCTGTACTAATTGCCTGATTAGCAAACATAGAAAACACCTGTAGAGGTCTAGTTTCCACACTGCAGGCAGCCTACCTCTTAGGAGAGAGGTGGGACCCACTGTTCACCTAAAATCCCTTGTTACTTTATGAAATAGTGTAATTAGTATCCACAGGATACTATTATTTGTCCACAGGACTTTGGGAAGTGAAATTTAGACAGTAGCAATGACATTTTCCTCTGTTGGACACCTTGCCAGCAGTCTTCCACCTACCCTCAATGGTGGCCACTCTGGGTGTTCAGTGTGTAAAATAGGTGTGAGAGACCAGCATGCTTCAGAGGCTTTGAAAATGCCCTACCAGTTTAGTCAATTTACTGAAATCACTTTTCTCAAAGATTCTAGAGCACTCACAACCAGAGAAGTCAGAACAGAGCAGTTCCCTGTTAATGAAGTTGGCAGACAAGGCAATGGGCCACATTTCCCTCTTTGTTCTTCAAGTGGGATACCCCAAGAAAAAAAGGCACTGTATTTTTCTTTCTAGCTATAATGGTGATGGCAGTAAGCTCACAGAAAATATGATATGAACCCTCACGCTGACCAATGGCTTTGTGTTCAGTCAGTTCTAGATGACACTAATGACTGTTGTCACTTATTAATGAGTTTGAAGAAGAGAATTACTTTCATCGTAGAAACAAAATATGCTGTGCCTTATTCATGCTGGCTAGACTTGGACTAAACAGATTAAAGAAGCCCTAGGACTGAAGGTTGCAAGCTCAGTGACCTGTAAACTGCAGCTTTCTGAAGCCATCCAAAAGGGACTTCCACTCTGGTCAGTGCAGTAGAGCTGCAATAATAACATCTTGGATGGAACTCACTTTTTCTTGGTGTGTAGGCTAATACCTCATGCACACACACAAGCACGCACACACAAAAACAACATTATCAGAGGTAGCTATTCACCCTGGATACACCATCTGGCAAATTGGAATGGAAAGCAATCAACACTTCTGTAGAAAGCTCTGATCTTATGATGGAAACCATCAAATCAAGAGGCCATGCTGAAATTTTCATGAAAGTCTTGAAAGTCCAGGCAGGGAGGGTAACAAAGAAATTATTGGATCCTTTTGTCATTTATTAAAGTCAGTATTAGAGATGAGAGTCAAATAAATGTTGTTGCCCTGGGCATGCTTTCAGTGTACTTTTATTCTGTTGTTGTTGCCTGGTTCATTGGGCTGGTTTGCTTTTAATGGTTCACTAAGCTTCGACTACTGTAGAGATTATGGTAATTTCTTTTACTGTAGTTGTCTCCTGGACTGGAGCATATGTTGTTTTTTTCAAAGCACCAGATTAGGTAAATATCAATAATGAAAAAAGTTTTCTCAGCTGACACTACCACCTGCACTAAAAAATCATAATATTGTTAAGTGACAGATGCCAGTCCAGGAGAACAAGGGACATTGTTTATTCAGGAATATATGATCCGTTTTGGATATGTGATTTTTCAGATTATCTGATTTGAGATTTAAAATGGTTTAATATATAGAGGTTTGTCTGGATTGGGAGCCATCAAAACCATGAGGTTTCAAAGTCAAAATATACTCACAGAAAACATACTCTTAGGAGCAGATAGGCCAGGAGTGTTGAAACTTTTGTCTTCAAAAAAGTTTAGAAGCAGGATGCAGAGAACTGCTGACTCATCAGCCTCACCTTGAACCCTGAGAAGTTGATGGAATAGCTACTTCTGAAACCAGTTACAAACTCTTGACAGGTGTTGATGACCAGGAAGAGTCAGCAGGGATTCACAAAGGAGAAGTCAAACCTCACCAACCTCATAATTCCACGATCTGACTGGATGAAGGGAAAACAGTTGATATTGCCTGCCTTAAATTCAGCAAGGTTTTTGACGGGATCTCCTATAAGACCCTTGTAAAGAAATTAATGAAACCAGATGGATTAGCATACAGTGAGACTGATGAAAAACTGGTGGAATGGTTAAGTTCAGAGGGCGACAATTAATGCTACAAAGTCTAGCTGGATGTCAGTATCTAATATTGTACCCTAGAGGTCAATACTTGGTCCAGTCCTGCCCACCAGTCCTTCACTAATAATCTGGATAATGGAGCAGTGCACCCTCCACAAATCTGTTGCTAACACAAAACTGGCAGGAGCACCTGATGCACTGCAGGATGGGACTGCCATCCAGAGAGACTTCAACAGGTTGGAGAAGGGGGCTTACAGTTCAGAACTCAAATACAACTGCAGTTCTAAAATAGAGAGGTGCAAATCCTGAACCTGGGAAAGAACAATCCTATGCACCAATACATGCTTGGGGCCAACTAGCAGCTTCATAGGGAAGGCCCTGGTGGTGTTGGTTGGCACCAAGTTGTACATGTGCCAACTATATGTCTCAGAGCAAAAAAAAAAGCCAATGGTATCTTGGGCTGCAGTAGGATGGGTGTTACAAGCAGGCTGAGCGATATGATCTTTCCTCTCTCCTCAGCAGTAGTGAAGTCACATCTGAAGTACTGTGTCCAGTTCTGGGGCCCTCAGTAGAAGAGATATGGACATACCAGAAAGAGTCCAGGTCCACGGAGATGATTAAAGGACTTGAATATCTTTCCTGTGAGTAAAGACTGTGAGAACCGTGACTGTTCAACCTGAAGAAGACTCAGAGGAAATGTCAGCAGTGTGTACAAATACATGAAGGGGAGGATAAAGAAGGTAGAGCCAGATTCTTGTCAGTGATGCTCAAAGACAGGAGATACTCAATGAAATACACAAACAGAAATACAAAATGTTCCCTCTGAACACCTCTCTGAATTTTCTCACTGTGAGGGTGACCAAGTATTGAAACAGGTTTTCCAGGGTTGTTGTCACCATCCTTGGAGATCTTCAAAAGCCATCATGACATGGTACTGGGCATCCAGCTTCAGCTTGCCGTCTTTGAGCAGAAGGGCTGGACCAAATGACCTCAAGAAATCCCTTCCAACCTCAATAATTTTGTGTTTATATCTCTGTTCTCAGATGTCAAGGTTGGTTGTGAAGTTCAGAACAGAATGGAAACAAATCACTGTGGTTTCACGGTGTGTTGTCAGCCTGAACCAATGGCCTTTCCAAGAACATCCTGACTTGAAGAGCAGGAACAGGCAAGACCTTGAGACCCTGATCTCAAGACTTCAAGTGCTCTGAAATCTATGTTTTCGATTCAGGTAAGTCCAGAGGAATTCTTTTGCATTTCTGAATGACGAAAATTTTAACCCCTTTCCAAAAAATTATGATTTTGTTTTGTTGTTTTTTGGTTTTTTGTTTTGGTTTGTTTTGGTTTTTTTTCCCATTAACAGTATTAGAGGTCTCATGTAGCAACCAATTTAAATAAGATGACCTCCTGGTGATGCCGAAATTATGGGGTAAGTGACAAACATGATTCTAGTAGTTTCATTGCTCCATCTCATTTCTCATTCTACTCTAGCCAATACACATAGCAGATCTTAGCCCAATCTGGTGAATACTTCTAAACAGATTTATGCCATTTTATTTCTTCTAGTGATCACCATGATTTTTCACTTTTATAAAAAGTAGAATTAGGAAAAAAATTTCAGGTAAATTTGTCATTAAATATATATTGTGAAGATGGTTTATTTGATTTTGATATTTGAAATGTTTGTTTTCTGCTTTTTTCTCATGGAAGCAAAAAATATTTTGTTTTTCTTACCTCAAATAGTGCTCTGCCTCCATTTGATTATTAAATTGCACTGGAATCTGTTGAAGTTTTTAACACAATGTGTTAAATGTTTCTTGTTTCCAGCCATTACTTGAAGATATTATGAGAGACATTTTCTTTTTAGCACTTCAGACTTTAGGGTCCTTGCTGAGATATAGTTCTCAGCTACCAAGTAGAATTCATGTTGTTTAAAGATTAATCTGTAAAATAAAAAATAAAACATGGGTTGATATCCAACCAGTTTAGAAAAAAAATTAAGGATTGAAATCCTTTTTGAATTATGGGTATTAATTCAGTTTCACTGTACAAACCTGTTTCTTGTGTTCATGTCTGTCTTAAGAGTAATGAGATCAGTCTAAACAAATCATTAAGTTCTGAGTTGAAGTGTTTCCTGAAATTTGATAGAGGAAGGAAAAAAATTAATGACTACCTCGTAAGACATTCTTTTTTTCATGTAGAGGAGGAAATAAGTGTGGTAAGTTACATGTTTTTGTTTTGCCCCAAGTGGCTGCCCATTATCCTTGTCCCGTTGACTCCTGGTAGGCAGCAGTTTCCATATTGTAAGACTGCATTCTGCCAGAATTCCCAGTATGGCATCATCCTTGCAGAAAGCTTTAGCATATTTTTAACTTAGTATAGGTGTTGAAATCCTCTAAAATCAGTATGCTTGCAAATGTTAACGACTCTGGCCAATGTGCTTCAAAATATTTATGAGCAATTTAATAAATAAATAAAAAGGTACCTTAGCAAAAGTTTCCAAAAAAACATACTTTAAAAAAATCTGGATATTTCATGACCTCAAATGTGTGGCATAGCTATTATTGAATGTTAATTGAATGGACTGATGCAAGCTACATGGGGTTCAAAAAGGCCAAGTGCAAAGTTCTGTGCCTGGCTCGGGGGAATCCCATGCACAAATATAGGCTGGGAGGAGAAAGGATTGTGAACAGCCTTGAGGAGAAGGACTTAGGAGTGGGGGTGAACCAGAAGCTTAACATGAGCTGTGTCTGTGCACTTACAGCTCAGAAAGCCAACTGTCTCCTGGACTCCATCAAAAGAAGAACAGAGAGACAGTAGAGGAAGACAATTCTCCCCCTCTGCTCTTGTGAGACCCCACCTCCAGTAAGGTGTCCAGTTGTGGAGTCCCCAGAATAAGAAGAACATACAGCTCCTGGAACAAGTCCAGAGGAGAGACACTAAAATGATCAGAGGTCTGGAGAACCTCCCCTGTGAAGCCAGGGTGTGGAAGTTGGAGTTGTTCAGCCTGGAGAAGAGAAGTCTATGAGGTGACCTTCTAATATCTAAAGGGGGCCTACAAGAAAGATGGGGTGTTTTTTTTTATATGGGTGTGTAGTGAGAGGACAAGGGGAAACGGTTTAAAACGTGAGTAGGGGAGATTTAGATAAGACATTAGAAGAAGTTTTTTAATTTGAGGGTGGTGAGACACTGGCACAGGTTGCCCAAGGAAGCTGTGGCTGCTCCCTCCCTGGAAGTGTTCAAGGCCAAGCTGGATGGGGCCTTGAGCAACCTGATCTAGTGGGACGTGTCCCTGCCCATGCAGGGCAGTTGAAACTGGATGATCTTTAAGGTCCCTTCCAAACCTAGCCATTCTGTGATTCCATGAATCTGTGATTAGTGTATATTTACTGCACCAAGACACATTTCCTACCTTAACTGAACACAATTGTCCCAAAGAAAAGGTAGTAGTGAATCAGTTTTCTTAGCCACAAGATCCCAAGTAACCTTGAAGGAATGCAGGCAAAAATAAGATAAAAATTGTGTACTTTTGATGTCTTTTGCCTTTTTCCAGCCTGCTTCATTGCTATCCCTAGAATTCTGTCATGGCGGGTTTGGATGGCATAATTGCTGCCCTTTTGCCATTTGAAGCCTTTCATTTTTTAAAAGAAACAGGAGATTACATTCCTTGCTTTGATTTTAGAAGTAAAAGTTTGAAACAGTGTAATAGGCAGAAGAAATGAGTTTTGAATCTGCAATAATTTTGACACTAAATTTTCAAAGATTATCTTGAGACTCTCAAGAAAGTATTCATTTAGAAGCTGAATCTGTCTCTTCTTTGTTCCAATTTTAAGTTTAGTTTTTGTTTTAAATACTTAGTGTTCATTAATTAAATGTTTTATGCACTGATACATCTTTTCTACTCAAACAGGAGTGAATTCGCAATGACTGGTATACCACAATCATGCAAATTTACTGCTTTTCATATTCATAAACTATAGACGTAACATATCCAACTTCACAGCCTCATTAACACACCTCAAGGGTGTACAACTGAAAAAGGAGTCAGAGTCAGCAAATACTTTATATGATGTTATTTTTTTTAGTGTTGGAAAGTTTTAAAAATTTTAGGAGTGCAAATTATTTCTGCTAAGGGCAGAAATGAAGTTTATAGAGTCTTCTTAAACACTAGCAGAAACAAATTATCAGTACTTTTCCTTCTTCCTGCAAAGGAGTGAGGTGAGAGCTTGGCTAGTGCTTTGAAATGGTTGTCAGCACTAATGATATACACAAAAATATTTCTTGCTCTTAATATCTGGTTTACATGAAGTCAAATCTTGGTCCTAGTGAGTCTTCACAGTGATTTAAATGGGATCAGAATTTTACTCACACTCTTCCACTACATGCCTAAGTGGAAGAGAACAGCAAGTAATTTCCTGGTTAGTAAACATCTCTGAACTCTATTTTGAGCCCACAGAAGCTAATATTCCTATTGACTTCTGCAGGCACTGAAAAAGTCCATAGATTTATCTGAATCAAACTCACAAACCATAAAACTATAGATTAGAATCCTAGAGACTCACAGCCCTGGTGCACAAAACAGCACCAAGCAAAGCTAGGAAGCAGAACTAGTAAAAAAATAAACAAAACATATCCAATTTAAAATTTATTAGATTTTTTTAAACAATAAGCCTTTCATCCACATCATTAATTAATAAACTTAGTAGTTCCTAGACTGACGACATTTACCCAAGTGCAAATCAATTTACTCTGAAATTCTATTTGAAGAGGAGCACACACACACACCACAACTGAGCACAAAGCTCCAATAAGATTTTGTGAGTGTGAGGTTGGATTTGTGTCTCTCAGTCATTACCACTGAAGTTCCAACATCAGGGCATAACCTCAGATGAATCAGTGATCTCCTCTTACAAAGCAATCCTCCTTCACTCTTTACATGCTTTCAGAGAAGATGAGATAATATTTCAACTTCTAAGAAAATGATGAGTCATTTCACTGAAGTTTTCTGTCATGTTTATCATCAGCTTGGCAGATCCCACAAGAAAATCTGTGCTATACAGATTCAATTGTACTTTTACTTTTTTTAAGTGTTGTGTCTTACAAACTTTTTTAGTTTTAAAATAGAACACATGAACAGAGAGTCATGCCCTAGAACAGCAAAGCATCATCATTTTGGTTATTGCTGCTTTTTTCCTTTCTTTTTTTTTTTTTTCTTGGTAGTATTCCAGTTGTGATAGTTTTCTTCAATTTTCAACCCTGCTTGCCATTCCATATTGTCAGAAGAAGACAAAATATACCCATTATTTTCAAGAAATTATGTACCTAGGTCCTAGTGTTTTGATGGGAATACTTTCACCATGTCTGATGGATATCCAGGTCCAACTAAAATATGATTGAAATATGCTGAGCCTTACCATCAGGTGTAAATGTATAATTTTTTTATAGTAGATGAGGCTTTCAAATGGTTTTTCAAAAGCATTAAACAATTTAGCAAAAAGACTGACCTTTTATATTTAAGTAAATTTGACTCTAAGGTTCCAAGAAGAATGTAATTTTTTTCCATAGTAAAGCAATGCAAATGTATCTATGTTGTTTCTATATGTAAGTGAGTTTATTTAGATATTCCAAGTATCTATGCACTTCTTTTGCCATACAGATGTTTTAGAAAATTTTTAAAAATTTTGTCAATAACCTGTAATTTAGACATATAAGAAAATTGAGTTTCTAAATACAGAATGCCACTGAAATTAAATCTGCAGGTATTTAATTTTCTTTCAGAAGGATTTATCTTTTTATTATATAAAATGGAAAATATGAAAATGGGTGAGAAAAAAATATAAGGTCTCCCCCATCATAACCTTCCTCTTTCACCCTTCATGAACTTCTGGACTAGAAAAGTTAACAGAGCTAATTTGTCTTCTGACCATTGCTGGTATGGTAATCATGAGGATTTCTAGCTGAAATTTTCCATTTTACAGTATAACATGATTCTGAAACACTACTAGAAAACTGGACAAAGTCCATTAAAAATAGGTCTTGTCAATCTATCTTTTGAATCCTAACAGTGAAAGCTCCTGATGCAGTGAGGAATAAAGCTCCCTTCCCCCTGCATGCACAGACACATGCAGAAGTGTATATAGCAATAAGACATTACTTCTTTAATAAAATGAAAAAAAAAAATCCATTTACTCTCCAGCAAAGCAGAACAATTCTTCAAAGACATACAGATTTTATTTTTTTAATCAGAGGTATTGAGGGGTTTTTGAGATCAAATTTGTTTGAGATCAAATGCATTCAGCTACATGAAGAAGATTATTAAGGCATCACATGAAAGAAGTAGAGAAGTAGTCCAATTCAAAAGGAGACTGGATTCAATATAATATGATCTCTTCCTCCCAAGCAGAGAGGAAGACACAAATGAATTGGGTGTAGGAAAACCTGGTGCTTTTTGTCTGCTTTAATACAGGATGAGCAAATACATTCAAATTGCTTATGAAAGCCTTTTTATTATAAGGTATTTGTGACCTACATGGACCATTTGCTTTCTCCCTCATTGCTTATCCCATTACCAGATACCATAAGCTCTGTACAAGAACATGCATACCCTGGTAATGAATATCGTATTTATGCAGATAGATATTAAGCTTATTCTCATGGTGGTTCTGACTTCTGTGGCAGACAATGTCCTCTATCCTATTTCCGTGGCAGACCTTCACACTGAAAAAGATGGGCCCTTTACCCGGATCACTGAGTTACGATAAATCACCTGTTGATTTCAACAGGACCAGGGTTCTGTCAATTGTCCATTTAAATAATCTCCATTGATTTCCAAAACTAATATCCATATGTTATCATTACAACTGTCACCTAAAGTAGCTGACACCCCACACTCATGTGACCTGATTTTGCCAATGTTTGCAACATGGACAGAGAAAGTGAACATAAAGCTATCCATCCTGCTTTAACTACTCTTTGCTACTAAAATTTACCTAAAGAAAGTAGTGCAGAGTATCATTTGTTTGCATGGGTTATTTGTTTTGTTTTTCATTTAGTCTTCTGGTTTGTTTTTTTGGTTTGGTTCTTTTTGGGGGGAGGGGGGCAGGAGCTTTGGGGTTTTTTGTGTTGTTGTTTTGTTTTTTTCTTTTTAATCAGTAATATTTTGTTCTTTTAAGATACCAGTCAGATTTTCCGGATTATAATACTGTAGTGGATTTCAGATACAGCATCTAAATTTCTTCATATGTAGAAAAAAAAAGGAAGGGACTTTTAAAAATTTTACTGTTTCTTCACAGATTCTTGTTTGTGGAACTCCATAGTCTTCAATCAAGTCCTTCAGTCAAATTCCTTCTGAAGATATCTATTTGGTTTTGGAAAACTAGGATGGTATGGAGAAAGCACAGCTCAATGCTGAGCAACAGAGATAATCTACCTGGACTTGTGCAAAGCTTTTGACAATGTTCTGCACAACACCCTCATCTCTAAATTGGAAAGGTAGGTATTTGATCAACAGATCTCGTGGTGGTTAAGGAATTGGCTGGATGGTAATACCCAAAGAGTTGTGGTCAATGGCTTGATGTCTAAAGGGAGACCAGAGCCTAGTGGCATTCCTCAAACAAGGGTCAGTGGTGAGACCAGTTTGTTTAACACCTTTGTTGGTGACATGCACAGTGGAACTGACTGCAGTCTCAGCCAGACTGCTGACAACAGTAAGCTGATGGGTGTGATCAACACACTGGAGAGAGGGGAAGCCATCCATAGGGACCTTGGCAGGGCTGAGGGGTAGGACCATGCTAACACCATGAAGTACAAGAAGGCCAAGTGCAAGATCCTGCAGATGGGTCAGGTTAATCCCAAGCACAATTACAGTCTAGAGAACGGAGAGATCACAGTCCTGAGAAAAAGTACTTGAGGTGCTGGTTGATGAGAAGCTCAACATGAGCTGGCAGCTATGTGTTTGCAGCCCAGGAAGGCAACTGTACCCTGGAATGCATCAAAAGAAGCATGACCAGCAGGTCAAAGGAGGGGATTGTCTCCTAGTCCACCCTTGTGAGACCCCACCAGTGTCCAGTTCTGGAGCCCCCAACACAAGGACAAGGAGCAGTTGGGGAGAGTCCAAAGAAAGGCCACAGAGATGATCAGAGGATTGCAGCACCTCTCCCATGAAGACAGGTTGAGAGAGCTGGGGTTATTTATTCTTGAGAAGAGAAGGCTCCAGGGAGCCCCTATAGCTGTCTCCCTCTACCTGAAGGAGGCTTACAGAAAAGGTGAGAAAGAACTTTTTACAAGGGCATGTAGCAATAGTGCAAGGGATAATGATTGTAAGATGGAAGAGGGTAGATTTAGGTTAGACATTCTTTATTGTGAGTGTGGTGAGACACTGGTAGAGGCTGTCCAGGGAAGCTGTGAATGAAGGCCAAACTGCATGAGGCTTTAAGCAAGTTAATATGGTGGGTGATGCCCCTGCCCTTGCAAGGGGATTGAAACCTGATGATCCTTAGGGTCCCTTTCAACCCAAACTATTCGATGGTATGATTCTATGATTCAGAAAAATTTAACTGCAAGCTGACAAGATGCCCTGTACTACCACAAGTTTTCTGTAGTGCCTTTGCCAAGTCACTTAGCCATGTGCCTTGAGGTTCCCATTTAAGCAGACGTATATACTCAATACACCTAACAATAACTGAACATACTTGTGAAATGTTAATGCTATGCCCATCTCTCTTCATATGCCAGTCTTCCTGGAGTCTCCACAGTGGTCATCTCTAAAATGACTCAAAGAAAAGGGGAGTGAGATGGCAATGATTTGCATCCAGTCAAGTAAACCTACACTTTAATGTTGGTTACTATGAGTAAAGATATTCTTATATCAAGTGGAGCAGTGTAGAATCTTAAAATATGTTCCTTTTATAAAAAGTTAGGGAAGGGAATATATTAGAGAGCAGGAAGTGTTTGCTGCTCAGTGCCTGTTCTAAACAAGTAATTTGAACAAAATTCAAAACCAACCAGACCTTGCACAAAAGATGGTCTAAAGGTATTTAGCATCATTTATTGAGGCTATCACACATCAGTCAAGATTTTTTTCTCATCCTTTTTTTATTCTATGCTCTTTCCATTAAAGTTTTCTGTATCTTCTCTTTGTCGTTTACACTGGTTATGTAATTCTGCAGTGCACTCTGAGTTAAAGCTTTTTTCAAGGTGGGAACCTAAGTATCATCACTAATTTATTATAATCAGGTAAATCTTCTGTGCATTATAAGAGGATAAACTATCATTAAAAGTAATGTTAGCAGCAGTGCATTGTACCTCTTGATGACATGGTCAAATTGCAACTGTCAGATCTTGCTAGAGAGGTGATAGTAAAATAAAAAACTTGTAATGACTCTAAGCTAAGACTCTAAGTAGTGACATAAGTATGATCAGTAATTCATGGCAAACACTTTTACAGGCAGTTCCATAATCTGAAAGTAATTGAATGAATTTTAATCAAACACATACCCTTTACCATTTTAAAATGGCCGGTGACATTTGTCATATTAACCTGTCTCCCAGTCACACAGATCTTTCACTAGAAGTTGCCAAACTGTGATAGCAATAGGAATTAAAAATAGAGGCTAAAGACAGCATAATCAGAGAATAAAACCATGATTTCTAAGGGCATTTCTTTTTTGAATCTCACATCTAACAAAATGTACTGCAGCTAGGCTTAAGTTAATCAGATCTCATCATCTGTATTCACAAACTCCAACCACATACAGTGCAACTTAATTGAGATGTTAAATTGGGAACTGGTTATCTATCCTACAAAATTAATCTATTATGAATTTCACATCTTTTCCCCATCCAAACCTAGCCAAAAATGTCATGATAGATTTTATTAACCCCATGCATTCCATTTGTTGGTTTGTCGGGGAAGCAGCATTGCATGAAGTTAATTGTCACACATGAGTTTAGTTTAGTCTTGTAGTAAATATATGCTGTGTCTAAGGAACTTAGTTGCATAGAGGATTTGGAAATATATTTATTTTCTCTTAAAACTGGCTGCTTGTATCCTGAATGAAGCAGAGCTCATGGACTTTGCAATCAAAAGCAGGAAGTTAATAAGGAAAGTATTAATCTTCTTACAGAAATTTATAACTCTCTTTTTAACTGAGTAATAAATTGACTTTAAGTCATTTTCCTAAGTTCTTCTCTTAAACTTGGATTTCTACATTTGCAAGATAACAGTGACAAGAATTTCTGATACAATCAGGCTGTATTCTGATACAAGCAGACTGCTGTCTTTTCCAGTTTGAAGATCTGGTCGAGCAGAAAATGTTAACTACTAAAGTTAAGGTATCTGTTTGAGCTGCTGGAAACATAATACCAATGTCTAACTCACACTGAGCAGAAGGAATTCCACACAGTATGTTCTCAAGGACTTATGATTTTCCCTGTGCAGTTCGTACCCAGAAGAATCAAATAAATTTAGCCACTCTATACACAGCAGTGAACATCTGGCTGTCATATTATATGGTTGTTAGGGAACAGAAATAGTGAGACAAATTCTTCTTTCAGTTATTTCAGACTGACTGAGGAATCCATCTATTAAATGATATAAATTATAATATTGTGGATAAGGAAGAAAAGAGAATGCCTATTTTTCTCTGTCTGAAATGTATGAGTGCATACATGCACACGTGCATATTAAATTCTGATATTTATGGGTTCAGGCCCAGGAGTTCAGTTTTTATTCCATAGTAAGGATTTTTTCAATGTAATGTGTTGGAAATTTTCACTGTCCTTCTTTAAGGATCATTTTTAAGTCTTCTATATGGTTTGATAAGAATTAAATGCATTGGTAATATGGCAAATGCTATACAGAAGTGACTGAGTAGCACAAAACCGGAAAGAATCCCTGGCTTTATCAGTCTGACTGAGTTAAACTAAGCACATATCTGGCACCACATAGAACAATCAAGGAGATGTGATGAAAAAAAGGTATATTCAAACACCTTTGAGGCTGAGTGCCAATGCTTTTGTGAGTAACATAGTTTCAGTATTGCATCCTCAGTAATAAAGCTGAGGTGATTTTTAAAAAGAATCAAACCAGTATTTTATCAAATGTCTTACAAATTGTACACTGAAAGCAAATCAAACTCTCCTGTCATTCCTTTGAAATCAGCCAGTGTGATGCCAGGGGAATATATTTCCTAAGTGTTTTTGTTACAAATTATTCTCACTGTCTCCACATTTTCTAAGATTCCCTCTACGCATAAATATTTGACAATGGATTACTTACTATAACAATAATGATAATGTTATATTATAGCCTGAATAAATGTTGTAAATTATTTGCTTGATCTTTAGTAGTGGGCTGTACTTCTTCTCCATAATCATGGGTTTTAATATGATGAAGAGAAACAGCCTCTCTTTCTGAAGAAGGTAGCTAGCTATTCCAAAAACTACATATATGATGTGCTATTTTCACTGTTTTCATTGAGGATCATAAATATTCTGGAAGATGGCACTGTACACACTTGCCTGTGACACTGTATATTTTTTGCTGATTGAGTCTAGATAGCTAGTCTTGCTGTAAACCCATACATGTAATGCCATGGTTTGGTATTGACTGAGTAGTATTAAAAAGAAAGAGACCTATACTTTAAGTGAATTATTACAGAAATAATTCTGAATACACTTTAGCTATTTTTTAAATCTGTGATAGACAGCTCTTAGAATGTAACAGTGACATACACCCAAGAAAGCACTCCTTTCCAGTGTCTTGTCTTCTTTTGTTGCAGAAAAATCTTAACTAGAAAAGTGATCATAGTACAGCATGAGAAATGAGGGCTCTATATCTTCAGGAAAATAATTCATATTGGATTAGATAGCAGTGGGTAAATTACAAAATGGTACAAGTAGTCTTTATCCTTCAGTTTTCAGAGGACTTTTCCAGAATTTCTTTGAGACAAACTGAGTTATCTCTCAATGTTCCCCTGTAGCTGTCTAGCACTACTGTAGAAAGTGTGCTGAATGATGCAGGTATCAAAAGTAAAAGTAACCCTAGTTATGCAGAGACAAGTTTTATTGCTTAAGTACCATAATTGCTTAGTACAAAGAAAAATAGCTGGCAAACAGAAAGTCAGGCAGGGAGCTCTTCTCACAACTGCTAAGGGAAAGATGCCAGCTTTGGACTCATTAAGCATATTTATTAATTACCACACAACTGCATTAAAGGAAAATTAAGACTGCAAAGTAAAGCAATGAAAAGTTAAGAAGTGCCAAAATTAAAGTGGTATGTGCACTCTTAATTCATCCCTTGTGTGTGTGTGCCTTAATTACATGATCACACGCTATATATTTTCCACTAGAACCCAGCTTCATTCAGTGCTCATGGCTCAGCTGCTGATTCTCTAATGACTGTCTTCAAACTGATATTTTTTAAATTTTTTTTTAACGTTCTGGTTTTTTAACACATTCCATGTGAAAACATGTTTTTCCCATGTATTTGAAAATGTAAGACTCTGGCACAAAGGGTATCTCTCTCTATCTGAAACCTTTCTTTGCCCAGTTTTAAAGATGAGTTCCTATACTAAGTGAAGATATGTATTTCTTCTGTGATAGATATATAAATCTTCCAGAAGCAAACATTACTTTCTGCTGGAGATACATTTCTTTTTAAAAATGTTAAAGACTTCAGCCTGAACTGTTAACATTTGGAAAATGTTAGAATTCACAAACCCATCATGAAATGAGGTGATAGACTTAATTAATGCCAGCACTTCCAACCATATGAAAATGATCTACTTCAAAACAGGTAAAATTAAATGGAAGCATTTTTAGGTAAGGCAGTAAGCCAGTATATCACCTTATTAACAACATTGTATCAAAAAGTATATGTGGTTTCCACAGAGTGTGGACAAATACTTGGAAAACGTATCCTTCAGGATCTGTTTAACAGTTAAAATATACAGGGACCAAGAAAACAATTTAATTAAAAATATTCTGGGAGAGCATTGGTTTGGAGAAAACTGTATTTTCTTGTCCTGCTCTTACCCTTTCCCAGAGCTGTACTTCAGATTCATGCACTCTTGCCTTTTTTCTTCAACTAGAGCAGTCTCCCACTTTTGCTACCTCTTTGCTTTGTGGCTCTGTGTTTCCCCGGCCAACAGTGTAACCTGTGTATAGCCAGAGCAGACTCCAGAGGGATCGTGCCTTTCACCCAGAATTTTTTGAGGCTGAGGGATGGCAAACAACAGGTGCCAGGGTGCAGTCCTAGTGAAATAATATTCATGCGTGGACAGAAAATGTAGGATGTTCTACTGTTTCCTTTCAGATTCCTACCACTAGATGGCAAACAACAGGTTTTCCTAAGAAATGAAGGGGAGTACAACCATCTGAGTGACCTACTGCTTTTCTCTAACCAGTTATATATTTTATTTCCAGTAAATTTTGTTGAAACTTCTTGACCACTGAAAAATTGATTAGATGCTTATCTCTGCTTTTATATAAACAAATCCTCCCATCCTAAACCCAATGTATTTTGACCTACACATAGAACCTAATCATAGAATAATGCATTCCACATACTTTACAGTGACACTAGATCTCTAGTTAAAGGTACTTGGAGAGAGTTATCAGCTATATGAAGGTAATTTGAGAGGAGCATCCTGAAGATCAGCAGAACAAAAAGAATTACAAGGAAAATGTGACCTTTTGATTTTATACATCTTGACTGAACAAGTAGCAAATAGGGGAAAAAAATTCTACAATTTAAGACCACTTGATATTTGCAATGTATGCCACAGAATTCAAGTTGTTCTTTACAGGTGATGATACAAAATTAATTTAAGGGTGGTAAAAATAGCTGAGGAAAGGATTAGGATCAGGAAGACCAGGAGTGGTGTTAACTGGACTGCAAATTTTCCAAGGTTGTGGGAGAGGTTTCAATGATAAACCATTTAACATTGAACCAGTAATGTTCTCAAGAATATTCTGTCACCCTGTGTTAGCATAGAGAAGGAGAGGTACATCTTACAGAGCTTTCTTCAGTATGCTAATGTGAGAATCTTTTTTTACCTTGCATAAAGTAATAGTCTGAAGCATGTTCCATGAGGAAATTGTGTTTATTTGACTCTTCTTTTGTACCAGTTTAATTGCAAATTAGAAGAGTTTCTGTTTAAAGCTCGCTCTCACTATGTATTTAACATTTCCTTCCATTATGTGCTATGCATATATTGAGTATTTCTCCTACATTGTAACAGAATGTATGTTCAATGTAGTCTAACAAATTACAGCTTTCAAGGATTTAAGTTAAAGTCACACAACACACAAGACTTTATGTGTCCACTTTCTGAGAGATGCTTGTACAAATATATGATGATAGCAAGATGGAAGGATGATAATACAGTGAGTGGGATATTTTTAAACTTTCATCTCTGACAGCAGAAGAAAGCCTGAGTTTACAAGAGAAATTACTGTTCTTATCTCTTGTGTGACTAACCACATTTCTAATTGACCACAAGGTCTGAATTCAGAACTGACTTGTGACAGTATTTGACAAGTCAGTCAAGCTCAAAATTCATGGCTGATACAAAGCAACCTCCTCCCCTTTTCCACACCTTTTTAGAACTTTCATCTTCATGCCCTCAAGTGGATACTAATTGTTACTGCATTTGTAAGGCAAAAAAATGTGTTGTAAAATTGTATAGAATTGATCCCCTGCAAGATCCCCTGCACTGCTTCTTAACAGCTTTTTCTTTGAGAAAACTTCATTAGCATAAGCCCCCTGAACTGGAGGGCAATTCTAGTGCAATAAGCAAAATTCTCTAAGTCTTCCTAGACAGGCTTTTCATGACAAAGTAACATTTTATTCAGTAATAACTTGTTTTGTAAGATGTTTTCTCAAGGTAGGGAGAGCTTAGGTTTTGAGTTTTAATAGCTTGTGAGAAAAAGTCTTCAACACACTGAAGAAGAAATTGCAACATAAGAATAAGGTTCGCTGAGTTCTTTTAAAATTGGGACACAGTGAAACAGGCTGCCTCACTAAGATACTCAAAGAGTGGAACTTGTAACTACGATCAACAGTCCACAGATCTCTCATGAAGCATCAAGTCCAGGTTTCCAAATGTGAATTTTTGTCAATGCTTTTTGTTTAACTTCTGACACTTCTGTACATTTCATTTTCCACCATTCCTTCTAACCAACCTCAAAAAGAATGTATCTTTCTGTTATAAGTCAAAGTAGATTAAAATAGCCACTGCAAACTTAATTATAGGGAAAAATGATAGTATTTGATGAAAAAAAAAAAAAAAAAAAAAAAGTCAAACTTCCACATTCACCCAAATGCTTAGCTAAGCATTTCTAATGCACATAGAAAATCATATGGGATATTCATATTCTAATCTATGGAGTACAGAAATTTCTTTCACATTTATCCTAAATTAGTGCTAAACAAATACTATTTTTCAGTAATGTAATATAATATAAAATAAGAAATAAGAAAGTTACGTGATGCTGGTTTTGTATGTGTGCTATATAACAGATTTTCTGATTTGGCTGCTTTCTTCTAATACTCTGAATTAAGACTTAACAAGTTACTCTCAATGCATATGCTTAATATAGACAGAGTTCATTGTTTCCATTAACGTTCCTGGAAGTAAACTCCCTGACCAGAGTATTAACGGAGAGCAATGATAAAGTGATGCTAATTGAGCCAAAGAGAATACAGTGAGACATAACCTCAGCTTGTTCACATCAGCATAGAACTTTTGCAGTCAATAGAGTAATATCAATTAATTTTGATGTATTATCAGAATTTAATTAAGATTATGAGAATTACTAGCTAATAATACCATTTAATCATCAATCATGTAACACTTGGTACCTACACTTGTAAATAACTTTCTAGTGATGTAGGTGGAAAGTTTCACCAACTGTGCTGTTTCTTCTTTTATTTCCACACAGAAAAGCATACTATATGGTTCAGCTTTTCTCTCTTTCAAAAAGTGCTTTTAGGCTGAAGTTCTCTTGTAGATGTCAAAGGTAAGCACAGAACTCAAATGGGTCTTTATCTGATGTTTCAGATGAAGCAACTCCACTATGAGGTCTATGGATTTTGAAGCTTGCAGTCCCCACAAAAGTGGTCAACAACAGCTTGCACCACAGAGTACAAAGCTTCTGCTTTTATTTTTCATACACCTTTCAAACTAGCTAAAACTTCAGCAGCTCAGAATGAATGAGACTCAGACTGTGAAGTGCTCCTTAGAAACTTGTGATCAACGACTTAAGGTTGGTTTTGTGCTGGCCCTGGTTCCTTATGTACTGTTTTTCTGCATTACTGTCAGACACACAGAAAAGTGGCATTATTTGTAAGAGGATGTCATCCTTGAGCATGGCTGTGTTGCATTTTCAGGGGCTGCAGACCTGTACTGCTGCAGAGCCATGCAGGATTTGCTGTAAACAAAGCATTTTAGTTCAGAGTGCCTGGGGACATTTCTCCCTGCAACAGAAGGATGTGAGGTGGAATATTCCAGATATTCAGCTTATGTGATAAGGAGAGCTCTACATGTTTATCACAGCCATGCCAATTTAATCAAAACTGCAAGTGTCCGAAAAGTTTGGAGGTTTTGCCTTTCTAATTTAATGACCAAAACACTCATTGATTCTACCCAGTAACTAAAGAAACAAAAACCACACCTAAGCATACATTGCATCTTGCATTAGGCATCATTTTATGCCTTTACATGAATGCCATTTGGAGGATGTTAAAGCTATTCCAGAATGTGTGTGTTTCCTGAGAAAGGGCATCCCAGTGATGCATTAATATATAGTCCGATTCATGTTGAATCAATGAAGTAATTTAACTGTTGTGACTCTGTGGCCGGTGATGCATAAATCAAAAGATGGGGCCTCACAACATTCATGCTCATACTCTGTCAACATGATCACTGCTTCATTCCCTTTACTTACTGTCATCACTTTCGGGACTGTTGTGATGGTTTGCCTATTACAACTACACAGAAAGGGTTTTTGCCTAAAAATAGTCCTCTCCAGACCACAACACATCACATCATCAGTTTCTGACTGAGAAAATGCCCGCATTCATAGGTTACGGTTTGTTGATTTTAGCCAGTTACTGGTAATTCTGCTGGTTTGGCAATTGGTTGTCAGCACTGAAAGGTTTGCAGTGCAGAAGGCTGTGCAACTTTGTTCAAGCTGTGTCTTGATGAGATGAATTCTAATGAATCCCTCCTCTACACGCTGAAGCTTAATCCCTATTCAGAAGGGATTAGTATTTAAATTTATCACAGAATCAAGAGTGATTAGTGGTCTATCACGTACAGTATATCACAGAATATTCACTGAAAATCTTGGGATGTTGCTCGTTTATTTCTCAATTTTTATTATATTCCTATATTGAGCAAGGTGATAGTTCTGGCTGTTGTAATTTGCCACTAGAAATCAGTGATTAAAATGTTGCTTGGAGCTGGTAGGGAAAACTTCAAGTGCAGCTGCACTAAGGGACAATTTGCAGCTGTATGCAAATGACAAGAAAAGTTCTTCTTCTCCTGGGGGAAGGTCAGTATGAATTCTGATTGGGTGCATTGGCTCAGTAGACATAGTTTTGATCCTGCATGTCTAAAGAAGTTTCTAATGGGACATTTGATCACAAATATGCACCACAGTGGAAAGCTTGTAACACAGTATTTGACTGAAGAAGACTTGCAGATGCAGGCCACAGATAGTAAATACAAACACTCTTAAAGTTCCTTTCTTATTAAAATGAAGCTAGGTTCCTTTCAAAACTTAGATGATGTTGAGTCTTCTGAGGGATTATATAGAACTAGTTTTGAGAAAACAGGAAGAGTAGTACAACTATATAAGTACACCACCAATCATTTTAGACTAGCATTGGTAGCAGCTGTGAATTATATGAATACCACTTCTTAAGTGCAATTTCAGCAGAGAAGTCTGTGTTGACTAATGACCTGGTAGTGGTCTACAAGATTCTGTATTTCAAGAGCACCTTTGTGTCCAGTTTTCCTCCCTGGTCTGTGTAAAGGAAAAAATAGGAAAAGTGTTCAGATCATCTCATGGTGATAGAGGCTAAGGAGCACAAATAAGAGCAATATTTTTCCCAATTCTCTTAAAAATGTAAAAGTATCCCATTTTCTGGAATAATTTTTGCAAGTTTTTCAATTTATCTCCTGATTCAAAGACCACTGAAATCAATGGAAGTACTTTCTTGATCTCAGGGTAGTGTGGGGTTTGGTTCTTCAGAAGGCTGAATGAGAAACAGAGCAGGTAACATTTGCAGGCCAGAAAAAATTATAAAGAACCTGATTATTGAGTAGATCGCTGGATGTAAAAAAATAAATCATATTGTGTGTTTATGAGACAGGAGCTCAGTTTTTATTACTTGTGTGTTGATACCATTAAAGATTTGATCTCCAATCAATCTTCTGCAGTACCAGCATGTATGTAATCAGTCTGATCATGGAGGAATCCAGCACCTACTTTAGGGATATATGAAAGATTTGATTTTAAATATTAAGTCTGAGAAAGGAATTTTAAGGCAGGGCCTGCAAGCATTAATTGTTGTCTATTCCCACTTCAGATGGAAGTTCTTATATCTCAGTAATGTGATATTACTCTGTGATTTCTTATATATATCTTGGGTCCGTGATGTTTCCTAAACTCAGATGTTAGGAGAATATGACTTTCTCTTAAATTAAATGTAGGTCATGGTTAAAATGAACAGCTAGTTTATGTACAGAGAGGAAAATTATGTTCTCTGTACCCAGAGTCAGTCTCTTGGATGGTGTAAATTAGGTTATATCAGCTGAGTATCAGTATCACCACCTGGCAATACCATCTCTGCAAACAGTTGATTTTGAAAAAAATGAAGAACTGAAGAAAACAGGACAAACAAGCAAATTGGAAGCCATAAAAAGGATGAGAGAAGTTATAGGACATGTTCTAGTTCTATTATAACTAATCATGTTCTATCAGCTGGTCACAATGAAACCAAAGTCAGGTAAGTAAGAATTCTTACCCTTCAAGAGTAAAGACAGTTTGAATGAGCCTCAGTGAAGAAAATAAAGAATTGAATCACTTAAAGTGACTGGTTTTACTGTGGACAAAGATATGGGCCACCTATCCAGGGAAAGTGAGCTATGTGTTTGGACACTGGAAAACAATACAGTTCAAAAAGACAATGTAACTCACTAGTGTTGATTGCCAGCATCTTCATGAAACCTAGCTGGGACAGAAAGTTATCTCAAAATACACATCAGTGACAAGATTGTGTTCTTCTGTTTCAAATGAACAGATTAGGAGACCTAGCAAGTAGTGAGGATGAACACAGGAAGAAACTTATAGCAAAAGATTGGGAGGAAGCTCCTGGTAAGCAGTGAGGTAGGGTATGGTGAACAAAAGATGAAGATCTCTAATTCATCCTTGAAACCTGCTTTTTGAGCACAGGGTAGGCATCTGGATAAAACTTTCACTAGTCAGATCACATAGCAGCTTCATGCTTCTCACTGGAGGCTCATACCTGGTGAAATACCTTCTCAGTGCATGTTGAACTGCTGTTTTATAAAACATGAAAAATAACTTGCTGTACTGTGTGCCCTCAAAGCATCCTTGTCCAGGCAGAGTGTATCAAAGAATCTCCTCTCTTCTTCTGCACCCATTTTATTCTGATTTCTAAAGCTTCTGAGCACAAAAACTTGCAACCGGTTAATACTTATAGGGATTTAGCAAACCCCTTTGTTAGGTAATTATTGAGTAATTTTGATAGCTGGAGTAAGTATAGTTAAAAAGGCGAGGGAACAAAGAAAAGCTTATAGCAAGGTGTCTTCTATTTCTCTTTTATTTCTCAAAATAAGACAAAACGTTATTTTATATTATATCAGAGAGTTAAAACAGTAGCTGATGCATGACATCCTTTGAATGAGAGATCATGGTAAGAAATAGCAAAGTCAAAATCTGCAGTCTTTTTTCTCATCCAATCAGAAAGTTTAGCCCAGTACTGAGTTCTTACATTCACATTGTTTAAGCAGAAATCTCATTCATTGCACAAGGTATACTGACTGCCTTACAGCTGCCTCACATTATTTGGAGTATGATACCCCCCAGGTCTTGGGTATGTTGCAGACTATTGGTGCTGCAGCTGGCTGTGCTATTGCTAGGTGTTGTGGATTATACTGTCTCTGTCTACTGACTAGGTATTAATAGAGTTTCCTCAGTAACCCACGAGTCATTAATGAGATGAGAAGATAAAATACTCCACCTGCTGCAACGTCCATGAAAACTGAATTAATGAGTAGGGAAAAAGGGAAAAGCAGTCTCAAGGCAAGTCAGATCCGCTTCTTATTTGCCTCAGCTCCTAATTATGTTGTTTGCCAGTCACTTAATTTCTTGAATTAGACCACTAGCAGACAGTCAATACAACAAAAATTATGCATTACTATGATAATTACTGTATACCATTAAAAATGTTTGTGTTCCCTACTCTGTTGCATAGTACTTAAGTACAGTAAATTACCTATTAAAATGCACATTGAAGCAAATGCATTGAGAGTTTTAGTCAGATGCAGAGAATAAGCATTGAATAGAACTGGTACACGTGTTTACAGCATTTTGTTTGTAATATGAAAAAAGAGAAATCCTTATATAGTAAGATGTTTACTTCAACAACCATAACCTTGGGCTCAAACTGTGTGACTCTAGTAAGACATGGAGAAAGATTCTCAATCATTATTGCAAACAAACTAATAATCTTATTCTTGACTTAAGAGTCAGTCCATTGATTTTCCCTGTTGTGTTCAAATGTAAATCTTATCTTATTAATGTAAATCTTAACAACATGAATCTAAACAGAATCCACAAGTAGTTTACTATGTAAGCAAGCAATCCTGTGCCCACTTTACACAGGTAAAGGTTTTCAGTATACTTTGCTCAAACTGCTGGACTACAGAGAAATCCAGTCATAGAAAATGACTGAAAAAGTAGCCACCACTCCTGTTGGCTGTAAAAGCAATGTGCTTTAGCAGCCAGGTGAATGGAAATGTAAAAACTTTTCACATTTTAAAGTCTCCCATTTAAAACTCGTTTATCAACTTCAGCTTTTTTTTAAGAGCTGCAGAGTTTTGAAGATATCATTTACAGCTGATTTTTTAAACCAACACTTGCAGTTTTCAGTGAACAGTCAGGAACTGACATCTGCAAGCGAGAGTTCTCACACTCAGTGACTGACTGCCAGCAGTCTTTCCACTTTCATTTCCATGGAAACTGGGCAAGGAAAGTTTGCAGAAAGTTTTTTTGTTTTTTTTAAATTCACCCAACCACTAAGCTTACAAGGATGTGAATTATCCCACAACACCCAGGGGAGTTCATATATGCGTAGTCTTTTTAGCAGATGAAGTCTAAAGCTTCCACAAGTTCATTGACTGGAGCTCCCTATTGTGACATTTTTACCCTTTTTGGCTTTGTTTACTGGTAAGTCTCAAAAGCTTTCATGTTTCAGTAGCTGTTTTGCTCCTTACGTGCATACTAAATAGAGGGCAGTAGAAAGATGAAGATTACTTGGGTAGAGTTTTATATCCAGTTTCTAGACTCCAGCCACCATATAGCTCATTGCAAGTGTACATGTATTCGAGCCAGTAGTTCTTTGATTTAGAATTTATTGTCATCAAAAAGAGAGCCTGCACTTACAGAGGCTCTGAATCTGTTCCTTCTTAATTCATAGCTGAGACAACTTAAGACCTGGGTCCCGATGATTTATTTATTTATCATTCAGCTAATGTTGTCATGCATCTTCACTGAACCAAATTAACTCATTCAGGATTTTACCTGAACACTAGATCCAATTTAATTCCATTTAATGTGAATGTCACCAAGTACTTTGGAAACCATTGTAAAATGGAAACATTGTAAATACCATGGTCCTCTCAATGATAAATGTTGAAACTACCAAAGCATAATATAACTGAAAGTTCCAGAAATCCATCTGTTATAACCACATGAATGTCTCTGAATCTGCTTAGTCCTGTTTAACAGGTCACACTGTTTTACTAACAAAAAAAAAATCTCCTAAAACAAAAATCAATATTATTCACTTTTTCTAGCAGTCCACAACAGTGCTGAATCTCATTAGTCTACTGTTTTCAGCAACCTAAGATATTCAAGAATTCCAGAAGTGGTGGTATTAATCAGGTGTCTGTGAATATGTTAAGATGAATAATGTAAAAAAAAAAAAAAAAAAAAAAAAAGAATCTATGATAATATTATGATGGTTCAAAATATAATGTTCAGCAATTACTTGATCATATTGCTGAATAATTAAAAAAATCCCACAAATTTATTCAAGAAAAATGTCAAAAAAAATTGTTATGAATAATTCATAATGAATAATTCATCTGTCTCTGCACTGTATAGAAATGTTCTTGCTATTCTGCACAGACATTTATACTATTTCTTTAAAGCTTTAGTTCCAGTGGCTCCAGGCAGTGTTCAGTAGCTGAATAAATTCAGGACCAGAGCAACCTGCCCATGCAAACCAGAAGACCTAATAAACAATGTTAGTTTGTGACAGCCCAATTGACATTCTCACCATGCTAGTCTGGTCTCATCACAGGTGCACAAGAGCTGTTGAATGTGCTTCTTTTTCACAGGAGTCTTCAGGGAGAGCTTCAGCCACAACTAGTTACAAGATTCCTGAGATCAAATCACCTTCTCATACACAGAAATCTTTTTAAGACACACTTCTCCCCATCTTTGACCCACGTAGCTTTTGTTTCACTCCCTGGAAGATGTGTCTCTCTCTGTATCACACGGAATCAAAATGGTCCTTAGTATACTTCCTACCTTGTGTTTCTTTTTGAGATGCCTCTGAACACCCACAGACCAGAAGTCCACCTGCCATTGTGTAACATCTTGTATGCAGTGTTTTCAAATATGGGTCTCCCACTTGCTATTAAAGCCAAATACATTCTTAAACATTTTTTGGTACAGTAGACTATGGATCTTATCTGCATCTTCTTGAGAAAGAAAAACAAGTGCATCGGCCTTACAGTTCACAGAAACATTTTTAATTTGGACTATTTATCTGATTACTCTCACGAACCTACATGTGAAGTATTTACACAATAGTGTAAAACATGCCAAGCTCTTTGTTTACAAGGACGAAGCTACTGCAGGTACTGAATGCATTAAATCCTTCTAAATGCAGAACAGGTGATAGCAGAAAACCCCAAATGTTTCCTTTCTATGCTGATTTTGATGTTTCAGTGATTATTCAGTTGTTTGAATTATATTCTATCAAGTTAAAAGTCTGGACATTTTCACTTCCATTTTCAAAAATGTAACCTGCAATGGTGTTTTTTTCTGTCAGTGTTCACTTTTATGTAAGTTTATAAGTTTATTGTGATAGCATTCAAAAGATTGTGCCTGAAAAATTCTATAACATATGGCATATATTTAACATTGCTTGTGAATTAAAAATAACAGCCTGCCATCTGCCTTTGTGAGCAGATTTTATCAAAGTCTAAATGAAAACCTCAAAGATGTGAATGTTGTCAATTAAAATATGAAACAACCAAGTTCATGATAGGGTAAAAGTGCTCAGACTTACCTTACTTGAACCTGAGTCACCAACAGCTTAGCTGACATATTCAGTTTATACATCAATAAAACATCTTATTGAGCCTCAAGAACGAGCCTTGTTCTGAGAAAATTTAATCTTCATAAGTCAGGCTATTTGATTGTTGGTTTATCAGATATGAACCGTTTGAAGAGGTGTGATCTTAGTAATTTTCACATATGCTAGTTATTTATATGAGCATTTCTATAAAACCTCATTAGATCTTTTCAGTAGCTATTAGCTAATGTATTCATAGGTTTAGCTGTAACAACAATACAGTAGCAGCAATATCTTCCCCCAGCTTTCTCTACCTATCGAAGTTAGAGCTACTATTAATGGATCATTTTTTCATTTTTATCTTCACGATGTTTTGCTTGGTTTTCTTTTGTTTTGGGTTTTTTCCAAGCATGTACAGGTTTTTCACTTCTTTAAACAAGTTAAATCTCTAAATGAAAATCCTCTTGAAAATAGAAAGTAAATAAAATAATTTTGAAGATGTTAAAATGACTGAGACTTTGAAAGAAATCTCCCTCTTACTCAAAATCACTTTTTAAAAAAAAAAAATCACTCACTAATTTCTCAAAAGATATAATGGTATTATCACTGACACTTTCTGCCCATAGCATTTGGTATTATTATGACCTTCTGGCTTTTTATTGCAACTTTTTACCTAAATTGCTTTCAGCTGGTGTACCAGGACCTGTCAAGAAAGAGTTGTTCCAAAATTTTGTTCCCACCACCTGCTGGGATGAGTTTCATCAAGAATATAATTCTAAATACATGCTGGGATGGTGTGTGATAATAAGACCAAAATCACAGAACGGCTGCAAGCCTTCCTTGGGCAACCTGGTCCAGTGTCTCGCCACCCACATAATTTTTTCCTGTTGTCTAACCTAAATCTCCCCTCTTCAAGCCTGTAGTTCCCTGGGTCTTCTTCCTTTCCATTTTTTAAAACAGGGTTATGTTTCCCCTTTTCCAGTCTGCAGGTACTTCACCAGACTGCCATGGCTTTTCAAATATGACGAAGAGTGGCTTTGCAACTTCACCCACCAGTTCATTCATGAGCTATGGATGAATCCCACCACATCCCATGGACTTACCTTCAGTTTCTTTAGGTGGTCTCAAACCTGTTCTACACCTACAGTGGGGGGATGTTCCTTTTCCCAATCTCTGCCTTTGGCTTCTGCAACCTGGAGGATGTGAGCAGAGTCCTTGCTGGTTAAGACAGAGGCAAAGTAGTCGTTGAGTATTTCGGCCTTCTCTATATCTTGGGTGACTAACTCTCCCATTTCCTTTTGGAGTGGGCCCACATTTTCCCTAATCTTCGTCTTACCATTGACATAACTATAGAAATTTTTCCTTTTTTTCCCTTTTTCCCTTTACCCTCTTGATAGATTCAGTTCTCTTTGTGCTTTTACTTTCCTAACCCGATCTCTTGCATCTCTGACTGCTTCTCTGTACTTCTCCCAGGATATCTGTGTTTGCTTACATCCTCTGTAAACTTTAATTTTACCCCTAAGTGTATCCAGGAGTTCTTTGTTCATCCCTGCTGCCTCCTGGCACTCCTGCCTGCCTTCCTCTTTGTTGGGATGCTTTGGTCCTGAGCATGCAGGTGATCCTTGAAAATGGACCAGCTTTCCTGGGCTCCCTTCCCAGCCAGACCTTTGTTCCATTCTACCCTGTGCAGCAGATCTTTGAAGACCCTGAAGTCTGCCCTTTTCATACCAAGTGCCATAAGCTTATTTTGCACTTTCCTTCCTGCCGTAAGGATCTTGTATTCTACAGTGTGATGATCACTGCAGCCTTAGTTTCCCATTAAATTTTAGATTGCTTACCAATTGTGAGAACAAGGTCTAGGAAATTTCCTTTTATGGTTGGTTCCTTTACCATTTGCAGGAGTAAGTTGTCATCAAGGTACTCCTGGAATTTCTTGGAATTCTGGTGCTTTGCTTTTTTGTCTCTCTGGCAGATGCGGGGGTGATTAAAGTCTCCCTTGAGAACCATGGTTTTTGAGTGCAAAGCAGCTCCTATCTGTCTACAGTAAGACATCATCCACTTGGTCATTCTGACTGGGTAGCCCGTAGCTGACTCCCAGTATGATATCTCTTGCCCCTGACTCCCCTTTAATCCTGACCCATTGAGTCTCTCTCAGCTCCTCATCTATCCCCAGGCAGCAATCGATGGACTCCAGCTGGTCACTGATGTAGAAGGTGAAACCCATTCCTCTTTTGCCTTTCCTGTCCTTCCTAAATAATTCCTAAAATGAAGTACTCTGATTACTGTAGAAAGTTATTTAAATACAGTGTTCAGTTTGCTGTCAGCATTTTTAATATAACTTAAATCACTTCAAAGACTATAACGAAATTAGTCTAATATAAAAGAAGTGTAAGCAAGATTTTAGGTCCTGTTTTACACAGAAGACCTAAAGTTACCCTTTTGAGCTGCACTATGAAGTAGTGAAGAACCAATTTTCACTCAACAAATGACCTACTGAACTGCATATAAAATAAGTCAAAGTGGAAAAGTAAAATCTTACAGTCTTGTTCTCTGCAACACATAGAGCAAAGATCATTTCTCAAAACATGTGTCAACAGGGAAAAACACAACTTCTTAATAAAAATTAGTTTTCTCTTTATGAAGATGCATTGGCACCAGAAAATGTATAGCAGTGAAAATCTTTGAATCAGCTGCAACAAGTTCTTCAAAAATTAAGAAGTAACTCAAAATTACTCCTCAAAGTGGAGGGGAAAATAGAGATATTAATAAATAGGAAGATTTTACATGACGTACTGCAGAAAACTCATATGGCTGTGAGAGCTGTAATTCCTCACTTATATATTGTTTTAAAATATATTTTGATAAATACACTAGATTAAATTTATTAAATATTCAAGGCCCTCCAATGCAGCATACCAATGTCCTCCCAGATACAGTGAATTTGGCTGGATGCAAACATTTACCAGGACTTTTGCAGTACATCTGAACTTCTGAATTTTTGGGTTCCTCTGGGCTGGGCTAGTTCATTCTTCAAGGTCTTGTTTTGTTCCACCAGTTAAAGAAACAAAGAAACAAACAATCAGAAGGAAAATAAAGCATACAAGTATTTTGTCATGGATCCAGTAAAGCTCTTGCACATTGCCTACAAGACGGGAACCACCAATTTTAGTGAAAGAGGAGCTTTCCAGCCTTAACAGTGGTTAATGTACAGGACTAGGAGTCAGGAGATGAGTTCACCTCCATAGTTGCCATGGATGTCCCATATGACTCCATACTCATTTCTGCATATGATACTCAGATTTAGCATTGACTCAGATGGAAGTAGAAGAGGCTTCTAATTGTGTTATTCTACCTCTCATTTGGAAAACAGGCATCCTCTCTGATCCCCTAGAATAGACTGTGATCCTCATAACCACCCTCAAATGGCAGAAAAACAAAATAAGCTGAAAAGTAGGGATTTGATACCTAAATGTTTCTAGAAAAGATAGATAGGATACATTTTCATGTATAAAATTTCTATTTCATCCTACAGAGGCCTAAAAAGATAAAAAGCTTTTAATAAATAGTGGCACTGCTTTTACCTCCCAGTAAACTATCTTAATGATTTCTTCCGCATTTGCTTTCAAATATCATGCTTGGTCTGATTCTCAGTGTTTCTTCTACTTAACTACATTGAAAACAATATGTATTCTCCAGACATATCTGCCAGAAAAAAAGTAAAAACATCTGTAAACCAGAAAGTATTTTACCTGGAAGTTCTCTCCCTCCTCTCTTTGTTCCTTACTATTTGCTGAGAAATTGGCAGTCTAATTTTTCTCCTATTCTTCATTGCAAAAGTTTGATGTCTCCTTCAGTTGCATACTTTCAACTTAAGAAACTCTGTCTTTTGGGCTCATCGAAATTTCCGTATATACATACATGTCAGAGGCCAATTTAAAAAAACATATCAGCTTGATCAGTCCTCCCAAGCCTGGGCTCCATAGGCAAAGTTTTGGTGGTAAAGGATTAATTGGAGTAATACTATGGACCTGTATAAAGCAGCAGCATCAGCTGTGTGCAATAAAAAGTCCTCACCAATGGGTGCTTAAAAGTGGTCCATTTTCTTTTTTGTCCCCAAAAGGAAAAATAACTATTACAGCATTTATGAATGGTTCAGATGGAGGTGTCGGGTTTTTTGTTTTATGATTCTTTTTTGTGGTACATTTTTCAGAATGTGGTTACTTTTCATAAAGTCTTCACTAACGGTATGAAAAAAAAGCAACCATTCACAAGCATGTTTTCAAACCCCACTGAAATTTGAATTCTTTGTATTAATCGCTGCTTGCATATTTGCTCCAATTTAGATAATCATGGAAAAAATATGCACAAAAGGAGTTCTAACTTATAGTGCATCTCTAGTTATAAGATAAAAATTAACAATTTTTAAAATAGCAAAATATCAGAAAGAACCAGAATAAAGCAGCTTTGGCACTGAGAAACAGAAGGCTTCATTTTCACCACCAGTGGTTTCTAGGAACATATCTGTCCAAAAAAAAACCCCAAGGAATGATCAAATTGAAAAGATCTTGGATTATCAGTAAGAGTGTGTCTCAAGCTCCATAAGCTCTCAGGCTCTGTGCTAACATCTCCATTTCCTTGTTAACTGTGTGAGCTAGTAGATGCCATTGAGAAGTGGGCTTTTTAGTGGTCTGCTGAAAATTTCAGCCTACCATCTGTGATGTAAACAATAGATGATTAAACTAGGAAATACTTTTCAGGTTCATAGTGAATTGAATCCTGTTGCCTATTAACACAAACAAGTAGACATAACTACACTCCTTATAATTAAAAAGTAAGTGAAAAACACTGAGAAAAGAAAAATCTCAAAGAATGAGTCCTCAGTAGATGGTGTTTCATCTTACTTTGTCTAGACATTGCTGACTATTAAAAATTATACACAAGTGCTAAATCCCAAAAGGTGGGTCACTATCATGTGAGGAATATCAGATGGTCCCTGTTCCTCAAAGACCCTGGACCCAGTTTATCAGTATAATCCGTATTATTCCATAAGTAATGATTTAGCTACTCCTTCCAACCTTCCATCTACAATTATCTGTTCTTTAAAGTAATGTTTAGAATTTGTCTGGAAAAGGATGTATGTTTCTCATTAAGTGAAAACAAAATTTTAAAAGTTAAATAAAAAATTATCCTGTAGTTACCTTCTGAAATGGACATGTTAGCACCTACAGATCTTGACTCCTTCTTTAGCTAACGACTGAGAAAGTGAAAACCCAGAATGTCATTTAACCAGTGCCAGGCCATAAAATCTGCTTCACAAAGCAGCACATAATGGAGATGGAGAGCACAACAGGTATGTTACTCACTTTGTTACTCACTTTGGCACTCCCAAAAACAAAAATCCAGTTTGACTGCTGCTACAACTGGGACATCAGCTGGAGATACAGCAAACCAACAGTTATCTCTAATCCCACTCATTCTATTTGCCTGGCAGTGCCTCTGCTTACTCTATAGCAAAAGTAGCTCCAACCTTGCATCTGCCTCTTTGAGACGGGGTAGTTTTCTCTCCAAAACTGAAAAGCCCTGACCTTACCATGTATCTCAATCATGAAAAACTTTACATTCAGGTATATTAGTGTAACAGTAAATGACAGTTTAGTAACATGCTATAAAAAAAAAAAAAAAAAAAAACAAAATTTAAAATGTTGTCATTTTAGCAGTTTTCAAGAAAATGAGAATTATTCACTTTTCCTCTCACAGTCTCATTTTTTGTAGCAATCAGTGAATTGTTTAAATTTTTTTAATTGTTATTATTACTAATTTACATTTTTTAGGAGGATATGTTTCTTGTCAGAATTTTTTCATAGCATTCTACTAATACACAAAGAAAGGCTTTGGGTTCAATAAGAGAATAAACCAGTAAAACCTAACTTTCTGTCTGTGTAAGAACTGCAGCCTTCCAAAGTAGCAGAAGATTTTTTTTAAATGCAAGGCATATTATTATTAATAATTATTGTATCATTATTATTATTGTTGTTGTTATTATTTTTTATTTTAAATTGTTATTTTTAATTTTTAATTATTAGTAGTACTAATATTGTTGTTGTTATTAAAAAGTGAGCCTAATTTCTGGCAGTGCTAATTATTGCCAGCTGTGTCTATGTGCACATTCTTTACTAGATTCATTTTAAATATTAGGGGAAAATGACATCAATTTTTTTTATCCTAATGTTATGTACCTTTATAGTGTTAATGACTACCCGGGTAGCTTCAGTTAGGGAATGGATCTTCCTATACATTTCGAAACAGATAAATGGGACCTGCCTTTCATTGTGAGTGACCTCTAATGCTTCCCAAATCTTGTACAGGAGGCAGAAAACTCCTGGATCCATGTTCCTCTTTCTGTGAATGATTGATTGAAATCACAACATACAGACAGTCGTCCCACCTCTCAGTATCTTTACAGAGTTGGCCTTTACAGAGTGGCCCTGAAATACTTTTCAATATAAGGTATGCTATGACCCAGGTGAAGTTCAGCAACCACACAGAAAATCCAATGGCAGCTGTGAGACTCCAGACTGGAAAAGGAAAAGGTTTTAGCTAAGAAAATGTGGGAAATCATCACTCTTGTCCCTACCGAAGAAGGTCTCAAGAAGCAGAGCAGTGTGACCTGGGATTCGGGCAGGGTTTGGCAGCTAGAAAAAAAGCTAAGCTCTTTTGTTTCATCTTTGAAGATGCCTGTGGGGTCCTAGCACAATACTGGAGTGAGTGAGGGCTGCCAGGTGTTGCTGACAAAACTGGGCTTCCAAAATGGCAAACCCCCATGCAGCAGCACCCTTGCCACATGCCTGGAGCCACCCCAGCCAGGCAGCTGATGTGCCAGGTTCCAAACAAAGGGAACCAAGAGGCCAAAAATGCACAGCCTGACAACCATGGGCAGAAGGCAGATGCCAGCAATCCAAGAATGACAATAATAAAACATCTGGAGCTCAAGCCTCAAGACAAACTGCATTAAAAAGGAAGGAAAGAGAATAATCCCAACAGCACAGTAAATATATACTGAAAGACAAAGATATCATGAAATTCCAGAACTCCTACAGAGACACAGTAACATAAACCACTCTGTCATTGCCTTCTCTTGGTGTAGTGTATTATTAGTTATAAGGCAATAGCCTGTTTTTCTTGTGCCTGTTCTCTGTAGTTTACCTGGGGGAATAAATGGGATTTTTTTGGATCTGTACACAGTGGTATTGCAAAGGGACTTCTGAGAAGATTCATGTTGCTTTAAACCCTGTGGCCAATGTGAAACAAATAGTTTGTGATTAAGAGATCACATCCTAGCAACAGTGACAGATGTCATTGGGGTTTGACTCAATAAAGTGTTCTCTCTTTGAGGCAAAGTTTCCATTAAAAGATACATCTAAGTGTTTCTTCCCTAGAGGATTACAGTGTTAAGTAGGTTTTAGGTTGCAGTTTTACCTGTATTTATTTCCCACAAAAATCTGCCCAACATATTATTTTTCCTTTGAGTCAGATTAAAACATTATATTGATCAGGAAGTATCAGGGGTTTTTTGAAGGGAATAAGATCCTTTTTTTACAAGTAGTCTTAAAATACCATTTAGTTTTTCAGATGTTTAGCAGTGGTAAACCTACCACAAGTTGCTCCAATAAAAATGTAAACCAAGGGTTTGAACAAGTCTAAGAATTCATTATTTCTCTTCTGAACATCTATCACAACAGCTAATGGGATGGCATAAGTAATCACCATTTTATGCAATTTTTTTCAAGATTAGTTCAAATCCACAGAAATCAATGGGATGCTGTAGCAGGACCAATGTAATTCATTTGCTGTATAATTCAGTATACTTCAGCCCTTATTCTTGGCATGATATTTAAATTCTGCATCTTTTTTGTGCATGTCTGAGGTCCTGCTACAGCAATCTTGGACTGTGCTAAGACAAGAGAAGAAAAAGAATAAAGATTTGATGTGGGATTAAGTGAACTGGGATTTTGTATTACGGGCGATATTATAGAAGGAATATTTTCCTGCTGAACATGTGTTCCAGAAAAGATGCAAGACATACTGGGATTTTCTTTGGGCACTGAAGATTTCTGGACTTGTAACCCATATATATACAAAGTACCAGAAATAATTCTTGTGTGAGAGACATGTAAATTCCTTCAATAGAAGGAAAGTTAGGACCTAGTGGTGTACAGTTTCACAGAGACAAATGTAACCCATTGATGATGCTGGAAGAAAAGAGATCCTTATGTCTCCTTAACTGTTGTTTTTTAATTAAAACTGAGTCTAAAAGATTTCTCCTCCTAGAAGTATTATAAGGAGTTGAAAATTCTAGGTTAGTTCCTAGACAAAACTTGTGCTTTATCAATGTGAAAAATTATCAGCCAGCACAAGAATAAATCAACTATCAAAAGTTCTTCCCAGAAGTATATTTGCTTACTTGATGCTGTTGGTGTACATAGACAGCCAAAATCTAACCTCCAGAAATTATGTTGATGTATACTACAGTGTGAAATTGTAAAATAACTTTGTGGAGAGAGCTCTAAAGCCTGTTTCTAGTTTGTTGCACTGGTGATGTTCCCTGAATTTTTTTTTCCTTACGGTCATAATGGTCATAGCCCTGTAGCTCTTATTTGTTTTGTGTGCCCACCAAGGGCTGACAGATGACCTTGCAGTGCTATCAGACCCATTCAACACATTAAGACATTGAAAATATGCCTTGTTTAAACAAAAACAGATTATAACACAAATATGATGTAATATCTTTGAAAGCTAAAATATATTCAAGAGTAATTCAACACAAACCTGTTACAAAATATTATGTTTGCATCCCTTTAAAATTCACCAATAAGCTATCATTACTGCTATTTCATGATGAAATAGTTATAAGGCAATAGCCAGGATGATGAAAACAGAGCAATAGGAAGTTTTTACAGAAATATTTGCTGTGGGTTTTACAAATGTGACTTTAGAGTAACAGTAGAATATTCCTGTGCTCTGTGATTGGTGTCTAGCTTCGAGTGCCAAAAGAAATATATAACTGAAAGGAAAGACAAATATGGTGCATTTCAGTCAAGCCACAATGCAGAATTGATTTATTACAGAACACAGAAAAAATTGCAATAGATGATGATCAGGTAAGATTCGTACAGTACACTTGAGATTTTTGAATTTGTTTTCCTGTCTAGAGAGCTCCCGTGTGGAGGAAGCATAGGTTCTGACCTATGTCTTAGCCAAAAGAGGAAGTGAAAGGAGTCTCCTTTGAGCGTTGTTGAAGTATTTCTCTATTGTAAGGCAGTGAAATTTTGGTATTTGCCAAAAAATGTCAAAGACTGACTTCCTTGAACCAAACACCTAAGCTAATCTGATGCAGGGGTATATGATGACAGCAGGAAAGGAATGAGGAGGAACTCATCAGAAGGTCAATGAACTTTGTACTCACTCCTAACAGCTTGGTTCTCAAGGTTATATATATAATAGGAATAAATGTATACTATATAGACAGGTTGAGCAGCTGCAATGCTCTTTGCATGCCTTACTGCCCACCAGTTCATGAAGTCACAATGTATTTGACTTTAAAGGGAGCCATTTGCTCTGAACCTGCTAACTGCAGACAGTGGTATTCTTCATGGCTTGGCTTCATGAACGAAGATTTGAGAAGGGCTCTCCCCACCCTTGCTTCAAGCACACTGATGACAGATAAGGTTAATGTGGGACACCCAAGTGCAGTTGGAAAAGGTACAGCAGAAATTCTCCTGTGAGGGAACAGCCAAGGCATGGTTCTTTCTGCGCTGTCTTTTCTCCTCGAGACTGATTCTACGTGTGTTCCCAAAGGAGGCAGCAGTTCTATGGATGGTGTCTCCATGTCTCCCATCTGGAGGCCAGAGTGGAGCACTGATGGCAGTCAGTATGGCCAAAGGTGAGGGATTGTTTCAGGGAGTCCTTGTATCTCCTCTCTGGGGCTCCTCTGTTGCAGCAGCCAGTGGGAAGTTCACCACAGAGCACAATCTTAGGGTGTCAGTGATCCTCCATTCTGAAGATGTGCCCTGCCCGGCATAGCTGCATCCTCAGTATCATGGCCTCCACACTGGTGACCCCTGCCTGTTTAAGGACAGAAACATTGGTCACAGAATCAGTCCCATGAATGTTTAGGATTGTACAGAGGCAGCACTGATGGAGGTGTTTAAGGAGTCGTATGTGGTGGCAGTAGATGACCCATGATCCAGACACATATAAAAGAATAGACAGTACAATGGTTCTGTAGACACTGATCTTTGTACTTTTCATCAGGTGTTTATTGCTCCAGACTCTTTTATGAAGTCTTCTGAATGCTCTGCATGTCTTTGCTAATCTGTTGTCTATCTCTTTGTTGATCTTGGTGTCCAAGGAAATAATGCATCCCAGAGAGCTGAGCTGCTGGATTGACTTAAGCTCTGATTCACCTATGGTGATGTGGGGATGACGGAAGTCTTCCTGTGGTGCAGGCTGGTAAAGAACTTCTGTCTTCTTCAAGCTGACTTCCAGCCCCAAAAGATCTGCAGCCTCTGCAAAGCAGGATGTTATGCACTGCAGAGCTGCTTCTGTATGAGCAACGAGGTCAGCATCATCAGCAAAAAACATCTCTGGGACATGGTGATTTAGGGTCTTGGTGTGGGCCTTCAGTCACCTTAGGTTGGATGGGCTCCCATCAGTACCATGTTGGATGTAAATGCCATTTTCTTCATCAAGGTCTGCCATGGCCCTTTGGAGCATCATGCTGAAGAAGATTGTGAATAGAGTGGGTGCAAGAATGCAGCCTTGTTTCACACCATTGATTATTATTTCACACCATTGAAGTCTAGCTTGAAGGTTTATCTGAAACCGCTTCTCACTGTACCTTTTTGAAGATCGTTAACTTTGAGCCTCCTCCTTGGGATGCCACCACTCTTAGGTCTGGGGTTAAAGTAGAGAGTAAGTTTGCATCTCACAAGGCAATGGTCTGTATGACATTCTGCACTGGGCATCGCTCGGGTATGATGGATATAACCAACATTTCTCTGGTGCACTGAGACATAGTCAGTGAGGTGCCAGTGCTTGGATCGAGGATGCATCCAGGCTTTCTTCAGGCTGTCTTTCTGCTGGAAGATAGTGTTGATGATGGTGAGTTGCTGCTCAGCACACAACTGTAGCAGGAGGCGTCCATTGTCATTACAGTTTCCAACACCATGCTTGCAGAGTACTCCTTTCCAGGTTTCATAGTTCTTTCCTACTCTGGCGTTGAAGTCACCAAGGATTATGATCTTTTCACCTGCAGGAACCTTTCTGGTGAGGTGATGCAAGTCAGTGTAGAATTTGACTTTTTCTGCATGGTCAGCTTGGAGGGTTGGGGCATATATACTGAGAAGAACATGTTGCTTGTTTTGTAGTGAGAGGTATAATGAAATAATGTAATCAGAATGACCTGTCAGCAAACTTTCAAGTTTGGAGGCAATGGAGTTTTTAATCATGAAGCTAACTCCTAAAAGGTGTCTTTCAGTTTTGGGTTTGCCTGACCACTAGAGTGTGTACCCGGCACCATGTTCTTTAAGACTGCCTTCCTCATGAACATGAACTTCACTGAGAGCAGTAAAGTTGATGCTAACTCATGACAGTTTGTGGTCAATTAGAGCAGAATGATGCTCAGGATACCCACTGTCCGCTGTATCAAGTATGGTTCTGATGTTCCAACATGTGAGGGTCAATCTGAACACACCTTTAGAGGCAGGTGTATGCCTTTGTCTCTTTGTTTTTGTTTGACCACATCAGAAGATGCCTGTTGACCACAGCTAGCCTACTGGGTAGATGTGGAGATGAGCTTTGGTTAGGCCACTTTTTCTAGGCACTCACCATGTAGAGCAAGCCTTGAAAAAGGCTGCTTGGTCATTTAGGATACTGCAGAAGAAGAATGCCATATCTTGCCACATCAATCTCAAGCAACCAAAGTCCTGAACCACCTGCATGCAGGGTTGGGTCTGCAGCTTCCAGTGCACCTTTCACCTGCTGATTAGTTCCTTACCTGTTGCTGCAGGGCCTTTACAAGTGTGGGTTCACCCTTCTAGCCTGCATTGTGGGATTTTTAGGTGAGGCGCAGCATGCACGGAGCTGGCCCCACCCTTTACACCTGAGGTTCACCTGCTATGGCCTAGCAAGCTTGGCCGGTGACAACAAAGTCCTCAGGATGTAGCTTTAGTTAGAGTATCCTTCTTTTTGATGGATGGCCTTACAGGGCTAAATGAGCTCCATCTGCCTGAGTTTGGAGTTAGAGTTCCCCTTCTCCTAGGATGGTTGCCTGAAGGCTAGTGAGCCCATCCTGCCCATGGACACATTTTGTCTGACCCTTCAGCTGTGACCTGTCTGGTATGGGAGACCCTACTGGAGGCACCTGCCACTGCCAGCAGAGCTCCCAGCCACAGAAGAGCACACAAGCTCCTCCCCGCCGACAAGGAGGTGCCCATGGAGGGAGACCAGTGATATAAAGAAGCTATAAAGGCCTGGAGTGGAGACTAATGTGTCCATAGAAAAAATTGCAGTCTAAGGCTATGAAGGGAAATATATACATAGGCTGAAGAAATCCATATAAGAAAATCTTTTAAAGGATGAAATATGTATAGATTTATTAAAATGAAGCCTTCTATTCATCCCCACAGTCATCCTATAGACGCTGTCCAGACAAATAGAAATCTTCCTCCCTTGGTATCATACCTGTCCTTGGTACAGAAAGCTTAGGACAGGAAATGAGGAAGTACATAATAATCACCGAAATTAGGTGGGAAACTTAGGTAGCAAAATGTAATTATCTGAGAACGATTTTTTCCATAACTCTTAACTTAATGTCTCAGTGTTACATGATATGAATAGGATTTGTATGTTTTCGAACATCGACTCGTATTATTTGACTAAAGAAAACAGTCCTGTTGATCTCTACCAGTAAAAAAAATACACAGTATCCACACCATAGTCAAGGGGATCACTTTTCAGAGAGTACAAAAGAGTAATACTTTTCATAGCAATTCTGAAAGCATAGTCTTTCCAATGCCTTTTTAATACAAAACAAGCTTTAAAAACAAGGTGCTACTCATGTTTTGTGTAAGATATTTGGCCACGTTGAGGAAAAGTGTTTCTCTTCCTGAAGACAGTGTGCTGCTGATGAGGAGCTATGGTGCAGGCATGGGAATAAAATAAAGACATCCAGCAAGAAGGACAGACTGACCAGGGAATAAAGAATTTGTAACAAGGGACATCAATGACTTGTTTTAGTTTGGGATTTTCCCAGATAAAGGAAGTCTTCAGGTCATCTTATTAAGTGTAAGAGTCCAAGCTCATGAAAATTACCTCTTTAAGTGTCATAGATCAGGGCTTCTATACAAAGATGAGAGAAACATCCTGCTCATTGCACAATACTTCCCACCACATGCCTCACAGACTTGGAAATGTGGCTTTCAAACTACCTGCAGTGGTCAAATAGTCTAAGACCTAGCCAGAACTTGTCCCCCGTTTTGCTTCTGGCCTTTAAACTGTCTAAAGGAAAATAGGGAAGTTACAGATTTAGTAACAGCTGAGCCTCAGCACTGTAATGTGTTTATTCAGCCTTAGCTCAGAGAAGTGCAATTTAAGGGAGAAAGACATTTTCCCCAACAGTTTTTTCTCTTTTGAAAGGCAATGGTCCAATAAAATGGGGAATAATTTTGGTTTTATTGCAATAGCTGGACAGACTGTTCTGTAGCAAATAAGGCAGCAGTAGTAACTAATGGAAATATTGATCTAAAGGGTTTGCCTCTGTGGTTGTGGAGGCACAACACAATATGTACACAGTATTTCAGCATTTTGGTGCAATCCTGGGAAGACTGCTTCTCAAATCATATTTCCAGATTCTTTTTGTAGGGGCAAAGTAGAGATGAGCTTCTCACTTCCTATTGCGCATATAGCCAGCTGTGTACTCCATTCTTACTTTGTATTTTTCTATAGGAAATAAGAATTTAGATTTTATTTACACTCAAGTGGAAGTAATTTTACTAGAGATAATCATAGATTTTTAGTATCATTTCCCAGAATGTCTTTATTGATGACAGTAAGCAAGCAAGAAAATTTTTTCATTTTCTTCTGAAATTTCTTATGACTAAAGCTGTCCTGGTAGATCTGCAGCTCAACAATAAAGAAGCTGGAGGATGTACTTGGACAGGTTGATCAATGTGTCTTATTCTGTACACTGAAAAAGAAAATATTTGCTGCGATGCTCCAGAGTGTGTTCAGTGGCAATGGACAGCTTATCAATGAAATCAATAGACACTGAAGGTGGAAGCTCACTTATTTTCATTCAGGTCCACTGTTTTTCTATCCCTGGTTCTCTGGCTGCACTCCAAAGGACACATAAAGGAAACATTGATCTTACTGCAGTCTGTGGTTAGGTAAGAAGTCACTTTTCTTTTTTTTAACTGAAATATTTCCACAAAACAAAACAAAACAAAAAAGAAAAAAGTGAATTTTCTGTCAAAAAGTAATTGTGTTTTGTTTCATGCCATTTCCTGAGAATTTCTACGATCCTTTGCCTAGTGCGGGCTCCTTGACGATCTCAGTACTGACAGTAAAGAGGACCATAAGCAATTTTTTGATTTTGTCACAGTAATTTGTTGACATTATGAAAATATAATCCCTACTATACAGAAATCAGAGAACAGAGAATGACAGTACATTTGTAATAGTATCATCTGATTTTTAGGGATATGTATTTGATCTCTATAAACTGAGAAACTGTTTGAAAAGGCATATATTTTTTTCCTGTCATGTCCTAGTATGTGGCTCTAGGTGTTTACTTTGCTGTGCTTTATGTTTGGTTTTTTTTACCTTTTATCAATGACTTGAGGATTTTTACTGCTCTGGGTTTTGTATTTTGTTTAGGTTTTTTGTTTGTTTGCTCTTTTTGGTTAGTTGGTTGGTTTTTTTGGGCTGGTTGTCAGTAACAAGGATTTTCTGTATTGTAGCATAGCTTTCCAAACACTCACATTTCTGTATAACTGGTAAAGAAGAACATTAGGCCAAAAGCTGGTGTGGCAAAGCACTGATCACACAGAGAGACTTCAGATCTATTATTTAGAGAGGAATTCACTTCTCTGACTTGGAGTTAAATTCTTGTGTTCTCCTGTACTGCTAATTATCACCTTCTGCCCCACACATGCTAGCATAAGTGTCATGCACCTTTCCTACCACAGCACCAGGCTGAGCTCCTCCATTTGTTCACTGCTTCCTCTGAGTTCCTCACTGGCTCTGCTGGGACAGCTTCTCTTGAAAGGTTATATGTAGAAGCTCACATTATGACCTCCAACAAATACCACTAAAATTGTAAGGGACAGAAGGATAAAAGGAACAGGGAATAATGTGAGTTCAAAACAGTAGCAGAACCCTGGCATTGTTTTAAGGGAAATATGAAGAAATCAGAGCTCCCCGTACTTTCTTTGCTACTAGGACACTGGGAGTATTGCACTCCTATGTTTGCCATTTGATTCAACTAAGCGAGCTCAGACACTTAAGCTGACCATGACACTTCATTTCTACCTGTTTTGTTGCTAATAATGATGATTTATGTCACTGGTATAAAAAATGGAGGAGGTCAAAAAAGTCAAGAGCCACAGCATGTGACGCATACAGGAACTGGTGATAGCAATTCAAGTACTTTTATGTTCTTATTAATGCCAATGATTTTAGAAACAGACCTATGGGTATGAGTAAATGTGCTCCAACTCCATTTCTTTATACTTATCCATTTCATTCACAATGAGACAGCATGCCAAATTGACCTAAGTAAAGTCAATGAACCCTTGAATTTGTTCGTTGAATTTGTGGTCAAAGCTCTCCCTGAAGTACACATGCTGGATGTATCTCCTAAATTTGACTGATAAACATTAAGACTTCTTTCTTCTGAAGCAGTTGCAACTGGTTCTTCCCCCTGTTCTTTTGTTGCGTAAGAAATTGTTGTACAGAAACAAACAATTGTCCATCTGGTGTTCAGGCAAAACAAGCATCCTGTTACTCTGAAGGAGGCTGTATATTTGGTTATTTTATATATCCACTATTTATTTCATAATTAGGAAGGGTATCAGTTAATACCAAACTCTTATGGAAATTACAGTTTTTGTGCTCTGTAACTGGATCTTATCTACAAAAGTACAAGGTAAGTAAAAAGCTTTTGCTCAATTACTTAAAGAGAAGGAAAAAAACCCATCTCTTCCTCCCACTCCACACGTGTCAGTTATGCAATACTTACTATAACAAAAAGCAAAGTGAAGTTATTGCCTTGGATGCTGAGTATATCTGAGCACCATTAAAATATTGAATCATTTAAAGAACATAATCAGAATTCAACCATTCTGCTACATTATAGGCAAATAAACCTGTTTACTTTTATGTAGTTCATGGTCCAACCATTTTTACATATTCCAAATCAGTCTATCGTGCTACCACATCAAAATGTTTTACATCTCCTAGGAGCATTTTCAACAAATGTACAGAAGAAAATGCTAATGCCCCATCCCTGCAAATGTAGTATCTATTTAATGTGTTATTAATAAAACTGAGCTGGTTTTGGGTTTTTTTAAAAGATTTGTAGCACACACACAGAATCACAGAATGGTAGCCATTGGAAGGGATTTCTGGAGGTATCTAATCCAGCACCGCTGCTAAAAAATGTTCAACTAGAGAAGGTTACACAGGATGACACCGAAGGCAGTTTTTAAATACCTCCAGAGAAGGAGACTCCACAGCCTCTCTGGGAAGTCTCTTACAGTGCTCTGTCATCCTTGAAGAAGTTTTTCTTCATGTTCAGGCAGAATTTCCTGCAGTACACTTTTTGCCTGTTGCCCCTCGTCATGTCTCTGGACACCACTGGAAAAAGTATGGTGCCATCCTCTTGACTCTCGCCCTTTAGGGGTAAGAGTGTTGATAAAATAGGTGTTGATAAAAGTGTTGATAAAATCTCCTCTCAGTCTTCTCCAGGATAAACAGACCCAGGTCTCTCAGCCTTTCCTCACAGAAGAGATGGTTCCAGTCCCAAAACCATCTTCACAGCCCTCCACTGTACTCTCTCCAATAGTTCTTTGTCTTTCTCGAACAGGGGAGCCCAGAACTGGACACAGTAGTCCAGATGTGATTTCAGTAGAGCAGAGTAGAGAAGGAAGGATATCCTCCCTTGATCTGCTGACCACAGTCCTCTTAATGCACCCCAGGATGTTGTCGGCCTTCTTGGCTGCAAGGACACATTGCTGGCTTATGATAAATCTGTTGTCCACCACAAGTCTCGTGTTCTTCTCTGCAGAGCTGTTCTACAGCAGGTCAACCCCTAGCCTGTAATAGTTCATGGAGTTATTCCTACCTAGATTGAGGACCCTATATTTGCTCTTATTTAACTTCATTAGGTTTCTCTCTGTCCAACTCCCTAGCCTGTCCAGGTCATTCGGAATGGCAGTACAGCTTTCTGGTGTGTCAGTCACTCCCCACAGTTTTGTATCATCAGCAAACTTGCTGAGGGTACACTGTTTCCTCAGTCAGGTCATTGAACAAGACTGGACCAGGTACTGATCCCTGGGAAATGCCACTAGCTACAGACCTCTAACTAGACTCTGCATTGCTCACCACAACATTCTGAGTTCTGCCATTCAGCCTTATCTCTGTTTACCTCACTGTCTGCTTATCTAAGCCACACTTCTTAAGCCTATCTATGAGGATGTTAACGGAAGCAGTGTCAAAAGCCTTGCTGAAGTCAAGGAAGAAAATTCCCACCACTCTCTCTTCATCTACCCAGACAGTTTTGTTATCATAAAAGAGCATCAGAGTGGTCAAGCATGATTTCCCCTTGGTGAATCCATGTTGACTATCCCTGATAAAGTGTTTTTCCTCCACATGTTTACATGTTTGGCTGACATCCAAAATTATCTGTTCTACGGCTATGCCAGGAACGAAGGTGAGGCTGACTGGCCTGTAGTCCCTAGAACCTCCTTCTTACCATTTGGGTAAGAACCTCCTTCTTACCTTCCTACCATCTTACCATTTGTCACTGGAGTGACATCAATTTTCTTCCAGTTCTCAGACACCTCTTCTCATCTCCATGTCCTTTCAAAGATGACAGAGAGTGGCTTAGCAGCCACTCTCTCAGCTCACCTCAGCACTCACAGATGCATCCCATCAGGGTCTGGTTTATCTAAGTGATCTCTAAGCCAATCCTTCTTGAAAAAGGGAAAGTTTTCCTTTCTCCAGACTTTCTCTCACTTCTAGGGTCTGGAATTCCCGACGGCCAGCCTTAGCAGTAAAGACAGAAGTAAAGAAGATATTTAATAACCCCTCCTTCTCAATGTGATCTATCACCTCGTTCTATGGTGGGACCACATTTTCCTTACTCCTCCTTTTGCCCTTGTTAACCCTGTCACATCATGCAGATTAAATTCCAACTCGACCTTAACCTTCCTTGTGGTGCCCTCACATAATCTGACAAGTTTCCTATATTCGTCCCAAGTGGCCAGTCCATTTTTCTGCACTCTGTAAACTTCCATTTGAGTTTTTGTAGAAGCTCCTTGCTCATCCTTATTAGCTCTCCTGCTTTATTACTCCAAAGCAGAAGAGGTTGCCTGTAGAGTCCAGTATCCTAGTGACAGTCCACAAGTCTTGGAACAGATAAGACAGTCCTATTCAAGACAGATGAACTAACTATCTTGATGAACAACATTTTTCTCTAGAAAACTAAGAGAATGTAGGAGAAGTGGCAGAGGGAGAGATAGCAAACAGACCCCAACCCAGACAGCACACCAGCCAAAGAGGTCAGGGGAAACTCTCTGTGAAGCTATTTTATGCTGAGCACCGTGAGAAGGAATACTGTCATCAGTCATTTGGGTCATTTGACTCATTGTCTCCTCCCCATAAGAACATTACTTCCCCCTGTTTTAACTGCCACATCCACAGACCAGCAGCAGCTGGAGGAGTCCCAGAAGATTTCAGGTCAGCATGGCTATAAGAAATTTTTATCCTGGTTCTCTAAAACCGGGACAAACCCATATTATGCTGCACCTTATTTCTTACCCATAAGGTCATGACTTGTTCTTTGTCCACCCCTAGACAGAGCCGGATACATCCAGTTTCTCTCATATGTAAATAGAAACTCCACCACCTGACCTAGCTGTCCTGTCTTTCCCCAAAAATATGTAGCTACCCATGACAGCCCACCATCTCTCTCTAATCACAATGAGATCATAGCCATCCTAGGCATGATATTGGGTAATTTATTTAATCCTTAAATGTTTGAGACACGTGTACAACAGATCCAGCTCCATGTCTGAGAGCTCAGAGATTTTATATTTATGGTACAAACCCTGTTCTGAATAAATTCCCAAATTGCCTTCTGTTTTCAAATTGTATTTTCAGGTATAGAGTGGGCTTTTCCATTTGAATCAATATTAGTTATAAAGACAACAAACCTGTCAAATATTATGGTGAATATTTTTCAGAGAATCTTGGATTTTTTTTTCCATAATTTTTCTTTTCTTTTTTTCCTTTGCAAGCTGTTAAAAAAATATTTACTGTTAAATAAAATATTTGAAGGAGTTATTAGCCAAGAAACATCACTCAGTCTATCAGAAATGGCTGGAATTTACTGGGATTCTGTGGCAGAACAAATTCAGATCTGCTTTTTGAGTTCTGTAACATAAACATGGTTATTTTCTGATCTGAGGTAATATATCTAGGAAAAGGAAATATTTCTCCTAAGATGAACTGACCAAAAAAGCAAGGTGGAGACAGCTTGGCCTCCACAAAACCACCAAAAATATAAAGAGTTTCTCACTGTATTAAAAAAAATAGTGTTGAATACTGTCATTTTCTTTACTAACATTGAATTAATACAGTAAATCTGTATATCTACATGCAAATTCATTACTAGGGAAAAGAGAGCATCAGTCTTCCCTGTCAAGTATTGTTGTACAATGCTGGTCAAATAGTAAAATTAATTTTAAATATTTTTTAAAATGCAAGTGTATTTAATAAAAATTAGGGTATTAGGAACAGAGTATGCATAAATATAATGAACAGATAGGGATATTGTTACATGCCACTTTCACTAAGAGACGTGTGCTATGTAACCAAAGAAGTCTGAGGGAGACACATGGAGACACATGTCCTGGTTTGGACCAGGATAAAGGTGATTTTCTGTCTTGTAGTTTTTCTGTCAGCTAATCCTCTTGTAAGCAGTTACACTTGCTGAAATTAACAGCAAGTTTCTCAGTTTTTATGTAACACAGTAGAAATATCACTTTTGTATAATAAATCTCATTTTTTTCCTGAACTTTTTGTTGGCTCTAAAGAATTAAAATTTGATTCTCACAGTATTTTCCAGAAAAAAAAAAAAAAACTAACAAATGCTAAGATTTTTTGTCTGAGTAGTAGAGATAAAAAAAACCTTGTAAAAATTAAGAACTTCTCTATAGTATATAAGATCTTAGCACTCCTTTAATTCCATTATTTGCATGGATCAGTACTCACAGACAGATACTATCTTTCCGTAAGAGAGGTTCTATATTTTTTTGTAGGTTGACAGACTTGTCTCCCAGGAATGTGTGTTTGGTATTTCTCTTGGCTTTTGTTATTTTTAGTTCTATTTTTGTAGGTCACAGAATCATAGAATTGTCACTGTTGATAGAGACCTCTAAGTTCACCATAACCAACCATCAAGCCCCCAAAAAAACATAAAAAACCCAAACCACCATGCCCACCAGAACATGTCCTGAAGTGCCTTTACACATTATTCCAGGAATATTTCACCACCTGCTTGGCCAGCCTTTTCCTGTGCCTGCCTACTTTTTCAGTAAAGAAATTCTTCCTAATATCACATCTCAACCTCTCCTGGTGCAACTTCAGGCCATTTTCACTATTCCTATTGTTATTTACTTGAGAGAAGAGGCCAACATCCACCTCACCACAATCTCCTTTCGGTTAGCTGGAGAGATCTTTTAGGTCTCCTCTCAGCCTCCTCATCTCCAAACTAAACATTCCCAATTGTCCCAGCTTCATGTCTTAGGACTTGTTCTCCAGAGCCTTCAACAGCTTGGTTGCCCTTCCCTGAACTCACTCCAGCAGCTCAATCTCTTTCTTGCAGTGAGGGGGCCAAAACTGAATACAGTATTTGAGGTGTGACCTCACCAATTCCAAGAACAGGGAACAATTTCTCCCCTTCTTCTGCTGGCCACATTTCCTTATACATGCCAGGATGGTGTTGGCTTTCTTGGCCACCCAAGTGCAATGCTGGCTCATACTCAACTGAATGCTGACTAAAACACTCAGGTCCTTTTCTACCAGCCAGTTTTCTAGCTTCTCCTCTCAAGACTGTAGCATTGCATGGGGTTGTTGTAACCAAAATGCAGGACTTAAAACTTGGACATGTTAAATCTCATGCAGTTGGCATGAGACCATTGATTCAACCTGTCCATATCCCTCTGCAGAGCCTTCCTGTCCTCAAGCACCTCAACAATCCTGAGCAATCTGATGGAGTCTGGAAACTAGCTGAGGAAGCACTCAAACCCCTCTTCCAGATCATTGATAAGGATACTGAAAAAGACCAGCTCCAAAACTGAACTCTTGGGGACAACTCTGGTGACTGGCCACAACTAGATTTAAGTCTGTTGACTACAGATTTCTAGTCCTGGTCATGCAGACATTTTTTAACCCAGTGAAGGGTACACTTGTCTGCAGCATGAGCTGCCAGCTTCTTGAGGAGAATGCTGTGCAAGATGGTGTCAAAAGCTTTACTAAAATCCAAGTAGGCAACGTCCACAGATTTTCTTTCATTGCCTAGGTTAGCCACCTGGTCACAGAATAAGATCAGGTTAGTTAAGCAAGACCTACCTTTCCTGAACTGGCTGGGCCCAGTCCCTGGACTGTCCTGCTCTTGCCATGTCAGTGCACTCAAGGTGAACTGGAGACCCAAGCAATCAAAGCTGTTGGAGTCCAGAGGAAGGTGACAAAAATGGTCAGAGGGCTGGAGCATCTTTCCTGTGAGGAAAGGCTGAGAGAGTTGGGGTTTTTCAGCCCCGTGAAGAGAAGACTTTGGACAGACCTTGTCACAGTTTTTCAGTATTAAAAAAGTGTCTATAAGAAAGATGAGAATAAATTTTTACTATGGCCTGTTATAATAGGACAATGGCTAATGATTTTATTCTAGAAGGAGGTAGATTTAAAATAGTTATAAGGAAGAATGCATAAACACAATGTAAAACAAGCAAGTTGCCCAGAGAGATGGTAGAAGCTCCATCCCTAGAAATATCCCTGACCTAAAGTCAGGTTGGACAGGGCTCTGAGCAGTCTGATTTAACTGAAGATGTTCCTGCTTACTGCAGGAAGGATTTGACTAGATGACCTTTAAAGGTCCCTTCCAACCTCAACTATTCTGATTCTATAATTAAGCTAATACACAGCTAATATTGTAGTTTTCATGTAGTGATACATTCTTAAGGGCACAGTTTACAGTAAGGTACACAAGTTATGTACTAAGCAAAAGTAAAATTAGGTATTTTCAAATTTTTTTTCCTGGTTAAGGGAAAAAAGGAAAGAAGGAGGATTAAAATGGAATATTCAGAAATAGGTGCTGATGGAGCATATTTACAGCTGACTGAGATACCATCTTTTAATAATTAGTTTCAGGAAGAATTGTAGATGTACTCTGTTTCTGTGTAACACAGCTACATTGTAAAGTTTGGCAAGGCACCTATAGGCCCAAATGCATCTGTGTTCAAGCATTGTAGATAACAGAAGACCACACATGAACCAAATCTGTGGTAGCCCTGCTCAGATGATGGTTGCCCACTATTGCCTTCAAAGGATCTGTATCTCCACAACTCCTGCCTTCAAATAAAGAAAAATATAAAACCATTTTACTCACAATATTGCTGGGAAATCCAGCACTTAAAAGCAAGAGGATTTCTAGTGATGGAATGGGTATATGAAAAAGCATAGTGCACACATCATAAATAAAGTTGTTACTCGAACTAGGGTCCAATAAATGTGTATTTAAGCTGAATGACTTAATAGTATTGACTTAATAGAAACGACTTAATAGAAAACATCCCATGTTTTCTTGATTTTAAAGTTTTACTTTGCTTATCCTGAAGAAAAGTACATCTTATTACATAATGAAAATTATTTTATGGATATTATGATAATTGATATCGTTTGCATTTGGCAGTAGAGTTCATTCATAATTCACTACCATTACTAGTAGTAACCTTAAAATAGTGCACCCTTAAAATAAGAAAACTATTTGGCACTAGTTATATTAAAATTGTGTCCTTGTGATTGCATTTACAACAGATCATACATGACACGGATGTAACCCATTTCAAATTCATATTCCCTTTGTAGAAAAAATTTGTGATGATTGAAAGACTTGAATATATGCGAGATTTGTGTTTATGATGACACATTGTATTGTTCAGACAGAAGGTAGATTGAGTTTGGTTCCAGACTAGGTTCAGAGAATTCCAGAATAGGAGTTCATGTCACAAAGACTGTATTATGCCCTAATGAAGTGCTTTTCATGGGCAAGAATATACTGTAGCAAAGTTGTGTGGAATAATTTGTGGTGAATGGGAAAGTATAATATTGTACGAAGAACAGAATTTTCTGGCAGCCTAAAGTGAGAGAATGGCTAGTTAGAAACCTGTAATCCAAGAAATGTAAATAAAATGACAAGCAAATGGTAACTAATCCTGCAAATGAAGATTAGGAAATGGATAATAACAACAGGTATTTTTTATAGGAGAGTAATACAGCAACATTCATATAAAATAGTTACAGATGCTCACTTGAAGGGCCACTTAAATATAAGAAAAATTCCTAGTGTAAAGTACATAGCAGATACAAGTTCTTGAGAAGCCTGTACTGTTCACTTTAGAGATGGGCCCTTGGACAGATAACTAAAACCCATCAATTAAATTAAAACTTTGGTAGAAAAGCAGGCACAAAATGTGGTGAGGTTTTGAAGAAGCACTTAAATATATGTAGAACTTCAAGTCTGCTTATAGCATCCTGATTTGAACTTCCATTAAAAAAATTATTTTTCTCCTTTTCAAAATCACAAATGTCTCAATCATAAGTCATCTTCCACAGAATGATTTTTCAGACACTTTGTATGCAAGCATAATAATTTTCTGTTAATATTCAGAATGCTTGAAATATTCTTCTAAAGTCTTCAGCATACAAAAAAACTTGCACTATATTTATTCACAAAAAATAAAGAAAGTACTTTGAATGTTGACTACAATTGTTAGCTTTTTTTATTCAGAAAGAGTTGTAGATAGTGAAGTTATTTTATAGCTGGATACAAGTTATGAAAGAGAATATGACAAAACGTTTCACAACATAGTGGAAAAAAGCCAGGCAGAAAATACACAAATTATTAAAGATAATGACTGAGGTTTAAATAATATAGGCTGCAGGATACAGTAAGTACAATGTCAGCAATGTTGCGGCTTTGACTTTGAGTGTTGAACACCAGAGCTTGAACCCCTCAGGTTTCACTGTGGTCAGAAATACTTCTTTGTTTAGATATTAAATACACCTTTTTGCCTTTAAATACTGAGCAACTAAGTCTGCAGTGTGGTTTAAAGGATTCAGCAAGCAGGACCCACACAATCACTTTAGGAAAAATGAATGTAGTTGATGCTCTTTTACTCTGAGTGTGTAGAGATAGAGGTTACAATACTGACCAAAAAGTCACACTCGCTTTGGATGGGTGAGATCTATGCCTGTGCAATGCAAATTGAGGTGGGATAGCTTAAACCAAACCTAAAAGTGGATAGTTGTGTTGAAGTGGCTAGAATGGAGAAACTGAGGCAGATTCTTGTTTTGTTTCAGTCTGAAACACAAGATCTTTGGGCAGGTACTATTTGTAGGCACACCAGCATCTCACTGGAAAGCAATGAATTTCGTGTCTGTCCTCCAGACAGTGGTAGGACTTGTGTTAGCATGGTTCTCTCATCCTCTGTATTTCTGTATCACAGCTACTGACAGGTCCACAGTGAAAATTATCAAATAAAATTAAAATTACATAGGAAATTTACCTCTAAATAAGTACCTGGTTTAATTTTGTTTAAGTAAGGCACGACTCCTTTTCCCTTGGAAGAATTCTGATGATGCTATTGCAATATTAAATGAAGCACACAGAGAAGTGAGATCAAACAGTAGATGAAACAAATGTAGATTACATTCAATTAGACAACTTTTTTTGTAATTAATTATTACAATTTTTAGTTTGACTTATAGCGTATGCCAGTAGTGCTAGGAGAATTAAGTTAGCATGAGCTGGAGAATTGTATTTCATTTAGAAATTACAAGTCTCATGCTTGAAGATAGGTTGAGGAAGAAATCTGTGGAGATAGATAATAGAGAGTATTGATAGATGGTCTAAATCAGTATGTTTGAAGCCTGTGCAGTATGTTACCTTAAACGAATTTTTATTTCCCTCAATATTTCTAAACCATAGTTTCAATCTTGCTTCAGATAGAAATAAATTTAGTTGATGCAGCAAAAAACTTAAAACGTCTTATTTATCTTCGTAGCATTGGTTGTTCTTCCTCTCTCAGTTGTGCTTTCTTTTTTCTTTAACATTCTATTCAGAAACACAAACTATCACAGCTTGCATCAGGCTGATGGTCATAATTTATATGTTAACTGTATCTGCTCTCTCCTATGGTATGTATAGTCTGTTGCCAGATGATGCATTAAGTTTGTAACAAGAGGATACTTCTTCATTCAGGTCCGTGGTGAAAGGGCTGAATAGAGTCCCAGCTCTGCAAAGAAGCTGACTTTAGCTGCAAAATTTTATACCACTGTCTAAGCCCAGTGCACGGTTGAATTTGTCATCAGCAGAATATTACTTACTCATAGTTCAAGTTTTGTGCAGCACTGTCAGCAACTTATTTGGATTTTTTTCACAACACTTTCTGATTCTTTACATATGATATATTAAGTCATGTCATTCTATTTCAAGGGAAAGCAAAGTAATAAGGATATCAGAGAGTTGTGTTCCTAGACTGGTTCCTGCCCTATTTTTCTAGACAGATGCCACAAATTGTCTAAGAGGTTGTAAAATCCTAGTGGTAATATCTGGACAGATTCTTAATCCTACTGAACTTCTCAGTCTTAGCACACAGGACTGCCAAATGGACAGATTATGTCACAACCACTTACTCAAAACAGGAAGTTCTGATTTTATGGCAAGGATTCCATTTATTTTTACAATGTCAAAAACTGTTATATTAACTTCAGTCTTCTCACCCAGTTAAAGGCTTTCACTGTGTTTTCTTCTATAAGAGAGTCAGCTGGAAGGAAACAGCAGGAGTAGTCTGGAGACAGAAGCAAGAAACAGTTTAAAAGTATGGATGCAAATAATAATGTTTGCACTCAAGTACACACAAATAAGATAATGTGAGGTTCCAGTCAGGCTTTGATTGAAATGACAAATTGGCAACTGAAAAGATTGCCCCAGCCCTCCTAAAAAATTGGATACAATAAAGGTGGAAAGAAATGTTGCCTGGAGCTCTTCATAGGACTGGTCTAAAACCCCAGGAAAAATAACACCATGGAATCCTGCAGGTTGTGATTCTCTTATCTTTCTCTCTTTTTCTGTAATGAGTGGTCTAAATGATGTGTTTTTCTCAAGCAAATTGATAAGAGGGAAGTCTTAAAGTTTGAGAAAAACCAGCTCCTTGACAGGCCAAAATTTGATAAGAAGACAAAGGGGAAAACACCTAGACAAAAAATGTTAATTCTGTTGATGCAGCAGGTGGCAGCCTACAAGGGAGGCAACCACTTGACAGCACTTTCCAGTCCAAGTCAGGATGAGCAACGATTGGCTGTTAGCTGTGGCATAGCAAGAAATGCAGAGCATAGAAGGGTGAGAAATTCTAACCCTTTGCCTTGTCCTACGTACTCCTCTCCTCTTCTCCTTGTCTTTTCTTTTTCTCTTCTGTCTCTGTAAGATTAGGCTAAAAACTATAGTTTTAATCCCTACCAATTCTGTGCTCAATAAAATTGTGTAGTTTCACCCAATAATGTTTTATCTTTACTTTGCCCTTGTGGGATCCAAAAAGAATCTCCACATTTCCAGCCTTTGGAATGTGACAGGTCATACATTCTTATTTTGAATATTTGGTCAGTATGGAACAGAGTGGTTATTTTTCCAAAGTTACTTACTTTGACACTCAGAAGAATTTTACAAGTAATAAAAAGATATTATCACCAGACAACTGGAAATGCTATACACATTTTATGAAAGAAAGATAGAAATGAACATCTGAAGTTCCTGAGTCAAAGTGATATACAAGATACATGGACCTACAGGAGTACAATTCTTTTTTTCGTGAGGTTCAGCCCTGGGAAGACCCCAAGGAATATTAAAAAATTACTAAAAGAGTTACCAATAATGATGAGTTATTCATGATGCTGTTTTCTGCCATAAACTCAAAGACTCTTTTCTGCTGAAAAGTTACCAGATATTTGAAGATACTGATTTTTTACTGTTTTAGTACTTTTAGCCTCTATGCAGATAAAACCTCCATTAGAGCCTTATCTCTGCAATGGTAATATTTATTTCTGAAGAGTGCTTAATATAAGGAAAACATGGTTTTCCCTTTTCAAAGGATATTCAAAATAATACTTCAGTATCAACAGAAGATAAATCAGTTTTCAGTTCAAATCAATGTTTGCTGCATTTGGGACTAGATTTGGATTTTCACAATTAAATGTATAGATTTCTCAGTCCATTAGCTAATAGCTGTTGAGTCATAATATTAAAACAAAAATGTTCCAGGAGGAAATCTTGCCTTTTATATAATCAGCTAACTTAGCAAACTTGAAAAATTTGAAGCTAGGGTTTCAAACTGAGGAAGGTAAAAATCCCCGCAGGTGTTTAAGAAAAATATGTTGTGTGGCTAGCAGTTTTTGTGAGTCTGTTAGATTTTTAGAATTGCAGTTCACTGTTTCTATTATTACTATAAATAATAGTTAATAATTTGAAATTACAGAATGCATACATTTTCAGAATACAATAGCTGTGAACCTATGTTCTTCCTAACAATTTAAGTTCAGTTTCTCTATGTGATTAAAGTTTGGCTGTAGAGCCATTTGAGGACTGGACCCAGTGTCAGCCAATGATAAGATTAGAATCTCAACCCATACGCAAGGATCAGCAAAAGGTTTCCGCAGCTCTACTTAAGTTATATCATGTATTATGACTTTTTCACTAGTGACTCTACAGAGGGAAATGGTAAGATACAGAGAGAAGGGAATTATCTGCCATTACATCTTTGGCTACAGTTCTGATATGCCCATATTCACACATTATTAATGATTGCCATCTGAAGCTATTCCTATAGTACTCAAAATGGTTTAGATATTACAGGAAAATAGGACAAGGGCACTGACTACTTAAAGAAAACCAAAATCATAACTGATTCAGGATAGAATCAGCACAAAATATCAATTCCAGTGAACAAGCAATTGTTTGGGTCATATACATAGGAATTTTTTAATGTTGTTTTAAATGTTTTGTTGGACCACTTCCTCTCATAGTCTAGAAATTCTGATAAAGTTAGCATTTGTGAAGTTACTAAAGGAAAACAGAAAGGTCACGTCAATTTTTCTTTTAAATTGTAAAAACTGCTCTGTTTTTGTAGAGTAAGTATGTGCTTTCAAAGGCAGTGTGGAATGATTCGTTAAGAAGAAAACACTTATTTTTTTAATTAAAGTGGGAAAATATTTTCATAAACAATTATAAAAATGTATTATGAATTTCTGAATTCAGCATAGTCCCTCCTTTATTATAGTCATGAAATTACAAAACCAGGAAAATATTCCTTTTAATTTTTTTTTTAAATATTTTACCTCGAGGTACTCACTTTTTCTCTGTCTTCTAAAGACTCTGTTTTTACCCTCATGTTAATCAATTAAAATCTCTTATCAGCTACTTAGACCCATTAATGCTGGAATTTGTATGTACAATCAACTTTAAGTGGAATGGTACCAATTCCAAGTTACAGGATAAACATAGTTCCCTTTTTCTTTCCACATTCTTTTCCAAGTAATACCCCCAAAACCTAATTCTTAATCTTTATTTGAATACAACTTGACATTCTAGGAGGCTGCATTCATATCTAGCAGCTCCATCAGCAGCTGAAAAGCTGATACAAATTGGAAATTGTATGAAATATTCTACTGTCTTTACTTCACACCTTTAACCCACTTTTGAAAACTAAACAAGGCCAGAAATTTTAAAAAGATAACAAAAAGCACACACAGCTTCTGTACAAGGTTGCACAGTAGAGACAAACCAGTGCTTACTTGATATCATAGATAAGACAAGAACAAAATGCTGCTCAGCTTGCACTTTCTACACATAAATTTGTTTGGGTTTTATTCTGTTTTGTTTTTATGATACATCTGGAGGCTTTGCTTGTCTTGCCTTCAAGATGTGCTTGGATCTGAATTCAGTTTCTCAGAGGTGGTTGCCTCCTGCCCTTTGCCTTAGCATTTCAGGGCAACAAATCATGCAGGACTGCAGCGCAACTTGCATGCTGTGGCTAACAGGCTCATGGGTAAGAAAGAGAAAAACAAATGTATGGCATGCCATCTCAGTTATCCAGAGGCTCTGTCCCCTAGTAAATGTGATCATGGGTGCACATGGTTGTTATCATTCTGTGCTGAATTCCTGTGGTATTCACTGAGCTGACTAAGGAAAAGGCAGTGAGGTTTGAATCCATAGGCTTTTCTGGGAGTCAGGATGCCAGAAGTAAGAGCTCTTGAGAGCAAGAAGGCCTAATCATGAAACTTGCACGGTTGTATATACTTCAATTTCATTTTGTCTATGCTTTTTTCATAACTCAGTTTTTCCCTCTTTTGACGTCAGTCCCTTTTTGTCTATCAAGAGGATAAATGTACTCTTGCCAGGAAAAGACCAGTGCTGCCTCCCAAAATACAGTTCTTCTCTTATGATAGCAGTGCCTGAAGATGGTCTCTCCTTCCCTGGCTTTTCCTTCCTACCTTACCTTCTGGTAGATCTCTTCCCTGCTTCCAATCTCTCTTTGTCTCCAGGGGAACTTCATCCTGAAATGTTTCTTCCATAACAGTCATAATACAACAGACCCACCAGGCTCAGAATATTTTACAGGGGAAAAAAATTGCACAGAGCTTGTATGTTGGCATATTTATTTTTTCAGAAGCTTTAATAAATAAGGTCAGACTAATCTACGGTGACTTAAAAAGCGTGACAGAAAATCTGACACCAGGATACAGGAAAACAATGTCAAGAAGATAAAGAGTAGCAGACCTATGACTATAATTTGAATATTGTTCCTAAACTCAGTTCTCATGGAAAAAGTTTTATTGTTTTTCTTTTTGGTGTTTTTAGTTTCAGCTGAGTAGTTAGGCCCAGCACACAGTAGTTAAGCATGGCTCATTTTAATGTATCATTGTTTGACATCACATGTTTTTCTGGGATGGAGTTAATTTTCTTCATAATTAAGCAGCCTTCACAGTTCCATGGTTTATATTAACAAAGTTTAGTTCAGTATCAAAACAGTGTTGATAACACACCAACATTTTCTTCACTTTTCAGTGGGCCCATGACACATCAGAACATCTAGAAAGAACGAAGCACTGTGATCACAGGGTGCACATGGCCATTTGAGACAAATATACCTTTGAGACGGTTATACTGTGAATGCAAAATGTGACACAATCAAAAAGAACAATAGTAATATGGGGAGGCCTTACAGATTGATTCTATCATACTGCCATGAGCACGCCAAGGAAAACACCACTTGCTTACAACAGTGGAAGTAGTTATCAGATGTCTGGAAATACCCTGTGACCTATAACACTAACTATAACACTGTTTTGGGCTTGGAAAAAAAAAGTTTCTTAGTAACAAAGCATTCTGGAAAAAATCACATCCCTTGTCACATACCAGACTTTAATTGGATACAGTTATGGGGACTGGGACCTTCAGGCATAGGAATACAAATCTAGATGAAGCCACTTTGCTGATTAACTCTAGAGCACCTGTTAATCATCCTTGTCCTGCCAAAACAAATCTCCTATGTACTGTGGAAGGACATAAATTCACTACCTTGTTCATAAGGGATTCTCTGAGAAAGACAGCGTGGGTTATTTCTGCCTTGGGAAATGACAAACCCATTCATAGGATTACTTTTGCTCAAGGACTCAGCTTCACTGGGTGGATAATAGAAAAGGATAGATAAATCTAAGGAGACTGGCTGAAAATAACCCGTGATCTGAGTTGTATATTGTCATTGCAGTATGATGGCATAGTTGTATGTCAAAAGTATCAAAACAAGAGTCATCCAAATCAATGGAGGATGAACCTTGCAAAGAATTTGGCAAATGCAGCAATGGTCATACAGTCCAACACATCATAACATCTTTCCTGTCTTGAGTGACCATCACAACAGGTGAAACCAACTGTATTAACTGAATAGAATTTGAATTAATGTTTGAAAGGGTATGGTCCATAGATAAAGGGGATGATATCTGTGTATACATCAAAGGACAGGGAAGGGAGTGGTGATGGCTGATGGAAATGTATTGATACCTGAGCACAATGCAAGTTCCATGGAAGGTACACAGTTTTCAGCAATGTGATTTTTTAATTGTTCTCTTTCATTGTACCCAAACAAAACCTAAACATTTTATACAAATTAAAAGTTGCAGAAATATAACAAGATTGCTGTTAGATTTATTACAAATTATGCTCAAATCTTTGCCATGACAGAATCAGTAAATCTGTGTTCTGGACACGTTCAGATTTTTTTTGTTAGGAATGTAGTATTAAAGTGTAGGGAGTTAGGTGGCAGTAGTGGTGGTGGACATATTCTCCCTTTCCTTACATAGTGCCTTTTATTTTACACACACAGAAATAGTTCAGATTTAGCTTAAAAAAATGCTGTAATTGCTGAAATTAAAAAACAAAAACAAAGGGAGAAAGGTTGAGCACTAAGCCAAAAAGTCCATTATTTATAAAGGCTTATCTAAGAGGAAATGACACAAAATCAGAACTGTGTAATTAAGATGTTGTTTTTGATGGATGAAGTAATCACAATTACATAAAAGAATGATGTGTAGTTTGAAAATGACACTGGCAAATTTAAATGAATAAAATATTTTTTAAATGTTATTGTGTCCTCTGTGAAGACCAGTTCACACACAGATACATATATATGTTCATATATATATATATATATATATATATATGTATGTATGTATGAGATAAGGACTGAAAATTTTCCAGAAGGGTATTTTGGACTTGCAGTACCAGGATTATTTAAACAAACTTTTCAACTTAACAGAGTTCTTATATACCAACCTGTTGGCATAAATAGTCTGCTTAAATTGAGTCAGTAGACAAAATGTGAGTATCTGGCCTTATACTACAGACAGCACCTGTGCATCTAATATACAATATTCAGGCTAATTGTCAACTGCCTGAAACAGATTATCTCAATTTGTGGTATGCTGTAGCAACTGGAGGAAGTCCACAATTTTATTTCAAGCACTGAAGTGTCTGTGTTTTTTTATTTTTAGATTTTGACGGCCAGATTTTTAGCATTTAGTTCTGTAAATATTCTTTCAGGCTGTGGTAGTCCTTTTCCAGAACTGTAAAAATGTCTTCTCTACAAGACAGGAGCTGTTTGGATTTTTTTTTTTTTCCTGGGGATCAGTAGTTTCTATGTGAATTCAAAGTAAATACAAGAACATGCGAAAGTAAAGTTCTTTGCCTTCAGTTCTGAAGCTGAAAAATAACAGAAAGGAGAGATATCTCTCAGAGCCACTTTTCTTGTGTGTTTGGTACAACACATACAAAATTTGACTTTTAAAAGAGTGCAGAGAATCTGTCTGAATGTGTTAAATATGAAAATCCATGGAAGTGAGAATATTTAATCTTGTTGTAAAGATGTATATCTTGATCTTGCTGTCATACTGAAAACTATGATCCCCCTCATAGTTTAACATTCATATTATATTTTAACTCTAAGCCTGTAATTTATTGTACTAAACAATAATCAAGAAGACTGGGTCTCTGAAAGGTTGGTAGAAGAGTACTAAGGACAGCCTCGAAGCAGAGGTCTGAAGAACTGCAACTTCTCTTAACTACAAAGGGAAGAAAGAACAGGAACTATTTCATTTAACACCTTTAGAAGGACCTTAAAAGAAAATAAGATGTTTGATCAAATAACAGCCAGAGGCCTCTCTGTTTGGAAATCTCCTGAGCCATGGAAGAAGGATCATTCCTACAGTCAGAATAGACATAGAAAAGAAAGAAACACCATCCTGAAAACTACAGTTTGAAAGAATATCCCTCAAATTTCAAATACAATGTTTTTTGAGGAGAATTATTTTGTAGAAGCAAAGGTCTTGGTAGAAAAACTGAAATGAAAAATTTATCTGGAAACGCCAGTTTTGACCTTGAATTTACACAAAACTGCTCAGAGAAGACAGAAGAGTCCAAATACCTGAATTATACCTCTTCCTTTCTACCAGCTGATGCTGAGATCAGTGGACAGGCTCAAGGCCAAAGCAGTCAGTTGGGTTTATTCCAACTGTGATTATATTAATCAGAGAATTTTCAGGGTTGGAAGGGATCCTCTAGTTCCAACCCCCCTGCCATGGGCAGGGACACCTCCCACTAGATCAGGTTGCTCAGAGCCCTGTCCAGCCTGGCCTTAAAAACTTCCAGAGATGGGGCTTCCACCACCTCTGATCCAGTGTCTCACCACCCTCATGGTGAAGAACTTCTTCCTAACTTCCAATCTAAATCTACCCTCCATGGTTTGAATCCATTCCCCCTAGTCCTATAACTACCTGACATCCTAAAAAAGTCCCTCACCAGCTTTCTTGTAGTCGTCCTTCAGATACTGGAAGGCTACAATGAGGTCTCCTGGAGCCTTCTCCTCTCCAGACTGAATAACTCCAACTCTCTCAGTCTGTCTTCATAGGAGAGGTGCTCCAGCCCTCTGATCATCCTCATGGCCCTTCTCTGGACACACTCCAGCACATCCATGTCTTTCTTGTAATGGGGGCTCCAGAACTGGGCACAGTACTCCAGGTGGGGTCTCACAAGAGCAGAGCAGAGGGAGAGAATCACTTCCTTCGACCTGCTGGCCATGCTTCTCTTGATGCAGCCCAGGATCTGGTTGGCTTTCTGGGCTACAAGTGTGCACTGATGGCTCAGGTTGAACTTCTCATCCACCAGCATCCCGAAGTCCTTTTCCTCAGGGCTGCTCTCAAGCCACTCACTGCCCAGACTACATTGGTGCTTGGGATTGCCTTGAGCCAGATACAGGACCTTGCACTTGGTCTTGTTGAACTTGGGACTACCTCTCCAACCTTTCAAGTTCACTTTGGATGTCATCCCTTCCCTCCCATGTGTCAGCAGCACCACAGAGTTTGGTGTCGCCAGCAAACTTGCTGAAGGTGCACTTGATGCCACTGTCCCTGTCACCAACAAAAATGTTAAACAGGACCAGTCCCAACACTGATCCTTGGGGGACTCCTCTTGTCACTGGCCTCCACTTGGACACGGACCTGTTGACAGCCACTTTTTGGGTGCAGCCATCAAGCCAGTTCTTAATCCAGTGAGTGGTTCATCCATCAAACCCAAGCTGTTTTATCAGCTTGGACACCAGGATGTCACACAGGACTGTGTTGAAGGCTTTGCTCTGATCCAGGCAAATTATGTCAGTTACTCTTCCCTTGTCATTCAAAAATATTCATTTTTCCTATTTCTAGCTAGCCCAGCTGCAGATTATATGTGTGCTCCTAGGAGCAGCAGAAGATACAACAAGGAATGTCCTTTTCTCTCCATTATTAACTTTTTTCTTTTTGAAGAGAATGTGTCCAAAACACTGAGGGAAAATTATTTCCAGTTTATGTGAGGTTTCCACCCTCTGTGAACATCAGACACTTCTGGAATGTGATATAGATACAGGAGCATCTCTGAGATATTGAAGGTGAATGGTTTTGGCAGAACTGCAGAAGGTAAGAAAAGCTGTAGTGATTTAACTCTCCATCTCTAGTTTTACCAGGTAAGATAGTAAGACTGGCAAGCAACCCTTCCCGTTCCCAACAGTCTCCCATTTGCACATTAGGGTTCAGTATTATAATTTTATTGCTTCCATTTACTTGAAATCCACCTTAATTTGCAACATGTGGAAATTATATTAAAAAGTGGCCTGAATGTTTTTAGACCAAGGAAATTTAGACATAAAATAGTTCTACCCTGGCCTTAGCCTAAATAATCAATGCTATCTTTAAGTGTTGGTTGAAATCAGATTTTTTGTTTTATTTCACCACGGATTCATATGGTCAATGAGAGTCTATGGACTTTTGAAGATGAGAAATAAAAATCTCTGATTAACTGCCGCTTCCAAAACCAAACCAAAACAAAGAATATGCTATAACCACTCAAGACTTTGTATCATTCCAATTATTAAATTGTAACACATAATGAGAGAGAGGGTGTCTGGTTTTTCTTTCTATTTCTTTCTATTTCTTTCTATTTCTTTCTTTCTATTCTGCCTTCAGCAGAATGTTATTTTTTTCCCAGGAGCCTTTGAAAGAGCTTAAGCTTTAAATCATCATTTTTCTCTGATGAAAAGGCTTTTGCCTTCCTCACTGACCTCTGTATTCACTATACAATACATTTATACTTGCTTAAGAGCTTTCATTCGGGTCGAACAAAGTAGAAGGGCATCTTGTTCTTAATTGACTTAGGTGTGATATTTCCAGCCCATTCATCCAAAAAAAAAAAAGTGAAGAGAAAGGCATTGTTTAGAATAAAAGATACATATTATAACCTCTTACTTATGTATGTCTCACTTATACAGCTGTGTTCCCTTTTCTCTTAACTTTGCACATCTTTTTCATTCTGCCTTTTCTTCTCATCCTCCTCTTTTTATTTTTTTCCTTTTTCTGACAGTAGCTCTTTTGTTATCATGGTGTTTCTTCAGTTTATATGTAATTTATTTTGATGTGCTGAAAATACATACAGCAGAATTCTTATGCATTACAATTTAATATGGATTGATCAAAAGAAGTCCAGTTGTATATGATATATCAGATAGTATCTGGTGTTATAGAAGTACAGTGCAACACAAAAAATGTGCTAATAGAAGCTCTGTCATTTCTGGAATGAGGTTAAAATGCCATCATCAAAGTCACCAGAGTTATTTCACATTTATTCTGTTCTGTGTGAGACCTGAATATGCCAATGTTTTAATTTAATTAAGATTTTTCATGTAAAATCAAAAGGAACTACATTTCCTTCCTGTTGTATTTCAGTCTACTCAGTGACAGTACACAGGCAATAAATCTGGGATAGTATATGTAATACAGAAAGCCAGACATAACTATCGATCTGCAAAACTGGAACGTAGTTTTGGACTGTAACATGCAAAAAAAGGATCACATAGATTTCAGAATAACAAAACTCTGTTTGGTCTCATTTTTCACTCACTAACAAAGTTTACAGCAGTTTTTCCCAACTGAATCCTTCAGTTAGACTAATCCAAACCAGTAGGGAATTTGTACCAGTGATTTTAAGAGCACCCTTACTCAAGTAAGCAAGCTAATTAGATTCACAAGTCTACTCAGAGGTAGACTAAAACAATCCAAGTAATATTTTACAGCAGTTCTTTACCTAAAGAGAGTAATTTTAGGACCCTAGTCAAATTTCGGGGAATCAAAAATATTCACTGGCTCATATTCCATTAAATTCTTCCTGATATCTATGTATTCAGATTTTTTTATTTTTTTGTTTTTTCTGTCCTGGAGTAAGGTATTATTTTTTGTGCTGATACTTACAGAAGTCAAGTTTTTAAAGTACGGTAAATTCCCAGATCTGGCTGTCACACAGGTAAAGATATCACTCAAGTGGCTCAAAGGTAGCTTCTGATTTGACATATCTGATTTCCCTTCCTGACTTTGGAGGCACTGTAATATTCACATCAGAAACCTGGACCCTTTGCAATGCATGTGCATGCCCTGTCATTTTTGCCATCACTATTTTTGCAAAATATTGTTCCAGTGATTGATGAATATGCTGTTAATTATCTTCCTAAAGTATTTACTTACCACACCATTCAACATCACAGGGGTTTAAGGGTATGTTCAGCTGTCAGTTGCACAGATCTAAACCCAGAATCATTCCTGTAGTGTCTATGAAATTAACCCAAAAGAACGTATGTAACAAACATTTCCTACAACATCTAGTCTGTTAAGGACCATTCTTAATGCAGTGAAATTTTTCTGGTTGGTCGTGCAAAACTAAATTGCAGTGGCATACAAATATATTCAGCTCTACGACTGTATAGCTTAATCACCTTCTGGCAACCAGAAATGCTTCCAAAATCTAGCAATTTGCCATGATCTTAGACTGGCATAATGGTCTGTTCAGGAAATTTATGGTGTTCATTACATAGAGAATCTCTGAACCACCCCTTACACAAGCTCTGAATCAATTCCTTTTTCATCTCCAAGATAACAGTTTTTCAGAACTTGTCTCTACTACTGCTATATGAACAAAACAAGGATATTGCAGGTAAGTTTTAAGGCACAAACTTAAATTAAGCTCTAGCTCACAAGGCATCATAAAGCCCTAGCCACCTCTTCGTGTTTTTACCTTCTTGATGTGTTGTCAAAAGTGGGGGCAATTACTTTGGTTATTTGATAGGTAATACTTCTTCAGAAAGAATAATAATTTCAATATTTACTTCCTCTCTTTCTTGGGAAAAAAGTCTGGGTTTTAGATGTGTTTCAAAAACCTTTGGGCAGGAACTTAGAACCGATGGACAAAGATCCTGCTGATTAAGTTAATTTTGCTTTTTAGTACCTGCTTGCCCAATGGTGTTGCAGCGTTGTTACAGTGCATGATAAATGTGAGACCTTAATCACATTCTTACTTTAACTAGGTGAAAGAAGATAAAATCTGCAAATGCCTTAACAGGTTTTTTAAGGACTTATAAATTATACTGTGTTCTTCCAGGCTGCTTTAAAAATCTCAGCCTATAGAAAATAGTACATAAGTCCAGCAGAAGATGTTACAATTGAAGGTTATGGAATAGAGGGTGAAAAAGCCTGTTACACAGAATTTCTAAATTATAACAAACTGTTTTGCATTGAATAAGAAATGCTGGGGGGATGATCAATTTTAAGTCCAAGTTGGAAAACTGTTGTGGTTAAAACATTTCTAAACATCGAAAAGATGAAGGTAGATATCTGCTGATTGAGTTACTAGTGTTCTTTTCAAAAGTATGTACTCTTCTCAATTGAACTCATAAACCAGAATACTTTTTAATGGTTATCTGAACTAGTAAAAATATAAGCGTAGAGGTTACTACAAGAGTGAGGTGCTATTTTTCAATGATAGGGTGGAACCTACGTAATCCACAGAGTAATGTCAAAACTCAGAAGCCATAATCTATCAGTCATGCCTTTTTAAACCAAAATATTAAACAGAATGTTAGAAAATATAGTGCAGGACTGCATATTTGCCTGGAAATGAAACTAATGTTGTCCAGTACCTATGCCACATGCTCTAATTGTAAAATGTAGTACACTCTTCTGGAATGAGAAAGCACTAGTGAAACTGCCAAACAAAGGTGTAAATGAAATAAATGAAAGAAATTCTTTCTTTCTGTTCTATTGGCACAAAATCATCCTTATATTTTATCTATTCATGAAAATATACTCGAATATCACTCAGAGCAGGAAAACAGTGTAACAGAAATTTAAAACTTACTTCTGTATGAGTTCTGCTATTAACTTGCTGGCAGAGAATTTCACCACATGAATGAAATGCATGTTTTGCATATGAAACTACCATTAACTTTCAAACTTTCACAGTGAATATGAAAAGTACTGTTATTTTTTGAGCTAGAATGCAGTGAAGATATAGTTGCTGCTAGTAAAACTGCTTAAAACACTAAGAGATAAGGGAAAAGTATCCTAACCATAAACATTTAGCTTTCCACAAAATTTTTATTCAGAAACATTAAATGGAAAAAGAAACCCAAAATAATAAAAAAAAAAAATTAAACCTTTGACATTTTCTGTATAATAGAATCTACAGTGTGATTATCAGTCCAAATGCTCCTGTGATGTGCATACTGAGGAGCATATAGGGATATTTATTTTTTTTTAAAGTGTCTTCTATGGATCATCTATGTGTATATTTGTCGTACTTCAAAAGAATAAGCCTTGGAAAAAAGATCCCTTAAAAGTGACTGCCTGAAAGTCATGAAAAAAAAATTGGCCTTCAGAGAGGAAGGAAAAAATGAGAAAAAGAATAGTCCATGGCACAATAGATTAAATTTCACTAGATTTGAAATAAATGCCAATACTGCAAGATATTCTATAAAAAAGTCATGTTACTGGCTAGCAGGCTAATAATCTTTTAAGCAATAAAATGTTTACAAAATCAACTTCCTTTGTTCTGTACTTCATAGTAACTTATACAACGATAGTGATAAAATTAATAATAAGGGGCTGTGAATTCTGTGTATTAAATTCTTAAATACTATTCTTGTTAGGTTGCTGTATCTTAGCAGTGCAATAAGATGAGACTTATTTATCTGCTGTTATCTTGACCAATACTAATTGCCATAAATGTTATATGAGTACTCATCAGTGGTTAAATGAATATTACAGTGTCTTGGCATCCATTTTTATTAAGGCTGGAGCCCTGCATGATATTAAAATAATTTGTCTATTTCCTAGTGCAAATAGCAGGATTTGATTTGTGCTCATAAGTATTAGCTTCTGGGAAACTGAAAATTTAGGATACTATTGTATTACCTTGCAATTATGTTCAATGAAGTTGTAGTATTTTAAGGGGGAAAAAAATCAGAAGCCTACTTTGCACTTTAGTGTCAACATGAGTTGCAAGGGAGAAACCACAAGCCCCACATGCAGTGTCAGGAAGAAGAGACCAACCCAACCAGCCCCCAACAGCATAGACATGGCTTATGGGACAAGTCCATGCTGACTGTGTTTTTTGATGGTACAGTTAGGTGAAGAGGAAAGCCTAGTGCAGGGTTTCAGATCTCAGAAAGCTGTTGGAAAATTACTCTGGCTACATCAGGGAATGAGTATTCTTGCCTGCAAAGGCTTGTGATGCCAGGAATGCCCTGGCAAGCCATCGGGCATTCAGTTGTACCCCATGCAGTGTTATTTTCTATAGTTAATCTCTGCACATCTTTCTCTTCTCCCATGCAAATGCACACAAAGAATTCAGATACCACACTGACTAAAATCTTTTCAGTCTTTTGAGAAAATGACATGATTTTGCAGATTTTTTTTTTTTTTAAATTTCCCTTCTTCTTTTAACTATTAATTTTAGTTAGGACACTTGGTTTATTGTCCTGTGGCTTTTTAGGCAGGTCTCAGTAAATCTTCACTTGAATTTTGCATCTGGTTTGTCTTGGAACAAAGTCTTAAAAAGACATATATATATATATATATATATAAAATTCCAATTTATAATTTTTTTCTTTGTGATGAAAGACAGGAAAAAACATATTTCTTGTTCTATGCAGCTACTGATCACAATTACTATTGCTGTTTTCTTAAAATCTCTACTATTATATGCTATAAGCATTTTGCTATAATTATTTTTTTTAGTGAATGGTGATAGCATCCTGTCAGATTGGTATAATAATTGCTGAAAATAGTCCATCCAACAATATTCTCAAATATCCCCTGATAAAGTGTTTTTCTTCGTCCTTGCTTGTGTTCATTCCCCTGGGAATTCCTATAGCTATGGTTATCCTGAAGGCAAGAATCTGCTGCCTGTAGTGAAGAGGTGGCTGTTATTTTCTGAGCTGTTGTTGTTCCCATAAGAGACCAACTCACCAACGCTATGGTTTGTTAGTCACTTATAATATCTAGCTCTTCCAAACCAGACTCAGACAAATACAAAATAGACATTCCCTGCAAGCTGAGTTCAGCTTTTGAAGAGTAAACAAACATTTCATTAAAATGGTCTCACTAAAGAAGGGGAGAGAGATCTGAACTGAGCTGTCACCTTGTATTAGTCACACCCATAAATTCTGCCATGTAACAGTGCTCACTTGCAGTATCCCAGAGAGCTTGGAAGAAGCAATTCTTCAGGTTTCCCCCCCCTTTGTTTTGGAGTTTTGTCTGGGGGGAGGTTCTCATCTCCCCTGCAATGTCCAGTGTGTGTTCACATCAGTACTGCCACACTTACTTTGTGTACATGTAGTCAATTACTGACCTTGACAACAATATTTTCTGTTAGGCCACTGTGAATAATATTTTGTCAGAAAGACTATTTTTCCTATATCATCTGCCCCCCTTTCAGGCCTGAGACATAGCATTTCTGATGTTGATGGTTTTCTGGTCTTTTGGGTTATTTTTTCCCCAGTAGAAGTGACAGCAAGTTGTGTCCTCACATTCACTCTGACAGCCTGACAACTGATACCACCAGGCCAGAGCCAGGAGTGGTTTATTACTTTCAGTAGGATCTGTTTAATTCAGCCTCACAGCCTAGGGGTGTGGGGGAAGAGGTTTAACTCAAAATTAATTTCTTGTAGGAGTCCTTTAATATAAGAAAAAGGGACAGGAGGAATATAGAGAGAGGGCAGAAAAGGAATGGCTGGAAAAGCATGTAATGTGAACATGATTATGAAATGCAATGAGTCATGGAAGAAGACTTGGTAAAACATGTATGAAGCAAAAATGCAGAGGGAAAATAACAGCAAGAGATTTTGCAACATATATGATAATGGATGAATAAAAGACGTGTCTGAGATTTCATTGGAATACTGGCTGGACATTTTCAAGCAGAGAATTTAAATCAAAGCCTAGATGAATAATTCTTGAAAGACATTTTCCAACAAAACATTCAATAGAAACAGGTTTTTTATAAAATAATACTAGTTTTCTTTCCATGACCCAAATACTGTACTATTTTCAAAATTAATGAGGGGAAAAAAAGAATGAGTAATGTTTTTTAAAAAAGCCATAAAAGTAAAAAATTAAACCGAGTTTTTCATGGCTTACTTTAGGAGCCCTGGTTAAAAAACATTGTGTAAACAATGAAACTATGAGATCTGCCTGCTACACTCAAGTATTCCAAACTCTGATACTTTTCCCAGTCCAGTCCTCCTGTCTGATCAATAATTTTTCTGTCTACCCGGGGTTCTCAGAAAGCAATTATTTCTTCTACACAAGCTTCTGAGTCTCAAGAAAGGAAGTTCTTTGAGGCTGCTTTTCATGGTGAAATTAATTTATTCATGGAATCTAAACACAGGAAACAAATGAGATGGAAATAGGTGATTGTAATTAGAAAATGTGCTAATCTCTACCTTGTACATAATCAGCATTGTAGGAGTTTTATGCCTCTTTCTATTCAAGGATTTTTTTGAAATGTGAAGGTTTCATCTCACTATGTCATGGACTACCAACTCTTTCTTTGATATTTCAATTGTTTCTCGGGCACATGGACCATCCTGTCTGCTCTGAAAGTAAGCAGTGCTCAGTAAGAACACATAGCAGATTCCGAGCTCACAAAGAAATATAATGTTCTTCCCCTGCAGGGCTGGGCAATGTTCTATATCCACCATCCATAACTTTTTGACCATGTGTTAACACACCATTCATTTTTGAATTATTATCTGAAAAAGGCAAAATAATCAGGTATTTTAAAGCCAGTGTCAGATATTTCTGCAAGGAGCTGTGAGCATACACTAAGACATGTTAAAAACAACAGCAAAAGACAGGAGATAATCTTGGGTATGCTATGAGTTTAGGAAAGGAACCTAATGCCAGTTGTGAACAGCTGCTGGTTGAGTAGCAATGACAATGTGACTACCCTTGATTCGGCCATATACTATGATTTTCTTGTATTGAGCACGATCTATCAGAGAGTCAAAGTGCTTGAAGACCCTTCTAAGTTACCTTCTCTGTGTGTGAAACTTCATCCTTTTGCCTCTTCCCTTTAAAAGAAAGTAGCTCATTAATGATCAATAAATATTTCAATGTAGCATATTGCTTAGAAAAGAAGAGAGAAGTCACTTGGGTAATGAAAGACTGGCGGAGAGGAAGCAGATCATCATCAATGTATTACTGTTTAGTCTATGTGTTTTATCAATTATTAGATCCAGAGACTGCAAGAAATATGAATATATAAGGATTTCAGTTGGTATGCCCAGAAACATTGAGAAATCCAGATGTATAACCTATAAAACATTCTAAATCAAATATTGCACATAAAAGAGACATCACTACCACTAATCTGAAAGTCTACTATTCAGACCTTTCAATTGGTACATTAGTGTACATCCTGTAACTTATGTCAGACCTTGGCAGCTCCCTTTAAAGCCATTGTCTTCACATTTAAAATCAAAACAAGCTGTTTTCAAGATGTCTGTGTTATATATTCACAGACAATTTTAAGACCTTAGGTACTCCTTCTAAAGGAAAAGACAAAGTTTGGAGGTAATGTTCCTTCTCATGACAGAAACAGCTGCTTGCAGGGGGTAGAATTAAGGCTTGAAAGTGTGATTTCTACATTGTATGCCTCTCTGGTTTACAAAAGTCATATGCTTTATATAATTTCAATTTAACCCTGGAAGAGCTTAGAAAGGTAATTATTGAATTGTGTAAACGGATGAAGCTCAAATTACTTCATCTGCAAAAGTACCAAAATAAGATACTTTAAATATCATCTTTCTCTGTTGTATGTGCATTATATTAACTGGAAATATTTTAGAATAAGAGACTTTCTCTGAGCTTAGCCAGCACTTGGAATGAGTGTGTTTTCCCAACCACAATAATGTTTAAAATCACTGCTAGTATCAATCTGACTTGACAGATAGTACTCTGAAGTGATGATGAATAAAGGTGATAGATGAATGGGACCCAACTAAGGAAAAGGTCTACAGGGCAAGTTTGCACCTTTTTACATAAAGGAAAAAAGATAGATTTCTTGAAATGTCAAATCAATTAAATTTTAGTTGGATCTCACACCTTACAAGCCAAATCAACTCACTACAAGAAACAAGTCCAAAAGATACAGCTTTTAGCCCCAGGTCTCAGAGAAGTGCTTGCAACTTTTGCATTTGTTATGCAAAATTAATAGGAGACAGGGACATGCTCTGCAAAGAGAAAAGAACACTTAGGTTTACTAAAACTGTGCACTTTATTATGCCACAGGTATTTTGGGAGGGGAGGAGAAAAAGCAAGGTACTACTTGAATGAAAATTCTCCTTTCATTTCACAAATGATCTACAGCTTCTGACAAAATTTTGCAAAAAAATTTCTCTTAACTGTTTAGTCCCCAAAATCATTTGGTTATAACTGATTCCTTAATTGAGACATTATGAATACAACTCTCTGATGCCATGTGTACACAATGTAATTACTGGAGCATTAACATAGATGCTCTATTCAAGCCTGTAGAACAGTTTCAATGGATCCATGTTTCATAAGCTGGACTAGCAACTCTGAAAAATCCACCATGTGGGCAAAAATATTTTGTGCTGAGTCACTGAATAAAGACTCTAAAGGTTATTTAAGATGTGGTGTTGGTTGCACTTGGATTCTCTGAGGTTTAAAATGGTCCAAGGTAGGAGAAATGTCATCAAAAGAAGAATTGTCTGTTTCTTTACAGCTGAGATACATATGTTCAGGTGACTGACATAAGTGCTTTTTCAGTTATGCCTTATGTAGGACAAATAAAAAATAGAAGCTGACACACAAAAAGGAAAACTGAGTTGTTTCTCAGTACCTAAGATCTTGAAATGTATGGATCACGATCAGAATTAATTAATACAATTTATTTATGTAACAATGAGTATTAGAATTTTAAATTTATTTTATTAAAATTTTGAGGTTTTTTACCTCAGTAAAGAATTAAAAATTTGAATAAGAAAATCTTCAGCCTGCTTCATGCCTTCCACGTGTCTTGTTACACGATGACCCCAGGATGATAAAATCCCTGTGTATTACCATAAAATCTCCTATATTAAAAAACTGGGGGTAGTTAAAAAATGGGAGTAATGGAATACCTTCTCTGGAGGTAACAGATATGTATCAAAGACTGAGGGAAGCTCAGGCCACATCATAGGAAGAGTCACTTCAGGCGATTTTAATTACTAAATTGCCAAGTATCTGCGCCTCCTATTTCACCAGATTATGTTATTTTTAATAGTTCTTTAGTCTCATCATTGGGAATGATACTTAAGATTTTTTAAAATGTGATGTAAATAAAACCAATACACTAGCACACAGCTTTAAAGATCCACTTCATAATGAACAAGAGAGTTTTAAGACTATTTATTGTTATATTTTTTTTATTTTCATTATTACATTTAAGCAAATTTCTGTCACAGTGTAAGTGTGAAATTTCCAGCACTGCAGCTTTAATTTTTTGCAGGGGTATATACAATAAGAACCACACTTTCTTCTATTTAGGATAGATTGTTTAACAAAACATATAATAATAATGTTGATTTGTCTCTGCTTACCCTCTTCTGGTATTTGGGTTTTTTTACATAATTTTTTCTCCTCCTCATTGACATTCCCAACTAAAGAAAACATTCTTTACCTAAATCTATGATGAAATGTAGGCAATAACTTAACCTTTTTGAGAGGATAATGATAGTGTTATTCACCAAATAACACTTCATCAAACTCACAAAATGTCTCCTAGAAATTACAGAGACAAACACTAGGGCTGAAACTGATTTTTGTAACCTGTGCCACCAGAGGTATCTTATTGTTTCAAAAAACAGAGGGTTATATTTGGTCATTGATATGTGTACCTTTACCAGCAAGACTGAAATTTTCATGTTCTCTTTTATGCAGCACTGAGACATTTTTCCAATATTTTGTATGCAGGTTAGCATGTATGTAAGCTGGTGTAACTTGGAATCTCTGTTTTGATAGTTACACCAGCCAAAGCAGGAACCTTTGATTGCATCTCCACCACCTTGCTTGTGTGTCTGCACAGTGAACTGGATCAAGGAAGAAATCTGGCCAGAAAATAAACATTTAAATCAATACTCCAAAGCATGCTGTATGCGTGAAAAGAGTAGTAATTAATTTTGCCAACTTTCAGAAGGGTGTCCTAGCCTACAAGGTGATACAGTCATGTTAATTTCTGCTGGAACAAAAAGACTGTAAGTGCACTGCATAAAATGGAACCAGAACTAAGAGTCTCAGAATATATGTATGCACCCATTAAATATTATATCTGCATTGCCAAGTTATCTGAGTGACCTAGAGAAGCAAGAGAGGGAGCAGCTATGGGTGTGAATATACCTTACTGGAAAAATAACATGAAATTCCTTACTATTCATTCTCCTTGCATGGGTTAAGAGCATTTTATGCTTTTAAACATACCCAATATAAAGCCCTGGTTAAAATGGAGTAAGGCTTTATGAATGGTACCGTGGTCTGTGAATAAATCATGTTGATAGGCTTTTACAACCTCCCTCTAAAAACAAGAGAAATCTGTTTCTTCAACCTTGTGATGTAGGTGTGATAAACCTTTTGACCTTTTCTGCTTTTTAGGATAAGGATTCCTCCATCTTCCTTTGCATTTTCCAGCATAATTAAAACATTTGTTCTAAAATCACATAAATGTATGTTAAATGCTAATATGTATGATGTTTTACATAAACAACCTACCCCAATTCAATTTTCCCCAGATCTTTTAATTCACACATTTTTAGTGCTAAATATATCGTGTCAATCTTGAACACAAAACTGTCAAGCTAGATATATAAAATCTGCTGATTAGAAAAAAGTGTTTGGAGTTTCTTTGAAAAGCAACATTGAGATCCAAAAACAACACTGAGATTGACTTTTTCCTTTATTTATTAAGAATGAGTAGTCAGGTGATAAAAAAAGAAAGATTTTATTTCAAATGAAGACGAACGAATGAATGAATGAATGATTACATATATAAGTAACAAAAAATATTGTGTTACAATCAAGTCACATTTCACTGTCATGGCTTCATGAATCTCCAGACAGTGAAGTAATTTCAACTTCTAATGCTTTAATAGCAAACACTTCTCTTGTTCCATAATGAAACTAAGTTCTTGTATCCTTTTTCGGGGGCTAACTCCCTTCCTGTGGGAGAAGCATTTATTTGAAAATTACAAACAAAACCAAAAAGGAGCTGGGCCCATAGCAGCTTGAGTCGTTGAGTCCCACCACAGTATGAATAATGTGCAAAGAACATGCCAACCTCTCCTCACATCACGTGTTCAGAAGGAACACGGTGGTGACAGGAGATGCTTAGAGATGTCTTCCTTGAGACTGAAAGTAGACATTTCATATAACCACTCTTGTTTTGTAACAATGGAGTATGTGCTATTGCAGATGGAATATAACTATATATAAAATAACTATAACAGCTGTACAGGGAGAAACATGAAAAAAATTTAAGCCAGGATGCTTACATTTCAGTAATTTGTGGTTGTATTAGCGTGTTGTATTAGTGGTTGTATTTTTTAATATAATTTTTATGGTGTCAAATAGTTCTATAAAGCAGCAAAATCTTTTATCTCACTGAGTCAACAATCAAAGCTTTTTTTCTCTCTCTCTTTTTTTATTTATTTATTTATTTATTTATTTATTTATTTATTTCTCTTTTAAGCTCAACAGGAACGTTATGTTTTATAATAGGGGTTACATATGAAAATACCACAGATACATTTTTTTTAATTTCAACATTTTCTTTAAAATGTTTGTTTGAAAAATTATCTTTTTCAATGTAGTGCCAAAACCAGGGAAATGAAAGGTGGAAACAATCTTCACTGAAGAGTATTTTCCACTGGGGACTCCACTGGCATTCAGTTGTCTCATTTAATTATCACTTTCCTGATTCAACCATTATTCATGAGCTTCCTTGTGTTCTTAAAAAGCTCTGAGCTGTGCTTGCCAATGTTATGGCATATTATGAAGCACAGTTATGCAGCAAGAGGGAGGGGGTGATAATGCATTGGTCTATACTGCTGGCATGTTTTTTGCTTGAACTCCTTGGCTGCCAGCAGAATGCAGAGCTCTTGATTCAGAATCTACTGCTGCTTTTTAAGCTAGTGTTGCGATCCTCTGCATTCCTTCAGTAAAATACAGCAAAACAGAATCATTTGCATTAAGGCTACACTAGTCTCCATTTGACTGCATTTCGCTTTTCTAAGAGTGGTGAAAGAAATGCATGGAGAGAAAAGTTCCTAACAGATGCAGACAGAATACACCCGGGTAGGTTTGAGATGAATTTTAATTGGCATCAGTTTTATCCATATGTGAAGCTGGAGCATACTCATTTCCTTTCTTCATGCCCTCTCTGCCTAATTTAAATGTTTAGATTTTTAGATGAGTTAGATGCTACCAATTTACTACATCGGGATTTTTGCTAAAATTGCACGTGACCGAGGTAATCAGGATAAAGAGAGGAAAGCTAAATTAAAAATAATTGTTCTCCTCCATGTGCCTCAAATCATGCCATAGCTAAACTAAGGGGTAGTGAGGGAGGTTGGCAGGCATGGGGAGCAGGCATGGGCAGGCATGGTATAATTTCTGTTCTACAACACTGAATTTGGTTTATAATAGCAATAATCCTGAGGAAAACACTCATTAATGAATTTCACAGCCAGATTGCTAGAGTGTTATCTACCCTTGGCTTCACCTTAGGACATTAAGTCAAAAAACATAACTTTTTAATAAAGATAGATTTTGGTTGGTTTTTTTTTTTTTTTTTGGTTGGTTGGTTGGGTTTTTTGGTTGTTTTTTTTTTTTTTTTAATATTATCTAAATACTAAACTGACATTTTATAACAGATAAGGTGGAATATTTTTTTACTGAAAGTACAGAAGCATTGCTAACACTTTTTATTTTCAGATATAGAAAGCAAGAGCAGGAAAAAAGTGCAGCATGTTTCTTAGCTGTCTTCCATCAAATCTGTATGAGAGTAAAATCTGAATCTCCCAAGTTTATGCTAGGGTGAAAGGAAACACAGACCAACACTTTCTACACAGACTGTTTGAAACACTTATTACCCGCATCCTTCCTTCAATCATGCAGATTCTTTTGGTTTAAATGAACCTGTGAGGCAGTTTGAAATGACATGCAGTTCCAGTAAATTCAGCAGGGTTGCCTTTACTTCAGTGGCAAGCAAGTTTGGATTTGGCATAGAACTATACACTAACTGAATATTTACAAAATTCTTAAGTCTTCACTTTGTCAAACCTTACATTAATTTCAGAGGGAACAGTAATTTTAGATGAGTGGGAGATTGCTAGAAGCTTTATTTTCATACCTAAATACATTAACATGAGTATGAGCTATGAATGAATAAAACAGGCCATCGTCTATTCAGAATTACATCAGTGTAACTAAGAACAGAACTTGGCTCCATGTGCTTGGCTGGGTCTGTAGTTGCTAGGACTAGTCTATGAATTGAAAAAGCTGCTGCCACCAGTATGTGCCAACAGAGCAAGTGCTGAAGCTGTTGCACCTCCTTTGCTCCACAGACTCATGGGCAAAGCTACTTGCACAAAACCTATATCCTTCCAAACGAGGACCATCAGGACTGGTTTCCATCCTGTGTGGGCTATATCCTGTGCTGTAGAGCAGGATATTCAGCAAGTCACTCTAAGAAAGCAAGACACCACTGAAAAGGGTAAGTTTTAAAGACAAAACCCCCAGAAAGTTGACGTGGAGTGGATTTGGTTTGGAGGTAGTAGCTTAGATTTTTCACATGATGCATAAAAGTTGTTAGGACAGCTTTGGAAAAGGACCCTGAAACTATTCACTGTTGACAAATATCAAATTTGGGATGGATGATTTGCCTAAAAAATTTGCCTTAATTTCACCAAGTGCTTCTGGAAACCCTATGAATTTAATTGCAAGTAAGTGTAACAATCCTTTCTTGTTTCAAGCTTCATAAACATGTTTTACTGCAGATTTTTTTCATCATATCTTCTAAAAGCTGGTTCCATTCTTTTGTTCTGAGTTTTGAACTAAAAAGTTTTGATTTCTTGCACTTATTTTTGCTATCAACTATTCAAAATGGGTTAAAATTTTTTCTGTAGAGTTGTTGTTTTAATCGTTTTTGCTGATGTTCACGGCAATATCGTGTGGCTCTAACATCTATTTTTTATTCAGAAGTTGATCTTTAGGATCATCTTTTCTATTTTAAAATTTAAAATTTTAAAACTAAAAATAGCACATTCAGTATTACTCGGTGTGATAAAACAGTTCTTGTTCCCAGTATTCATTCTCTTTATTTTTAATGTAGGATATGCAGCTCAGGATAACCAGGACATGGCCTTGATTACATTCAGGTTTGATATGTAAAAGAAATCATACAAATACTAAAAACCTCGCTTTTTCTGTCTGTTATTTTTATTTTTCTCATACTTACAAAGCAGTATAATGCATGGGTACTGCAGAAGAATTTAAGAAAAATTACCTGAGCAACAATTTCGCAGGTTACTATTACAAGGGTAAATATAGGTTTTATTTCCAGGTTTAGTACAACAATCTTTCTACTACATATTGCATTGTCTTTCACTGATCAGCTTAGGTTTTATACACCTTTTCTTTCCAAGCTATTAATTTTAAAGATTATTTCACAGTTTCACCAACAAATATTTATTTGTCTGAGGTCTTAATTTAAAGTGTCCTCAGAGGAAAATCTGGGCTGACAATTGTATAAATCCTCAGACATTGCTAAGGTAACAAAAACAATACTTTTCTCTCATATTGATAATTTATATTTTTACTCCACAAAGCACCAGTAGAAGTTTACTACATACTTCGCTTAACTGACTGCTTTGCTAGTAATGTCTGTATAGCTTGACAATGTCACAGGGATAGTTTTTCTTTCATCCCATTTCATCAGATAGCAGTGGCATCACATTATAACTCTGCAAGCAGTGCCTATTTATAAAAAATAAATAAATAAATAAATAAATAATTCTGCAGCATGCATACAGAAAGCTGCACTTTCTTAAATGCACAGTGTCACAATGCTTACTACATATTTAGAAAACAGTATTTTTCAGATCATATAGAATGAGATATCTGGTGGAAATATGTAACCACATAGTAACCAACACAGTATCTTTTGTCTGTACAGAGCTTTGTGGAAGGAAGTGGCGTTAATGCAATACAGCTACAGATAGACCAAATTGGAAAATGCAGAATTAAGAAAATGTTGTTTTCACCGAAGAAAATTTTTTATGGCCTTCATTGCTATTGAACTGAATTTCAAGTACAAGACCAGTCCCTAGGAAATCTTTCTGTCCTACATGTTTACCCTTATCATAGCAAGTCATGTTGTGCCAGAAGAATACAGGTGTCATTCCAGAGCTTTAGGCAGAGCTTTAGACCCAACCATAAAGATACCCAAAGAGTCCTTGAAGCTTATTAAAAATTCTATAGGAAACCAGTGGAAGATCTCCTACTTACAAAGTAATTATTCAGCTAAGGTAATGTCACAGCTTTTTGAGCTAGTTCAAGTTCCCTAATCATCAGTGGCCTCACATCCAGGTCAGTTTCACAGCTGTAGTCCAGACACAGTAAGTCATTCTTCTGGCAAACTGAATGGAGTTTCTTAGGTGAAAGGGTATGACTCAAAGCTTTTTCAAATGATATCTCTTGTCCCAAGTTTATTATCAGCAAGAAAGCAGGAAGGAGAACCCACACGCTGCACACAAAGCAATGTTCACTTAGGATCACTGTGGCCGGATTTCCCATAAGTAACCAATTTCTTTTGCTGTCTCCATCTAGGATGCAGCTCTGGCTGGTTTTGACTAGTTCATTTCTTCCTAGTCAGCCATAATGTGGCACAGGACAGGTAGAGTGGAGCATCATGTATCTGCTGCCAGCATTTATGTCCTTCTCTGCTCATTTACAGAAATTCTGTACCGAGATGGAGGGAAAAAAAAAAAATTATTCTAGTGCAGTGGAATTTTAAAAGTTAGGCATCAACTGAAAGAGGTAACGTATTTCAGGTGAGACAAAGATATGACCAATAGCTGTAAAATGCTGCAGAAAGATCTAGTAGAACAATAAGACATCTAGGAGAGCAAGACTGAAATGCCCATGGACAAAGCAATATTTATCATGTTACGTTCAGAACTTGGTCTGAAACCAAAGAGTTTAAGATCAAAGCTCTGGCTTTCTGCTTCACAGGTATATTTGGGAACCAAAGGTTTGATTCAGCATAGAAGCTGATCCAAATATGTAATATGCAATGTGGCTGGTCAGGGGGATGTGCACGGAGTGGCTTGTTTAATGTTGGTTCAGTTACTGTATATATGAAAAAAGAAAAAGTGACTTCTTTAAATTACGCGTCTGTTTCCATGGCATTGTTCCTAAGGCAAAGGAAACAAGAGAAAATCTTTTTAAGTTTAGTCATTTTGGTTTTGGAATGCGAGGAAATAATAGAGAAAGAAAGTAAACATATTATGGCTTCTACAGCTAGCAAGGAAGAACTTGACACAATTGTCATCTGAATATTTTCATTATACCTTTAACTCCTTTAAGTGACTTGATTTTTTTCTGTAACTTTGAAGTGGCTTGGCAGTGTGTAGCATTATTTTATTTATTATTTTATTTTATTTATATATTTATATATATTTTATATTTATTTATAATATTTTATTTTATTTTATTTTATTTTATTTTATTTTATTTTATTTTATTTTATTTTATTTTATTTTATTTATTATTTTATTTCTTGATAATAGGGTCTATTTTTTGCATTATCTTCCCAATCAAAAAGAAAGACTGAGTATGGCAACCTAAAAAATGTCTACAATGTATAATAATTTCCCAATCTATAGAAATTATATTTTATCATACAGTGGTCTAAGGCAATATTTATTCTCCAACAATGGTAAGCACTGTACTCTTTGCAAACAAAGTTTTGTTTGCATATAAACAGCTTATAGATGTCTCTGAGAAGTGAATAGCAAGTTTTAACACCTTTTCCAGAAATTAGCTCTTGTCAGCCTTCAGAAAAAAATCACTGACTTTATTAATTCCAAGCTTTTTGGATCTACTTAGAATACTGTCACTGCTCAGGGCAGAATCTCAAAGTTCTTCCACTTTGCCACTCTGCCTCCCTTCACCACCTCAGAATTCCCTCTCTGGTCTCATCAAAGTGGTTTGATATGCTAGGCAGAGTTATGAAAAAATGTTATAGAAAACATAATTTTATACTGTACGAAGTAGGGCTAAAACGGATATGGTGCTTGTAAGCTTCTTTTAATTTTCTTTTCTGTTTCCTGTGTCTAGCAGTACTTATCTTCCCACTATTTATCCTGTTGTTCTTGTAAATAAGTAATTTGAATGCAAGAAGTTAAGTATTATTCAAAATATGGACTAATATGATTCTCTGTCCTGCTTAAGTAATTCTCTAGTTTTCTGTGGCTAAATTTGCAATGTCTACAAATCGGCTGAGGTTAGGAAAGATAACAGGAGTATGAATGTTAATTTTGTTTTGTCTTGGTAAGAACAAAGTTAACTTTGTACTTCTCTGTTTCCATGTAGATCTCTAAACCTGTGTTATACTCACTAATTTTTGAATACAGAGATTTTAGCTTATATTTTCTTTCTTAGTTTTACCACGTAGAAAATAGAATTCTGCTAGTTTGTCCCCTTGCTATTCTTTCACAAACACTTTGCAATTTTTTTTTCTACATTTTGTCTGCTAATTGAAATTATTGATGTGTTTTCATGCTCCTTAATCATTGGCTTAATACCTCTTCAGACAGTCATCTCTTGCCCAACTGTGAGGAAAGGTAACATGTTTTGGCACGAGCTAGCTCCCCAAGATACAGAGGCAATCCACTATGTGCCTGGATGACCAGGATCATGTTCTCTGTAGCTGGAATTAAGAGCAAAGAGGGAGTAAGAGACCCTTGCATTTTCTTTTTCAATTTTTTTTTTTTTTTTTTTTTTTTTTTTTTTTTTTTTTTTTTTTTTTTTTTTTGTCCTGCTAGCTGCAGCTAATAGAAGAAGCAGAAGCTCTTAGTTTCATATACCAGTCTTGCAATAATTGTAGGTGTTTGGAGACACTTCTCATTTGCACACACGCCCCATTATAAATAGCGAAGTAGCCTTCCTTTGAAATGACTCATTTCTTTCATGTCATATGAATGTTTTCCTTCTAGAAAAAGAGAAGGATCTCAAAAGTGGTCATATTTCACCTGGAAAGCCCTAGGTAAGAGTGAAGTGGTTTCATGAACAGGCAAAAATTGTCGGAATAATTTGCACATAACATAGCGCGGTATTGCTCTAGCACAAGTGACTGCTTTTTGCCATGTGCCTTTGCTCTGTTGGATACATTTTGCATGAGAGGTATTATGCAAAATACTGTGATGCAACTATCTCACAGTAACAGCATGGAGTGCAGGGCAGGCTGCTAAACTTGCCCATTGCAGCAGAATAAACTTCTTACGCAGAGTTAGCTCTCTGCTGTCACAGCTTGACTGTTGGCAGTACCCAAAATAATTCATTTAAAGCTAGCTCTTGCAGCTTTATGCTACACTATGTCCTAGTGGGCTTTTACATTTTCCTATTCTTAGAATTCAAGCAGAAGATACCAGTGGAGAACATTTGCAGTTTGTCAGGTGCAACTGGCCATCCTGAAAGCCTGAGATTTAAAGAATATGAGCTCCTCGGCCTTGCTTATTTGTGTTCAAGCTGTGCATTTATCCACCCATGAGCCAGCTATGCTAGGCACAGTGAGATATTTAGTACCTAAATATTTAAGCTGCCTGCTTTTATGCTGGGGTGACACACAGCAAGATTAGCATAGGGTGCCATATGACCCTAGAACTGCATTTTACACCAACATGTACTAATTTCAAGTACATTTATGAGAAATTTTCTTCGCTCACCTCTCCACAAATATGAGCTGTTCAGTGTTTTTGTATCACTGTGTCTAGAAGGTCTCAGGGACTCAGTCATACTCTCAA